>NC_088222.1:32886395-33228062 GCF_036934945.1 Oncorhynchus masou masou | reverse complement strand
CAGTTCCCTGTCTGCCTGTGGTTATGTCTAAAACAGCATCATTTACAGAGATGCAGTGACAACGTACAGAAAGAAATCTGCAGGTTGGTGAAGCACAAAGACCAACATAGACCTACAGTATAGCAGTAAATAATGATACAGTATCATCATATAGAAGCCATATAGAATTGGTCTGCTCATTTTACTGTAAATGGACCAATGATCAAAGCCAATAATTAGATTTGAGGTTAACACAACACAATACAGATGAAGTTCTTGCTCATTGTGTCATAAAACATATGATTTTCATGTAAATGAGTGCCATTCAAACAATAATAATAAGTCATAAAAATGACAGTGCCAAGATTAAGGGATGAACAGAGTTTATGAGACAATATGTTTCATATTTCAACAGACAGATATTGGCAGATGTTACTCCAGTCTATTTAATAAACAAATCAGAATTAAAATGTACATTCTTAAAATACTTACATTGAGTTGTGCAGACTTTGTGCAATACTGTATACATGTATATTTCTTATAGACCCTGCGTCACCACTAGCATTTTACACTGTGCAATGGGGCAGTGCTTTAGTGCAAAACAAAAGTTGCATGACATTTCCTCTTCCACATCATCAATTATTCATGTTTCCTCTTGCACATCTTGAAAACTGCGAGTAGCACTGCTGCGTTTCAGCCTTTCACTGATCTGCTATTAGAGGGCTAAAACATTTTTATTTTGTACCAAGCAAAGATTTCAAGCTTAATGATCTGAAGCGTTATTCACTCTAAACAGAAAACCTTTTTTTTTTTAAAGACCAGCCCTTCAGTTGACATCCATCACTGACTTAATCACTTAGGTTATCAGAGCTATGTGGTTCTGTTACTATCCCCAGATGGCATTATGAATACTACAAGGTGTGGAAGACACTGACAGCATTTTTCTTCTTACAAAAAAATAAATCAAATGACTTAGTTAAATACAGGGAATACTTTAGTTGAAAGTGTATGCATAACTGTGTCATTATGCCCATATAAGTGTATCATCATGACACATGACATTTTGCTACAGGGGTTAAATGCACAAAGGCATTAAGACGTGGAGATTGGAGCATGGAGCTCATACCTGGTCATATGGATTAAGTCCATGAATTCTAATAAATGTTTTCCTATGCTAATTGGTGATTATGTCATGAGGTATTATAATGACAGTATGTATACCCCCTCAAAATCATGATAATGGACCTTTATGAAAGCTTATCTCAAAAATGGTACTCTCTTTTTATTTATTTATTTATACTGAGTTTAATCCCTTACACAGGAATCTCTTAACTTTCTCTAGTCAATCAAGTAAATTGACTTTGATTTTTATACACTGTGAATGGCTGCAATGTCAGGAACTTCACTCCCACTACTATATAGAATGCATCATGTGTCTAGTGATCTGTGGAGGATGGTTGATGTTGACTTTTAGAAAGAATCTTGGCTTAACACCTCTGTGTCAAGCATACATCAATGTTCATATCAATTTTGTATCAGCAAGTAAGGAGGTTTACATAGAGAAAATGTCATAGCAGCAAAGTATAGGTATCATTAAGGTACACTGTATCTGAGACAAGAAAAACACAAAATCACAAAAACACTTCTCACCAGCAATGAGGTCAAGAGCTTTGTTTCTGTGGGTTTAGTAGGTTTTGTAGTATTTTTGTTTGTTTGGTAGGTACTGTAGTATCATTAACCTGTTTTATTCATGAAGTGACAGGATTTCTCATTGTCTAACGTCAGATCGTGTCACTCCAAACGCAACGCTCATCAGTGCAGGCGGAATCGATGTGCTAAGACAATGGGGATTTCTCTGATAAGAATGTAGATGGAGGAACCATAGAATTGGAATGAATAGAATTAAAACCATATAATTATCATTCTAATTATATTGGAAGAACTATACATCATGTGCAAAGTAGAGCCTATCTTTCCTTCCACAGAGGAGAATAAAAGAAACAGCTACTAGTGTTTAACTAACTAATATGTATTGCAATGAAAGGCTCAATTCCGGAGGAGTAGGTTACACTAAAAACAACTGGCTATAGGCCTACAAATAGATAACAATTTTAGGTACCATCAGTTTTTAAAGCCTGTAATATAGAATGGTGTGGTACCTATAATAACCACCTACAATAGACAGTTTGTTGTTATACTGTAATTGAAGTTTCTTTCCCACGTTGTGACAGAGGACATAACACATATATTGTGACATTTTCAAGTGTTACCAATAAGTTAACTGCGTCTAATCAACAAGCTGCAGTTAGAGTCCTGACTGTTGCGTGTGTCATAACACTTTAATGCCAAGGTCAATAAGTGCCAGTATTTGCATCCTGAGTCAAATGGTACAGTCTGTATTGTGTCTTTTGTTAAATTAATTCATTTTCAAAATACTGATTTCCATTGTTTTGTGGATAAGGCTTAATAAGGTTGTATTTTTTAAATATTTTTTATATATTTGGTTATAACTAAAACTACATTACACACAAACCAGTTTAAGCAGTAATGTTTGATTTGGCAGGTATGGGGCATTTGGGAATCAGATAAAACATATCTGTAAAAAGTGGCCTATTTGAAACTTGGAAGTTTAGAGTGACATAAAAAATAAACACAGTCGACCAAATGTCAAACTAGGCTGGCTGTTGAAGTTTATGAGTTGTACAGTACTAACTAACCTTACATTTTCTTTGTGTTTATGAATGTTCTTGTCAATATGTTTATAATTAATCATCCAATATGACCGAGGCTTAAGCAACAAAAAACAAAAAATAGTGGGATGTATGGTTGTATTTAGCTTTGAAGTCACAGCCCAAGAGTCACAGCTAAAACGTGTGTAGCCTGGATACCAGACTGATCAGCTCCAGAGTTAACAAATAAACTACAGTAGCATTTAGTCTACCAAGTTCTTTGTTATCATTCAAGCCATTTAACCCGTTCAAGTAAATGGTCTGTAGACCTACCCTTCGCAACAGGACTGTTCTCATAATATTTCACTTGCCTGACTGGATTCAGCTACTAATAGAAAAAACTGTCTGTATCAAGTCCGTATGATCAATTAATTGAAATACACACATTTATAAATACACAACAAATGTACCTGTCCAGCACTCTTTTCCCTTGTAAAGTGTAAAATGTAACTAGATATTGGTGTATATATCCTTTGAAAGATGACTCCTAATCTGCATATTTTCATTTAAATGGAATAAACAGTAATATCGTAATTGACTGATGAGTTTTCCCCATTTCATTTGTGTGGAGTTAAGAGAAATGTTTTAACCTTAACCCACTTCAGTACATAGAACTCTGTTAATTAGAGTATAGAATTTATTGGTTAACATTCAAAGATACACTACATGTCCAAAAGTATGTGGACACTGGACACCCCTTGATAATTAGGGGATTCAGCAACACCTGTTGCTGACAGGTGTATAAAATCCAGCACACAGCTATGCAATCTCCATAGACAAACATTGGCAGTAGAATGGCCCATGCTGAAGAGCTCAGTGACTTTCAAGGTGGCACCGTCATAGGATGCCACCTTTCCAACAAGTCAGTTTGTCTCATTTTTGCCCTGCTAGAGCTGCCCCGGTAAACTGTGAGGGCTGTTATTGTGAATTGGAAACGTCTAGGAGCAACAATGGCTCAGCCGCGAAGTGGTAGGTTACACAAGCTAACAGAATGGGACCGTTGAATGCTGAAGTGTGTAGTGCATAAAAATCGTCTGTCCGTTACCAAGTTCCAAACTGCCTCTGGATGCAGTCAGCACAAAAACTTCATTAAATTAAATAACTTCATTGAGCTTCATTAAATGGGTTTCCATGGCGGAGGAGCCGCACACAAGTCTAAGATCACCATGCGCAATACAAAGCGTCGGCTGGAGTGGTGTAAAGTTCGCCGCCATTGGACTCGCTTCACCATCTGGCAGTCCGACGTACAAATTGCGGTTTGGCGGATGCCAGGAGAACGCTACCTGCCCCAATGCATATTGCCAACTGTAAAGTTTGGTGGAGGAAGAATAACGGTCTGGGGCTGTTTTTCACGGTTCGTGCTTGGCCCTTTCGTTCTAGTGAAGGGAAAACTTAACGCTACAGCATACAATGACGTTGTAGACAAGTCTGTGCTTCCAACTTTGTGGCAATAGTAGGGGGAAGGTCCTTTCCTGTTTCAGCATGACAATGCCCCCGTGCACAAAACAAGGTCCATACAGAAATGGTTTGTTAAGATCATTGTGGAAGAACATGACTGGCCTGCACAGAGAGTGCCCTGACCTCAACCCCATCGAACACCTTTGGGATGAGTTGGAAAGCTGACTGCGAGCCAGGTCTCACAAATGCTCTTGTGGCTGAATAGATGTAAGTAACCTCCGCAATCTACTGAAAAGCCTTCTCAGAAGCGTGGAGGCTGTTATAGCAGCAAAAAGGGGACCAACTCCGTATTAATGCCCATGATTTTGGAATGAGATGTTCAACGAGCAGTTTTATTTATTTAACCTTTTATTTAACTTGGCAAGTCAGTCAAGAACAAATTCTTATTTATAATGATGGCCTACCCCACACAAACCCTAACCCGGACAACGCTGGACCAATTGTGCGCCGCTCTATGGGACTCCCAATCACTGCCAGTTGTAATACAGCCTGGAATTGAACCAGGGTCTGTAGTGACGCCTCTAGCACTGAGATGCAGTGCCTTAGACCACTGCACCACTAAGGAGCCTTTGTCCACATACCTTTGGCCATGTAGCTTATGTACAATTTCATGACTAGATAAATCCCCTCTGACTGACAATTGTTTTCTATTGGTTTCAACTCAGAGTGAAAGAAAACAGAGAGGGAGAAGTAGTTAATAATATACTCTGAGGTTCATCTAATATTGATGTTACTATTGTATTTTCACTAGTGCAACAATTACAACCCTTATGAAAAATATTGCAGTAATATAATAAAAACAGCAATGAGGTTATACTGCTTCTTGTCTCAGATCAAATAGAATTCGAAAGAAGCATGAAGGATGTCTGACTTGGGCTTCTAATGTGGGGAACTTTCTCTGCTCTGTCATTAAAACATATCTTCCTATCACCATACTTCATGTGGGGAGAGTTTAAGATCCCCGAAGAGAAGCCTTTAGAACGTTCTTCAGGATCCCAGAATTATACCATGATGTTAGCATTATACACAGTACTTTCCTTTAGATTAAATTATTGCACAGCCAAATTCATTTCAGAACTGGTCAACTTCAAGACCATGAAGAACATTACTTTTCATTAAAGTAAAAGGTGCACTATACAATGTCATGCCATGGATGGTTAGATTTAATAAGTGAGATGTAGACACAGGCCTGGCACTACAAGTGGGTTAAGTTTGGCATTGCCTCCTCAAATAGACTCTTGGGGGTGATTGAGTTTTGCTTACGTTGGCAACCCTAGTTCACCTTTATTCCTGGCATGCCATGGGCCTGTGCACGATTAATCCAAAAGTTCAGAAGAGAAACACGTGTGTTGATCAATTCCATTATTAACACACATAGGTAATACCAGCATTCCATCATGACAGCATGACTCAGATATAGAGATGAGGTGAGTTTGAAATGTCAATATGCTGAGTATACACAGATGTGTTGAAAGTGTTTAAGGTGCTGCTGACCTGCTGGAAACAAGCTGATGATGAATGTGACCAATCATATAATTAATAATAAGTAACTGTTTCTTGTCTCCTTTCCCTCTCTCTCAAACATAGAGAAGAAATAAAAAAGTATATTGCTTCAGAAAAAAAGCGTTTTCAAAATATTGTGAGACATTTCATTCACCATTGCTTGGGTTTTTCTAGAGCATTACATAGTCAGTCATAGGTATATTATATATATATATATACTGAGAGATGCTGTGAATCCAAGAGATAAATTATCAATGAGTTGTGACTGTGACGAATGCCTGTGACCACACGGTGGCGCTGGTTCATCTCCACCATCCTCCAACCTACCAGCAAGGGCCAAAATGCAATACAAGCATTGATGTATTTTGCCTGGGATAGGGGCTGAAAGATCAGTCTGTCACAGTTAACATTAGGTAGTCCAAGGACACAAGCCTCAGGATGTCACAGGGAGAGAGAGAGACAGAGAGATATAGAGAGAGAGAGAGAAAGAGAGAGAAGATATGCACAAAAATGCACACACTCTCCCTCCGTCTCGCCTGCTCACCACCGTCTGGTGTCTTAGGGTAATGTTAGGATGGAGCGGGCAGATGGTTGGATGCAGTCCACTCCTCCACTTAGCGGGGATCATTTGCTCTTCCCTGACGTGCTGGAGCCCCCTGCCCCTCCCTCTGCCATCTCACCCCTCTCCGACGTGTCTGCCTTCTCGGAGCCCTCGCCTGTCTTCTCGGAGCCCTCGCCTGTCTTCTCGGAGCCCTCGCCTGTCTTCTCGGAGCCCTCTCCCTTCTCAGACCTCTCTTCCTCCTCCACCTCTCCTCCCATCTCAGATCTCTCTGACCTGGCATCTGCGTCACCCTCTGACTTCTCTTTCCTCTCCGAGCGGTCGGGATCTGTGGACGAGGTCGTGGGTTTGTCCCACTTGGCGATCTCCTCGTGTTCAGTTATACTGGTGGTGATGTTAGTGACCCAAGCCTTCAGGTCCTCCTGCAACAGTGCACCCAGAGACATAGGAATGTTAGGGATTCTACAAAACCACGAAGCAAGACTAGTAATTGTATCAATACATTAATCAAAATCAGTTTATTTTATAAAGCCCTTTCTACATCAGCAGAGTTCACAAAGTGCTTTGTAGCTAACCGGTCTAAACCCCAAAGAGCAAGCAAAGCAGAAGCGAAAGCACAGTGGCCATGAAAAACTCCCTAGAAGGAAGGAACCTACTGTAGGAAGAAACTTAGAGAGGAGTTCTGCACAGAGAGGTGGCCTATCTAGCTCTCTCATAGGAGTAAATCATTGATGTTAAGACATTAGATGAAACATGTTCATTTTCCATCACAGGCATTCTCACCTCATCCTTTGCATGGAAAATATAGTCATTGCCATCATTTTTCCTGTTGGAGAAGAAAGGAGAGAGTCATTGTTATGGAATTACCAAGAGTCTATTCTCTAGTCAGGGATTTTAAAGACACTCAAACGTTTTGAGGTGAACAAAATAATGACATGCTATAATAAGGAGTAAGTTGGAGTAAAAAAATATCCTCTTCATCAAGCCATACTTGATAACGAAGACATTTTTCTTCTTCTTGTATCCCATGGTGCTATCACATATACAGACGCTCAGGTCGAGTGGGGTTTCTTCATTGTAAGGTGTGGTGATGCTCTTGGCGTCCTTGTAGAAAATGATCTCTCCTTTTGACAACACGCAATACAAGTTCACCCAGGACTTACTGCAAAACAAGAACAGCTTATTGTGCAACATATACGTGTTTCTCCTTTTTCCCAAAGTTCATTCATAGAGTATGGCAATAGAGTACTGTATATATTCTTTAGTGATCTACAGTAACCGTTTAATTCTGTGCGGTGTGTGGTGGGGTGTGTTGTGTGGTGTTTGGTGGGGTGTGTGGTGGGGTGTGCATTATGGTGTGTGGTGTGTAGTAGGGTGGGTGTGGTAAAGTGTGTGGTGTGGTATGTGGTGTGTGTGAGCCAGTGGATAGCCCACCTGCTGGGACTCTTTTGCTGGCCCTCAAAGTCGTGTTTGCGGTACAGGAAGCCTTCGTTATGGGCAGTGTGTGAGGGCGGCAAGAGTTGAGCCGGACTCTGGGCTGGAGCCGAGCGAGAGCGCCGCTTCTCCTCAAGCTCTTTGGGGCGGGGTCTCCTGCGGGGTTTGGGGCGGTCTCGGGCGCGCGGGCGCTCGTAGGTCACGGGTGCTGAGAGGCTGCTGGTGGGGCGGTACGTCTCCCCTCTGGCCTGGAACAGACAGGAGAGAGGTGTGTCATTCAGAAATCCGGCCTGTGTGGCTTAACAAACTGTATCTTCACTATACAAAAACTAAATATAAAATGTGCACCAAAATAGGAAATATTGTTAAATCCATGTGAAATAACTTACTTGTGCTGCCTCTCTCTCCTGGGCCTGCTCCACAATCTCAGCCATTGTGGTGGCTCTCTTCTCTCTGCAATGAGACAGTTTCTGCCATGAGTCACCCAAACAGGGAATATAATCAAAACCTTCCAAATCAAAGCATTTGGTTCACAGTGGACATTGCTGACAAGACACAACTGTTTTTGTAATGAGCATGTGAAATGAGTTGCCACAAAAACAGACAGCACAGGGAATCACTGCTAAGGCTATGACCAGGCAGTCCTGGACTCACGTTGAGCGTTTGTCAGAGCCTTCCTTGGCTGACTCCATGTCGCTGGAGTCGTCCTGCCTTGGTGTCCTCGCCTTCCCACTGCCCTCCTGCTCGCTGGATGACTGCCTCTCCAGGCGTCGCCTATAGCGCTCTTGACGCACGATCATTGGCAGCTCGTTGAGCCGCGCCTGGATCTCCTGTTCGCTGGAGGTCTGGCGGCCCAGCTTGTACTCCCTCTCCCGCCGCAGGTGGTCCATCTGGGGGTCAGAGCGGCTGCCGCGGGGGTCCCTTTGAAGCCTGCCATGGAGGAGCTCCAGGCCGGACTCTGGTCCGATCATGTCTACCATGGGGATGTCCCCAAACTGTTCCCTCTGCGCCCTGCTGGCCTCCAGGAGGGGGTTGACAGCCTTGTGGATATGGTTGATCCTGGGCTGCATGCAGTCGGCTTTCAGATGCTGCCACGCATATGCCATTTTGGGGTCCATGACCCCACCACTTTGAGGCAGATAGCTAGAACTACCCATACCTCCACTACCTTGGATTTGCGCAAGGTACCCTGAACTACCCATACACCCACTACCTTGGTTTTGTGCAATGTAGCCTGAACTACCCATACCCCCACTACTTAGATTTTGTGCAAGGTAGCCTGAGCTACCCATACCACCACTATTTTGATTTTGCGCAAGGTACCCTGAACTACCCATAATTCCACTACATTGGTTTTGCACAAGGAAGCCTGAACTTCCCATAAACCCACTACCTTGGTTTTGAGCCAGGTAGCCTGAACTACCCATACCACCACTGCTTTGATGGTTTTGAGCCAGGTAGCCTGAACTACCCATACTCCCACTACTTAGATTTTGTGCAAGGTAGCCTGAGCTACCCATACCACCACTGTGTTGATTTTGCGCAAGGTAGCCTGGACTAACCATACCCCCAATACTTTGATTTTGCGGCAGGTAGCCTGAACTACCCAAACCCCCACTACTTTGATTTTGCGGTAGGTAGCCTTGACTACCGATACCCCCACTACTTTGATTTTGAGGTGGGTAGCCTGGACTAACCATACCCCCACTGCTTTGATTTTGCGGCAGGTAACCTGGACTACCCAAACCCCCACTACTTTGATTTTGCGGTAGGTAGCTTTGACTACCAATACCCCCACTACTTTGATTTTGAGGTAGGTAGCCTGGACTAACCATACCCCCACTGCTTTGATGGTTCAGTCCAAGGTAGCCAGAACTATCCACTGGCGGGGGGGCAGTCTGATGGTTCACTCCAAGGTAACTGGAGCTGCTGTCCACACCTCCACAGGCCTGATGGTTTAGCCCAGGGTAGTTAGAACTCTCCAACCCCCCGCTGCTGCTCTGATGGTCCAGTCCATGGTAACTGGAGCCATTCATGACAGGAGTGTAGCTGGCCATGGTAGAACCCAATCTCTGGGCTGCAGTGGAGGCAGAGGCAGCCATCCCCAGACTAGTCTGCTTGGGCCTGGGCTCAATATGCAGCTGCACCGTCTGCCTCAGCAGAGTTGAGGTAGCAAGGGGAAAGGTCGGAGTGAGGCAGGATGATGGGAACATCCTCCGACTGGAGAGTGGCGTTGGGGCAGGCTTGCTGCTCTGTTCTTCTCTCAGCTTCTCTGCCTGAAAGTCAAGATTGCAGTGAAGAGTAATGAAAAACATAACAGCAAAACAATTATCAGGTATAACAGATACAGCACCCGTGACCTACGAGCGCCCGCGCGCCCGAGACCGCCCCAAACCCCGCAGGACTGGACAAACTGTACTTAAAATACCTTTTTTTTGTCTTGTAAGCTATTTAATCAAACGTCTGAATTGAAACCCTTTGACTAAGAAAGAAAACAAAATCCTAACAGATACAGTACCAGTCAAAAGTTTGGACACACCTACTGATTCAAGGGTTTTTCTTTATTTTTTTCTATTTTTTTCTATATTTTAGAATAATAGTGAAGATATCAAAATTATGAAATAACACATATGGAATCATGTAGTAACCAAAAAAGTGTTAAACAAATCAAAATATATTTTATATTTGAGATTCTTCGAAGTAGCCACCCTTTGACTTGATGACAGCTTTGTACACTCTTAGTATTCTCTCAAATAGCGTCATGAGGTAGTCACCTGGAATGCATTTCAATTAACAGATGTGCCTTGTTAAAGGTTAATTTGTGGAATTTCTTTCCTTCTTAATGCGTTTGAGCCAATCAGTTGTGTTGTGACAAGGTAGGGGTTGTATACGGAAGATAGCCCTATTTGGTAAAAGACCAAGTCCATATTATGGCAAGAACATCTGAAATCAGCAGAGAAAGGTCAGTCAATCCGGAAAATATCAAGAACTTTGGAAGTGTAGTCACAAAAACCAGCGCGGTGATGAAACTGTCTCTCACGAGGACAGACACAGGAAAGGAAGACACAGAGTTACCTCTCCTGCAGAGGAGAAGTTCATTAGTTACCAGCCTCAGAAATTACAACCCAAATAAATGCTTCACAAAGTTCAAGTAACAGACACATCTCAGCATCAACTGTTCAGAGGAGACTGTGTGAATCAGGCCTTCATGGTCGAATTGCTGCAAAGAAACCACTACTAAAGGACACCAATAAGAAGAAGAGACTTGCTTGGGCCAAGAAATACAATCAATGGACATTAGACCGGTGGAAATCTGTCCTTTGGTCTGATGACTCCAAATGTGAGATTTTTTTGGTTCCAACCACCCTGTCTTTGTGAGACGCAGAATAGGTGAACGGATGATATCCGCATGTGTAGTTCCCACCGTGAAGCAGCGAGGAGGATCAGTTGGACCACAGAGTGAAGGAAAACCGCCAACAAGTGCTCAGCATATGTGGAAACTCCTTCAAGACTGTTGGAAAATAATTCCAGGTGAAGCTGGTTGAGAGAATAACAAGAGTGTGCAAAGATGTCATCAAGACAAAGGGTGTCTACCTTAAAGAATCTAAAATCTAAAATATATTTTGACACTTTTCCAACAAGTCAGTTTGTCTCCTTTTTGCCCTGCTAGAGCTGCCCCGGTAAACTGTGAGGGCTGTTATTGTGAATTGGAAACGTCTAGGAGCAACAATGGCTCAGCCGCGAAGTGGTAGGTTACACAAGCTAACAGAATGGGACCGTCGAATGCTGAAGCGTGTAGTGCATAAAAATCGTCTGTCCGTTACCAAGTTCCAAACTGCCTCTGGATGCAGTCAGCACAAAAACTTCATTAAATTAAATAACTTCATTAAGCTTCATTAAATGGGTTTCCACTTTTTTGATTACTACATGATTCCATATGTGTTATTGCATAATTTTGATGTCTTCACTATTATTCTACAAATCGAAAGTAGTGAAAATAAAGAACAATGAGTAGGCTTGTCCAAACTTTTGACTGGTACTGTATGTTAGATGTTAGATAACAGACATAAGCAAAGACTTAAGTAAATCTGCTTTGTCACCAGACAGTGCCAACAATGCCGAGCCAGTGGTACATTACAGTAGACTGTCTGTATCTATCTAAAGAAGAGCTTACGTTGGAGAGCTGTCTCAGTGAGCTGAAGCGCTCCTTCCAGGTAGCTGCAGCCTTGCGGAAGGCCTCGTGGCGGAGGATGAGCTGCTCCACCTCGTCAGTCTGAGCCTGGGCCTCTCCTCCAGCACCCCCAGCCTCCCTGGAGTTGGAGCTAGAGTTGATTAGCGGCTCCTTGGCCTTCAGCCAGGCCTCCGCCGTCACCGTCTCCTGGGCATACTGGAACTGATCCTTCTCTGTAGAAAAGAAGAAGAGATGGGCAATTCGATAGTTCTTATTATAACAAAGTCTTTTAACATTAACCAAAGCTCATATACTGTACACATTTATGCTGAATGGGCATGAATTTGTCTCCCACTGACATCCATGAATGATTTACATGAAAGTTACAGGTGGTTATCTCAACTCTAGTGCTAGGTCAGGGTTCCCCAACTGGCGGCCCGGCGGACCAGTGGTTTTATTTGGCTCCCCACGTTTTCTGAGCCAAAAGTAATTATATATATAAAAGTTTATATTATTTATTTTTTTGGGGACATAAAAGACTGTAAAACAACAGGAAATCAGCTCCAAGTGATTTATATTTTGGATTTCTGTTCCCAAGTAATCCCACACATAATAGAGAGAGAGACGTGATCATATACAAATTTAAGCAAGGTTTGAAATTATTATGTTTTAGTCAAATATTATATCTGTTTGGGATTATTGTGACCAATTTGCAGTGTAAATATTATTTGTAATTAAGTCCCCCCCCCCCTCCGCTCAAGAAAAAAATGGCTGTACTGTTTTGTAACGTGTCGTCTAGACTAGTCACGTTGAAATTATTGTTGAAGCCCACACACACACACACACACACACACACACATAAATATTCATAGTGAAAGCCATTCGCTGAGGCACGATCTAAAACCAGTACTTCTCTTGAGCACGAGCCCTTCCTTCCTTCCATATAAAAAATTCTGCAGTGCTGCCTGAGAGCTCTTTGTGCTCCCTCCACAGTGCCTTACAGTGTAGTGAGTCACTCACTGCGCTGTAGCTTTTCCTGGTGTTTGTCCCATCTCTCAGAGAGATCCTTCTGCTTAGCCAGGAGTGTGTCCAACTTATCCTTTATCTGTGGAGAGAGAGAGAGTGAGAGAGAGAGTGAGAGAGAGAGAGAGAGAGAGAGAGAGAGAGAGAGAGAGAGAGAGAGAGAGAGAGAGAGAGAGGAGAGAGAGACGGGGTGCATTCAAGATTACAGGAAATGTAACGTAATGACAATTTATAAAAATATTTTAAGTCAGTCTTGACACAGAATCTCATTCATCATCATATGAGGTTAAGTGATACACCCTTACGCACATCATTGACGACACACTTATACAATATCTATTGTTCTTTTTTAGTTACAATAACACTGCATGATTGAAATATGGTTTTGCTGCATTGTGTGTTGTGTACCCACTGGGCACAGATGTAAGTTCAACGTCTAGTATTGATTTACATTTGGTTGAGTTGTCAAATATTTCAACAAGAAATCAACAAAAGATGTCACGCCATTGGATTTAGGTTAAAAGTTAGGTGACAAAAATACGAAATGCCCTTATGTTGATTATCTCCATGTCATCACATGCATTATTGGGGTTGATATGATGTGGAAACAACGTTTATTCAACCTGTCTTTCTGCACACAGTGTGTTGTATTGCATGTGAGGCTGTGTGGTTTTGCTGCATAGAGTGTTGTGTTGTTTTGCTGCATACAGAGTGTTGTGTTGTATGTGAGTCTGTGTGGTTTTGGTGTATACAGTGTGTTGTGTTGTGTGTGATGCAGACCTCCTCAGCTGCTGGGTTGCCTGCGGCCAACAGAATCTTGTGCTGTTTTGCTGCATACAGAGTGTTGTGTTGTATGTGAGGCTGTGTGGTTTTGGTGCATACAGTGTGTTGTGTTGTGTTGTGTGTGATGCTGACCTCCTCAGCTGCTGGGTTGCCTGCGGCCAACAGGATCTTTCCCAGCTCAACACACTGTTGTAGGGTCTTACTGCGGCCGTCCATCTTGGCTTTCAGCTCACCATGTTGTTTCATCATCATCTCCGCAGAGGACGAATCCCTGGCAGAAGCCACCCCATAGGACCAGGTCAGACAGGAGGGAAGCACACCATGCAAATGTCAGAAAAGTAGAGTCCAGTGAAGAGAGGGACCTATTACCATTATAACACCATATCGTTCCGGTTCGAACCATACTTTCTTGTGCTGGCTTGGATATTTTATTTTCAAGTCGTCCTTTCCAGCATGGTTCTAGTAACTATTTGGTGGATACATACTGTAAACATGCCAGCAAAGTACAGGCTGGTCCGGCTTAGTTCAGTAGTATGTAAAGTGTATGTGTGAAATGTTAGCCAAGTGCCTGGTTATTGTACTGAGAAACTAGCTGTAGAAAGTAGAGTAAATGAGCGATGTGAACATCCTGTCATACATAAATTAAAAGAAGAGTCAGGACTACTTAAATACTGTAAACAAAAATTGAATGGCAGAAGACATTCAGGTCAAGGTGGCTAAGCGTTTTATTTTTAAACTAGGCAGTGAAGAGAGCTTTATTGCATAACATGAATGGGACCATACACCCTACAGTATGTGCAAGCCAAGAAGGAATTAGCTCAACTAGGGGTGCTGAAATGGTAACTAAAATAGAACATTACATATACATTACAGATACAGTTCTTTTTAACCCGTAAATTAAGCAGAGCCTATTTCTCAAGTCAAGTATCAGAGGTATGAGATTAACAAAATGGCTGACAATTAGACTTCAGTTCAGGTAAGGAGACCTTCAATTACTTACCTGGGGTCGTCCCCTCCAATCTGTCCCATGATGCCTTCCATCCACATGAGATGCTCACGCACCACTGAGAAGAACTGGACCTTGTCTGTCACCGAGGTGACCTGCACGCGACTGGCCTCACAGGAAACCAGCAACTCCTTCCATGCTGACATCACTTCCTGTTCCTTGCTCATGATGGCCTCTGCCTTTTCCCCGGCGTAGATGGCCCTCAGCTGGGCCGCGTTCTCCTGCAGCTGCCTTACCTGGAGTACCACACAGGGCATGCCTCTGTCATCTCAAATCATCATCTAATCATAGTTGGTCGTCAGTTTAGTTTACAGCCAAGTTAATCAGGTGTGCCAGCTAAGGTTGAGGCAAAAGTATGACTCGAGTTCGTGCACAATATCTTTCATCTTTGCTACTGTGCGCATAATGCTATTCTGTTTACGGCTCCACTGTGTATCTTGGGGTTAACATCTGTAACAATACTTATGCCCTCCAGGATAATTACTTATGTGACTGATGGGTGTTAGAGGAGATCCAGAGAGCATTGATGTTCCTCAAGGTCATAGAGGAATTTACACTCACCTGTGAGACAAGCAGCTGGAGGGCGTGCTCAAAAGAGCGCATGAGCCTCTGCAGCGTGGCCGGGTTGGCGATGCTGGCTTGGCACGCCCTCACCTCTGGTAGTTGCCTCATCTTCCCCGCAATCTGAACCAAGACCTACAGCACAGCACAGGACAGACAGCATCATCACCATCACAAGACCCTCAGAAATAGTACCTCACACATCAGGATAATGGCAGGACCACAGTGTCTACACTGTCTACGGTCTACCAGCAGCTCGAAACATTACGCTGTCTGATGTTATCTAATATATATCCAGCCGAGCCATACTAGGGTTTATTTCACCATTGTACAGGTAGCTCAGGCCGTTCTGCTTAGCTCTGTTTCCCTCTGCCTACATTTATTTGGATTCAATTGGTTTCAATTAAACATTTTGGTTAAAGAGGACCTTGATGTTGATTTGGGGGCCTATGTGCCCCGCCTAGAAAATAATCTTGTGGAAACACTGAGCTGTACCTCTTTGCAGTCGGTGAAGAACTTGTGCAGCTGGTGTGATGCTGTTAGCATCTGTCCTCGGGTCTCCATGAGCTCCAGTAGGTCGGCCCATGACTCGTTCAGTCCATCCTTCCACTCAGCGATTGTGGCCGCGTCCGTGTGGCCGCAGTCTATCATCTCGTTCACCATCTTATTCACCTGCTCCATCCTCTGTTGGCCTATGCTGTTGGTCTCTGAGCAGAACTTGGTGAATTTTTCTTGTAGCATCTGTGTGAGAGAGAGACCAAAATAAGCTTGGGACCAAAGTTATAGAGGGCATGTATCACATTTCACATTTTCATTTCATTGACGCTATTTTTATTGCATTTTGTTTTGTCTCACTCAGTTCTGTGTTTATGGTGCACTTGAAAACTCAAATACTCAGATAAAATTATGTTTATTGAATAAACACATGACAATGCCATTTGCCAGGGACTGATTGTGAACATGAATCATCAATTGATTGATTGATTGCCTGACTGACTGATTGACAGACTGACCGTGACATCTTCCAGGTCTTGGCCCAGCTCAGTGGAGCTGGCAACAGCCTCCCGCTCAGTGATCCACTTCTCTAACTCCTCCACCTCTCTGTTGAGCTGGTACATCCAATACTGCTGCTCCAGTTTGGTCTTCCTGTGCTCCACCATGTCCTTCAGAGACACGTACAGACGGTCTATGTGGGACTGCTGCTTGGTGATCCCCTCACTGCCACAGAGAGAGGGGATATTGAGGGTGATGTTTACACAGTAGACAGTAAGAGAACTGATCATTCACTGACATTTTGTAGCCTATACAAACTGAGATCATTTTATTTGCTCCATGGTCTATGGTAAAATTCCACTAATAAATTAGCCGTTGTTTGTGGGTATCATTGAAGGATGTGTTTAGATCTAGTCTGAGCCTGAGAGTGACTGTCAGTGTGTCTCCTCGTGCCTGTCTGGGTGTGCCAGTTCCAGCTGCCTCTGACACTGCTGGGAGAGCATGCCCACTGTCTCAGCGTAGTTCTCCACCATCGCCTCCAAGGCCAGGTGCTCCTTCAGCAGCTGCAGGGTGCTTGCTTCGTCCTACACAAGAGGGACCTCATATTAGGGACCAAATCCTTGTTCACAGATACATACATTTTACAAACAAACCATCACTCAGATGTAAATTGTTTGTAAAAGAAAGGCACAGCAGACAAATGATGGTAAAAGTCCTCCTGTAGCACTGTGCACTAACCAATGGGCCAGTCTCATGCCCACCCTGTCAGTTCAGTCTCATGATACCATGCCAGCAATACGTACCATACCCTTCTCCTCGCTGATGAGGTGCAGTTTCTGGCCTGCCAGCCAGGACTCGACTTTGGCCGCCTCGCTGTAATACTGCTGGGCCTGCAGCACCACATCCAGCATCACAGTCCTCCTCTCCGCCTCTAGCCTCAGCACCTCCCAAAGCTGACGCACGTGCCCTGCCCCCTCGCGCACAAAGTCCACCTCGGGGGTCCGCAGAGAGGCGATGATCCCCGCCCGGTCCAACACCTCCTCAACCCGCGCCCGGCGACCCTGCAGATCCCTCTGCAGCGTCTGACGGACCAATAAGAGACAGGGGTCATGTTCAGCTGGAAGAAAATGCCTCCAAGCATAGTGAAATGGGGAGGTAGTATCTGGGGAGGTACTATCGTTTTCCTTCACCAAAAATGTGTGGCGGTGTTCTCTACTGAGCACAACCATGGTTTAGTGTTGTGGGGAGTGTAAGGTCTGAGCTGAGCAAGGCTAGTGATTGAGTTGATAATGTGCTGTGAGCAGATAGTGTTGTGTGCTTGTATAGAGGTAATCTGTCTCTCACCTGGTTGATCTTGACATGCTGCTGAACACTCTGCAGGTTGTTGCCGTAATCCTTAGAGGAAGCCAGAGGAAGCCGCTCCTGGATCCACAGCTATAACATCAGCAAATTGTCATCAGTGACTGTCTGTACATACCTATCTCATTGATAGGAGAGCCTGGTGGTTTAATTGATCAAGGATGGGAGACATATTAAACCTTTGGCCACATAACATAAGAAACATTTAGAAAAACATATTAGAGACCTTATGAGGCTATAGGATATAAACAAACTGAATATATGGATAGATTAAGTTATGCCAGGAAGAGAGGGATAGATAGAGAGTAAGAAAGGCTGGAGGCACCATGGAGTAATGAAGTGTGTCAGTCACTCACTATCTCTTCCTCCAGGTCCTGGGCGACCTGATGCATCTCCTTGGAGGCCAGCAGAATGCGACGTCTCTCCTTCAGGGGCTCGATGAGGCGCACGATGCGGGTCTCCACCACAGCTGGCTGCTCGCCCCCTTCTCCTTCCCTGCCTTTCTCCAGGCTGCCTCGCTTGGGGAGGCACACCCCCTGGAGGGACCCTAGTTCCCCTACGTCCTTGTACAAGTCCCCCATCTGAGACTGAGGACGGCCAGCCCGAGAGAAGGAAAGGTCATGTTAGAGCTAGATGATGAGAGACTGATGCACCAAAACACACAGCACATGGGCTTGAACAGCACTTTCAGCTATTTTCTTATGTGTGTGTTGTGTTTCAACGTTATGTAATGGGTTAGATGGCTTTAAGAACAAAGCATACGGTGCATTCTTTAATGTCAACCAACCTAGTGGCTGGTGGGCGGGAACTTGGCACAGAAAAATCACAACAACGGCTTCTATAGCATTAACAGACAATAGAATGGATTGTAAAGATTACATAAACTCATTAAAAATGTAGTTGAAATCTTAAATGTAGTCTCCATGTTCTGATATAAGTTGTCCAAAGCACAAAGTCTTTGTCACAAAATAACTGCCTTTAAACAAAAAACATAAAAAACAACATATAACAGCAAACAGACACCACAGGAGGTTGGTGGCACCTTAATTGGGGAGGACAGGCTCGTGTTAATGACTGGAGCGGAGTCAGTGGAATGGTATCAAATACATCAAACACATGGTTTCCAGGTGTTTGATGTCATTCCATTTGCTGTGTTCCGGCCATTACTTTGAGCCGTTCTCCCCTCAGCAGCCTCCACAGATAGACACCTGGAATTTATGCAGCTGCTCATTGAAAGTGGGCAGATGGTGAGCCTGCTCCAGCTGAGGGGGCTGTTTCTCCAGGCCAGAGAGCTGGTGGTCCAGGTCTGAGTAGCTCTTCACCACCGGCTCTGGCTTGTTGTTCTCAAACAGAGCCCGGGCCTTGGCCTTGGTGGTGCTCTCCAGGTCCGTCCAGCACTCCCTGATCTCCTCCAGCTTCTGCTGCACCACCGAACGCAGCTCCGGCTTCTCATCGATCAGTTCCTGACCCTCCTGAAGGCACATAGAGGAGAGAGAGAGAACGGTGGTTACATACAGTATCTGCACTACCAAAGTTATTTTCTTAGTTTTAGTTTGTCCTAACTACTGTCATTTACATGGCCAACAATTAATTTCACTGTTTGTATGGTTAAATATAAGGTAGTTCAGTTGATATGCCGTTTTTTAAAAATCATATGCCATTATCGTAACGGTAAAGGCACCCTGCTGTGATAAAATCAAACTCTGATGTTAAATAAAGTAATGAACAGTCGGATTTCTCAACTGAGAGATGTCATGGTTCTCTCCAACATGTACACTAGTATAATGTCAGCTTTCCCTTGGAGGGATGTTACTCACTGGCTGTGCTGATTGTTGCCTCGTTTAGTACAGTATGCTGAAAATCTCTCAGATATAGGCTACAATCTCCATACAGTACTACTCTTTAGTGCATAATGCCAGAAAATATGAAATGATTAAACCCAAGCCTAATATGACCAGATCTGACTAACAAAGCATAGTGTGAAATGTGCAGGATGACTGCAGCAGATGGAAACATAGACAATGTTTCATGTCTCTCTATTGCTGCCTATGCGTAGGTGGATTGATCTTCCGTAATGTCATACTTATGTTCATCGTGGCCATTTAAAGATGCTTGGTTGTAAGGGCAAGCTTTTCAATCAGGTTGATTTTTAGGTTGATTTTACATGAATTCCATGAAAATCAACCTGTGTCTGCATACATGTCTACAGTGTCTCAATAAAAGGCTCCCAGTCATTCAAAGCATAATCCTTTGAAGTCACCACAGAAAAGCACAGCACTGTCTCTGTTTAAAGTAGTGCTGAGCAATTAGTGCTTGTTGAGGTTGGTTCAGTTTTGGTTCGATTACTAAAAAACAATCACGGTTTTCACTTTCGCTTTCAATTATGTGGGTTGAATGCTTTAACAACACATAAATAAAACAATCAAAGTCCCACGATGGTAGTGACTGCCCATTACTGCTGATCACTTATTAACCATCATTTATTCACATTACTTTAATAAAACATTACAGTTGTGTACATTACATTTGTTTATTTGATTACTTTATTATTTAATTCCAAGTCATCCCATTTCTATAGAACTGCTGCCTATGCTGTCTGACAAAATCACTATTTTATAGTTCTTCAAAGTAAAAAGGCATACTTTTATGACTGCTGAATGCCAACTACCAATCACTTAGATCATGCATTTTCAGGTGAGATCGTGAAGCAGCAGCTGCTCTCTATATCCCCTCACTATCCTGGATTCTTCTCTCTTCAGTAGCAGGCCTAAAAGAAATAGACTGGACAAGTAGACGAGCAATGGATTATGGTCATTGTAGTTAATTACCCATTTTATGCACTAAACTATGTAGAATATTGGCCTGTTGGAAACTACAACTCCCTACTACATCGCACAGTTCAGGCTGGATATGAGTTATCTCTAGAGAAACTGCAATGTGCGGATTGAGCTCACACAAAAAAACTGAAATAAATGGAATCCAAATAATCTAACCGACGTCGGTCAATTAGTTGTTTAAAAACAGAGAAATAACCTGATCATCACTAGTTTAAAGGTCATGACCCTAACTAAAAGGTTGTTTAGGAAAAAGAAGACAAATACCTTTTGAATGAACAACCGATGTTATGTCTGGTCAAAAACACCAAGACAACCCCAAATGTCACATCTTTTGTTCAAACTCTGGGCCATAACAAATGTGTGGTTAATTTATAATCTTGGTCCCTGAATCTAAGTCAACACATGAGCAAGGCCACAATGGCCCAAGAAATGTCAAAAGGCGTTTTTTTTTGGACAGTGGAAGCTAGAACTTTAATTTTGCTCTTTGCTCCAGCATTTTAGATTTGAGATCAAATGTTTAGTATGAAGCGACAGTAAAGCATGTCACCTTTTATTTGAGGGTATTTCCATACATACACTTTGTATACAAAAGTATATGGACACCCCTTCAAAGTAGTAGATTTGGCTATTTCCGCCACACCCGCTGCTGACAGCTGTGTAAAATTGAGCACATAGCCATGCAATCGCCATAGACAAACTTTGGCAGTAGAATGGCCTTAATGATGCTCTCAGTGACGTTCAACGTGGCACCGTCATAGGACACCACCTTTCCAACAAGTCAGTTCGTCAGATGTCTTCCCTGCTAGAGCTGCCCCGGTCAACTGTAAGTGCTGTTATTGTGAAGTGGAAATGTCTAGTCTCAGCGCAACAACAGCTCAGCCGCGAAGTGGTAGGCCACACAAGCTCACAGAACGGGCCCGCTGAGTGCTGAAGCGCGTGGATCGTATAAATCATCTGTCCTCGGTTGCAACACTGACAACTGAGTTCCAAACTGCCTATGGAAGCAACATCAGCACAAGAATGGTTTGTCGGGAGCTTCATGGGATGGCCGCACACAAGCCTAAGATCACCATGCACAACGCCAAGCATCGGCTGGAGGGGTGTAAAGCTCGCCACTATTGGACTCTGGTGCAGTGGAAACGCTGCCTCTGGAGTGATGAATCACGCTTCACCATCTGGCAGTCCGATGGGATGAATCTGGGTTTGGCGGATGCCAGGAGAACGCTACCTGCCCCAATGCATAGTGGCAACTGTAAAGTTCGGGCTAGGCCCCTTTGTTCCAATGAAGGGAAATCTTAATGCTACAGCATACAATGACATTCTAGATGATTCAGTGCTTCCAACTTTGTGGTAACAGTTTGGGGAAGGTCCTTTCCTGTTTCAGCATGACAATTCCCCTGTGCACAAAGCGAGGTCCATACAGAAATGGTTTGTCAGTGTGAAAGAACTTGAACACCTTTGGGTGTTGAACACCTTTGGGATAAATTGGAATGCAGACTGCGAGCCAGGCCTAATCGCCCAACATCAGTGCCTGACTTCACTAACGCTCTTGTGTCCCCGCAGCAATGTTCCAACATCTAGTGGAAAGCTTTCACAGAAGAGTGGAGGCAGCAATGTTCCAACATCTAGTGAAAAGCCTTCACAGAAGAGTGGAGGCAGCCATGTTCCAACATCTAGTGGAAAGCCTTCACAGAAGAGTGGAGGCAGCAATGTTCCAACATCTAGTGGAAAGCCTTCACAGAAGAGTGGAGGCAGCAATGTTCCAACATCTAGTGGAAAGCCTTCACAGAAGAGTGGAGGCAGCAGAGGGGGGACCAACTCCATATTAATGCCCATGATTTTGGAATGAGATGTTCACAGAACAGGCGTCCACATACTTTTGGTCATGTAGTGTATCTGTTTACTGTTTGGAGACTTTATGTATCTAGTCTCCCCATTTGAAGTTGCCATAAGTATTTGGACAAATTCACTTACAGTGTATTACATTTAGTTAAAGTTTTGTATTTGGTCCCATATTCCTAGCACGCAATGACTACAAAGCTTGTGACACTGCAAACCTTTTGGATACATGGTACAGATGGTTTTGGTTGTGTTTTGGATTATGTTCTGCCCAATAGAGCTGAGTGGCAAATAATGCATTGTGTCATTTTGGAGTCACTCTTATTGTAAACAAGAATATAACATATTTCTTAATACTTCTAATGTGGATGCAAACGTGATAATCATGAATGAATCTGGAATAACGATGAGTGAGAAAGTTACAGATGCGCAAAGATCATGCCCCCAAAACATGCACCTCTCACCATTACCAATAAGGGGAGCATTTAGCATTTTTTTTTGGGGGGGGGGTATGATATTTATGCCTCTGTAATATTCTCACTCATCATTATTGTCTGTAACTGTTTTAAAGTCGGTGAAATCCCTGAGCGGTGTCCTTCTGCTCCGGCAACTGAATTAGGAAGGACGCCTATATCTTTGTAGTGACTGGGTGTACTTCATCATGCTCAAAGGGACATTCAATGTCTGCTTCTTCTTTAAAAAATGATATACCAATAGGTTCCCTTCTTTGTGAGGTATTGGAAAACCTCCCTTGTCTTTGTGGTTGAATCTGTGTTTGAAATGAACTTCTCGACTGAGGGACCTTACAGATAATCGTATGTACGGGTCACAGAGATGTTAGTGTTTAAAATCATGTCAAAAACTATTATTACACACAGAGTGAGTCCAACTTATTATGTGACTTGTTAAGCACATATTTACTCCTGAACTTGTTAAGGCTTGCCATAACAAAGGGGTTGAATACTTATTGACTCAAGATATTTCAGCTTTTAATTTTTATAAATTTCTAAACATTTCTAAAAACATAATTCCAGTTTGACATTATGGGGTATTGTGTGTAGGCCAGTGACAAAGCATCTCAATTGAATATATTTTTAAGTTCAGGCTTTAACACAACAAAATGAGGAAAAAGTCAAGGGGCGTGAATACTCCCTGAAGGCACTGTAACTTCAAATGGGGGGGGATTAGATACATAAAGTGCTTTAATTTCTAAATGGTATAACAGAGATATATATGAAAATACCCTCAAATAAGGGGTGGCATTCTGTACTGTTGCCCCATATAAAACACTTGATTTTAAATCAACAATGGTGGTATAGAGCCATATTAAACATCTTAGCTTCACTTTCCAAATAAATACGTAGGGGAGTGTAGATGTGGAGAGAGAGAGATCAAAGCTTGTGGCGTTTTCCTTCTCTCTCTGTGTATGTATGTATGTATGTATGTATGTATGTATGTATGTATGTATGTATGTATGTATGTATGTATGTATGTATGTATGTATGTATGTATGTATGTATGTATATGTATGTATGTATATATGTGTGTGTGTGTGTGTGTGTGTTTGTTGATGGAGCTCTCTCTGTGTATGTATGTATGTATGTATGTATGTATGTATGTATGTATGTATGTATGTATGTATGTATGTATGTATGTATGTATGTATGTATGTATGTATGTATGTATGTATGTATGTATGTGTGTGTGTGTGTGTGTGTGTGTGTGTGTATGTGTGTGTTGATGGAGCTCTCTCTGTGGCTCCACTCCAAGTCTCCTGAAATAGAATCCGCATGCACAGTCTCCTCCCATGCTCCGACTGAGAGGAACAGGAGGTGTTTCCTATGACAAGCATTCATATCAGACGTTTCCTCGTCATCTCTATCAAGGACCACTGAATGTCAGTCAGCCATAAGGAAGCAAAGGGAAAATGTGCAGTGAAACTGACAAAGTCCTGTATTGTACACACGCAGCAGGCCTTCAAAACCAAAAGATAAGAGACCTGCCTAGTGCAATGTTTTTTTTGTGTGATTTTAAAATATTTTTTTTTACCCCTTTTTCTCCCCAATTTCGTGGTATCCAATTGTTTTAGTAGCTACTATCTTGTCTCATCGCTACAACTCCCGTATGGGCTCGGGAGAGACGAAGGTTGAAAGTCATGCGTCCTCCGATACACAACCCAACCAGCCGCACTGCTTCTTAACACAGCGCACATCCAACCCGGAAGCCAGCTGCACCAATGTTCCGGAGGAAACGCCGTGCACCTGGCAACCTTGGTTAGCGCCCCGCCACAGGAGTCACTGGTGCGCGATGAGACAAGGAATATGAATACCTTAACTAAATGATAATAACTGGTGTTTCTATCTACTGGACTATTGCAGGGAAATGCATAGTAACCCAGAATACAACATATTTCATCCTGTAAATCTTGGTCTCTCTCTCTCTCTCTCTCTCTCTCTCTTCTTTCCTGTATAGCTCTCTCCTATAGGTTTCTCAGAGCAAGCTGGGCCTATCCTGTGGCTTTCATAATGCAGTGCTGCATTTCTCCTCTTGGCACAGTCTCTCTGCTTAACTGCTGCTAGCGCTCTCTCCCTCTCTCTTTTTCTCTGCCTCTCTCTCCTCCTCTCATAATGCAGAGCCGGCAGAAAGCAGGCTAGGTCTCTTTCTCTCCCCTCTCCCTCGTCTTCACTGACACACAGAGAGAGAGAAGGAAGAAGAGACATCAGTGTGAGGGGAGAGGAAATGGAGAGGAGAGAGAAATGAGAAAGACAGAAAGATAGAACAAGGAGGAGAGGGCGATATGAGAGGAGAGTGAGGAAGAGCAAAGGAGAGGTGGATGTCAGGGCAATACATTAGACATGGGACCAATACATTCCTACAGTACATACACGTATACACCATGTGTATGTGGCACGATTGATAAAGATTAGCAAAAAAATAATGTATAAAACAAATAACAAAAATACTAAGCAATATTGTATGCTAAAAAATATATATATATTATTTTACACTAATACAATTGCTCATATAAAGACATTTTCTTTAATAAGTAATACTTTTGTTCTCAAAAAGAGAGGTGTCCAAATGATTGGCCACCCTAAACATTATTATTAAATGAAATCAAAGTTAAATCTGCATTAACTCAAGACATTGAATTGTGGCTTTACATGGCTTCCTGTTTCACCTAAATCAATTTAAGAAGTGTAAACCAACTGGAACAGACATAAACGTTCCTGATAGAGGATGCATATGTATCTTGTCCCCACACACAGTATGGAAGATGATTCTGGAGGCAAAGAGAAATCCAAGGGCCAAAGTTGGAGAATTGCAATACTCGGTCCCATCTCGGGGTCACCAAATCCCTTAATTTACAATTCGATGCCACCTCCATGCCAATATGCTCTTTGTAAGGGTTGCCAGAATGTTTTATTTATTAAGAGTGACCAACAAATGTTAACACTGGGAGTTTGCTAAACAGCATTGACATCTGGATTGGAAACAGGCGCTATGGTCATATTAGACGAATGTAGAGGTTTTAGCCACACAGCAGTGGCATGTATGTATCAAACGAAGGATGCATATACAGAAAAGAACATCATACCTACTGTAAAATATGGTGGTGGATCTTTGATGTATGGGGCTGCTGGTCCTGGAGCCCTTGTTAAGGTCAACGGCATAATGAACTCGACCAAGTACATAGTAACTAGGACATTTTAGCCAAAAACCTGGTTGGCTCTGCCAGGAGGCTGAAGCTTGTCCACAGGTGGATCTTCCAGCAAGACAAAGACAATAACCCCAAACACACATCAAAACCCACAAAGAAATTGATAATTGACCACAAAATCAACATTTTGCAATGGCCATCTCATATCCAGACTTGAACCCCATTGAAAACCTGTGGTGTGAAAGGAAGAGGGCAGTCCATAAGGGTAGATGAAGGATATCAAGGATCTGGAAAGATTCTGTATGGAGGAATGGTCTAAGATCCCTCCTAATGTGTTCTCCAATCTAATAAAACATTGTAGAAAAGGGCTCAGTGTCGTTATCCTTGCAAGGGGAGGGTGCACAAAGTATTGAAAACAGGGGTGCCAATAATTGTAATGTAAAAAAATTACTTTTTGAAATCCAAATACTACTCATATTACAGAGCAAGCGGTAAAGCTTCATACCACTGGGGAAAAACTGGTTAAATCAATGCTGTTTCCACATCGTTTCAACACCAAAAAACTATGTGATGACATTGAATCAACGTGGGAAATTAATTGGATTTGCAAAAAGTCATCAACGCAAGGGTCATTTAGTCTTTTATTCACCCAACCTTCAACCTAAATCCAATGACATGGTGACATTTTTTGTTGATTTAACATTAAATTCACGTTAGTTGACAACTCAACCAAATGTAAATCCAAACTAGACATTGAACTGATGTCAGTGGGATATGACACTAATGTTTGCTTTGTAGCACCTACAGATGAAACACTATAGAGTATTAAAGGAGGCCTGGGTAAGGCCAAAACATAATTAATATGGCAACTTTAATAAATTATTTATCAATTATGCTTTGAGATACAAATGTCAAATATTTGTCAATAATCCTTTTGTGAAAATCCCCAAAATCATGGTCTTCTTTTGTCTGGGTTTCGTGAGGAATCACTCTAGATGGCTTCTCAAGTGGGTGTGTAGCACTGGAGGCTGCTGAAGGGAGAACGGCTCATAATAATGGCTGGAATGGAGGAAATGGAATGATATCAAAGACATAGTTTTCATGTGTTTGATACCATTCCATTCACTCCATTCCATCCATTATACTCCATTCCAGACAGTATTATGAGCCGTTCTCCCCTCAGCAGCCCCCACTGGTGTGTAGATAGATTCTAGCTACTACTCTGAGAAACCAAAACAACACCATGACTACAATTCAGACTCACAAACCAATATTTTAAAAATAGCTACACCAGACCAAATCAACGGACATGAGATCCTGTCGTCTGCTTATGTTAAACAGTGTAAAATGGAGAGGTATTTTTGTGTTGTCTCTATGTTTACACAGCGTTTGACCCCTGAGCCATTGGCAAAGCATTGCCACAAAGTCAGCCTTAAGTAAAAACCCAGAGTCCTCTCTTTGCTACAGACAAGCTTCCCCAGGGGACTGAAGAGGCCTCCACAGAGAGAGCTCCAGTTCAGAGGTCCGAGCTCAGTCCTAAGCCTCAGATCAGAGCTCCGAGCTCATGCCCAGCCCCAGCTCAGAGCTCCAAGCTGGGGCTCAGGCCCATCTGCTGAGTAAGTACAGTGGGAGAGCAGAGGCATGGGGCTGGGGCGGTAACCCTTCCAAAAGGACACAGAGTTTTCTAATCGCACCAGGTCGCAGCGTAATCTTTTCTCCCCAGTCTCCCAGGTAACGAGAGCGGGAGAGGAAGAAGGAGAGGTGGGGGCCGATTAAGTGATGTTAGTGAGTAGCGAGACATGAGGGTCTCTGTAACACTCTGTGTGGGGGCTATCAGAGACAGAGCCCTTGAGAAACCCCGCTAGTCAGCCTTGTGGATGCAGTCACCACAGACAGAGCCCTTGAGAAACCCCGCTAGTCAGCCTTGTGGATGCAGTCACCACAGACAGAGCCCTTGAGAAACCCCGCTAGTCAGCCTTGTGGATGCAGTCACCACAGACAGAGCCCTTGAGAAACCCCGCTAGTCAGCCTTGTGGATGCAGTCACCACAGACAGAGCCCTTGAGAAACCCCGCTAGTCAGCCTTGTGGATGCAGTCACCACAGACAGAGCCCTTGAGAAACCCCGCTAGTCAGCCTTGTGGATGCAGTCACCACAGACAGAGCCCTTGAGAAACCCCGCTAGTCAGCCTTGTGGATGCAGTCACCACAGACATAGCCCTTGAGAAACCCCGCTAGTCAGCCTTGTGGATGCAGTCACCACAGACAGAGCCCTTGAGAAACCCCGCTAGTCAGCCTTGTGGATGCAGTCACCACAGACAGAGCCCTTGAGAAACCCCGCTAGTCAGCCTTGTGGATGCAGTCACCACAGACAGAGCCCTTGAGAAACCCCGCTAGTCAGCCTTGTGGATGCAGTCACCACAGACAGAGCCCTTGAGAAACCCCGCTAGTCAGCCTTGTGGATGCAGTCACCACAGACAGAGCCCTTGAGAAACCCCGCTAGTCAGCCTTGTGGATGCAGTCACCACAGACAGAGCCCTTGAGAAACCCCGCTAGTCAGCCGTGTGGATGCAGTCACCACAGACAGAGCCCTTGAGAAACGCCGCTAGTCAGCCTTGTGGATGCAGTCACCACAGACAGAGCAGCCATCCTCTGCACTCCATGTCCACTCATTCGATGTACTGTATCTATCTGGTGTCTGGCATGAGAGGTTAAACGAATAGCCTGACGATTCCGAAGCAGAGCTGGTATCCTTTTCACTCCATTTTCACTTTGACCAGAGCTGTTGTTCTAGAGTTAGGGCCTCTCTGTGCCACTAGTAGACGTTTCACAGCCATTTGTAGATGTTTGTAAATAACAAACAATGCATACTCAGTTGTAAGATGCTTTCATCCAAGATAGTAAATCTTACACAGGTATGAAATGTATGTCACTAACATCCGATACTGAATATGAAAGTTTTTTTTTATGCATGTACATATTATAGCTACTCTACAAACAGACACACCAGCACCGAGTACATCCTCACTCCCAAAAATCAACCATTTAAGAACCAGCTCCAATCCCTACTCTTCAAGACAGAGAGGCATGCCTGTTCAGTAGAACGTTATGTCCTAGTGAACATGGCCCTGGCCTTTCCAAAGATTCGTCAGTGTTGGACGGATGGAGACGAACTGTTTGGTACTGCAGCTCCAACTAAGGACATCTCCTCTGACTACTTTTATTCCCCGTTGGATTGATCAGTTATTTCACTGCACCTATTATAATATAATCCAATTTAATTTTACAGCCACATCTAGAATAAACAAAGACGTGCTTATGAAAAGGGCGTCAAACCTGGATCCTCTACAAAGCCCTTTTGCCTTTGGCTGCAGGACAGAATCTTGAGCAGCATCAGGCTCATGAAGGGGGGCCGACTCTTGCATGGTACACTGCATGACACATTTCATGCATGGACAAGCAAGATGTCCATGTGAGCATTCTGATACATATGGTATGGTGAGGGGCTCTCAGTCTCAATCATTCATTCACCACTTCACGTTTAACCTCTGCTATATCATATTAACATCTCAGTGGTAAATCATTTTGATTTCAATGAAATGTGTGATCAATAACTTCTGCATTTGGATATATAGCAACAGAATCATTTTAGTAAATTAGAGATGATCGAGTTTATCATGCCATTACATTCAATGTGATTTTGGAAGTGAAAAGATAAATTCTCTGCTTATGAGCTTGATGAATAAATTATTTCAGTACACCTCTACAATAACAAAACAGATTTACCAGAATGCATTGAAATCCGTTAAATATCAATCTTAAAATGTACGCCAACTGAGGTTAAATCAAGTTCTTGCAAAAAAGCTCAGGACATTTCGTGTTTAACGTCAAGACATCTAACTAACTCATAGAGCTTTTAAAATGGTGTTATCCACAATAACTAGTTAGCTAGATCCTACATACCATGTTGATCAAGTGCTGTTTTCACATCCAATCTATTGTATTTCTCTCTTGATGGCCCTCAATAAATTGACGCAACAGTGGTCAAGAAAGCATTCAAAAGGGTATGTGGGCTAGATAAGCTAATTCTCACAGTATTGCCTAGCCCTCAATCAAATAACTTGCACTAAAAACTTTTACAAACCACACAGACCATTTCCTGGAATGGGTCCATTTATTCTAAATGGACTCTTAACCCTTATAAATCTGAAAGGATTGGGTATGGCAATTGCTTCACCAGGCCTTCTGATTGGCTGTGTGGAATTTGTGTCATATTACTTACACCTATACCATCCTCCAGCTCCACAGCAGTGCTTTAGGGGCTAGGGGTCATTTTGGAATTCTGGGTTAAATCATCTGATTCAAACATGGAGCACCCACATGAGCCTCCCACCAGGCCTCTCTGCAGCAGTGTGGTTCAAGTACGCTTGTTCTTATTGGACAAGTTCAGCTAGTACCTCCCAGTTTCTTCCTGTTTCGAAAAATGTTCTCTCTACTGAACACGACCCAGGTATGGGTTCTATTCACTGTTGACAGCAGTGGAGAACTGGGATGCTGGCATTGGGAGTCCCATAGGGCGTTGCACAATTGGTCCAGCGTCATCCGGGTTAGAGTTTGGCCGGGGAAGGCCGTCATTGTGGCCTATCTAGTTAGCATACAAACAATTTCCTATTGTACAGAACTCCGCTATTAAAGAGACTGGGCGGTATATTCATAAAACAAGGCCATGAATGTTGGCAGTATCACACAGGCTTGAGTGATTGCCCACTTGCTGTCAAGTTGTTCACAGGTTTGAGAGATTGCCCACTTGCTGTCAAGTTGTTCACAGGTTTCATCCAATTCTTAATAAGAAATATTTTGAGGAGGAAACACTGCGCAAATAGAATCCAATGTTACTACGTAGCTGAAAAGGCAATGGAAAAATACCTTTCTTATGATTTACTGCACCATTCATGCAGAAAACAATACGGCTTTCACATTTCTAACCTTGAACTTGAAATTCTGGATGTCCTTAGTAGAAGCATATAACAAAATTTGTTTACAGTTTACTCATGGCTAAGTAATCAAAATGGAGTAATGACACAGCCCCCCCCCCAGCACCCCATCCACCGATGTGTCTTATTCCCTTTTACACGCACATACACACACGCACACACCCACTACCCTCTCTCAATCATGTGCTCACACTACCCTCCCCCAGCACCTTCCATTCACCTGCCCTCTCTGACCTCCTCCCACTATCCTCTCCCCTCCCTTCTCCACTCACCTGCTCTATCTTGGCCAGCCATTCTTTGTTGCGGGCCAGCTCGGTCATGAAGGCCTGGTGCTTCAGCCATTTCCGGTGAAGCTTCTGGGCCTCATCCCGCGCCGTGTCTCGTCCCGCACCCATAAGCATCTTTCCCTTTACCGGCTGTCCCCAATCACTCAGCTAGGGGAGATAAAAATAGCCACCATCAGGGGCCTGAGCCTGAGCCAGCCCTTCTTCTTCTCTTCTCTCCTCCTTTCCCACAGGACGTCCTGCCTCCCTGCCTGGCTCCTCTATGCCAGAGCCACCCACTCCGCTCTGCAGGGTCCTGAGTACCTGCACTGTCACAACCCACCCCAATCAGCCGCCCTTTCTGGAAAAAAAAATCAAGATAAGCACCTCAGCAGCAGCAGGGGCAGCAGCAATGGTAGCTCAAGCCCTTCCGCTGGCTCGCCCCTGGGTCCTCATGCCCTACCCTTCACGGCTCCTGCAGTCCTCCCTGGTGCTGCAGTGCCTGCTAGCCAGTCTCAGAGAAGATAAAAACAATCAAGCAAATAGAAGAAACGAATCAACTACCCAACAGCACCGACAAAGATCGTCACAAACATCTAAGACTCCTTTTTCGTTGTTTCGGGTGGTTTTTCTTCTCCTTGTCTCCTGAGCTAGAATAGAATCCGGTTGTTAATGGAGGTAATGATGATTTAGCATCTCCACCACGACTCCTTCAGAGAGGGCAAACCTGAGCATCCAGTGATTGCCGTTGGTGATCCCGGACGGTCTGTAGTCCTGCCTAATGATGCCGTTGTTGGGAGGATGAGGAAGAGGTGGAGTGGGAGGAACAGAGTGAATGGGATGGATGCAGAGGCAGTGCAGTCAGAGGGGGAAGATAACATAAGCTGTCCGCTCTTGAAATGCACCGTTGCCACTGCTGCAGAGCAGAGACATAGCTACCGTACGCATGGGGGTTGGGTTGTGTAAGACGCTGCTACGCTATATCCTCTTCCCAGTTCTTCTTCCTCATGTCACCACACAGATCAGACGCGGCTGGTGCATGCTGCTGCAGTCCCTGTCTCTCAGCTACACTCTGCTGTGTGAGAGCGTGTGTGTGTGGTGTGTGGCGTGTGTGTGTGCGCGTGTGTGCAATCACAACCAGCACTGCAGTGCCGGGGAAGAGGGAGAGGGAGGAAGAGAGAGTGAGGAGAGAGAGCGAGAGAGAGAGCAAGGAGAAAGGGAGGAGTGAGAGAGAGAGGGAGAACAAGGAGAGAGATATAGAGCTATTGGGAAAGAAGGAGAGAGAGAAAGGAAAAAGAAAGAGAGAAAGAGAGAGCCTGCGTCATCCTTCAGTGTCACCAGGGACATGTCTCTGCACTAGAAATGACTGCACTCGGGGCAGAGCAGAGCAGAGCGGGAGCAGGAGCAGGGTTTAAGAGGGAGGGGGAGGTGTTGTCGTTTGGAAACAGCTGAATGAGAGGGGAGGAGGACGCAGGGACACATGGCCGACAGTGCAGCTGACTGATTCGGATCACTGTTCACTCTCACCCATTTAAAGGGACCAGCATGCATTTTGTTCACCATCAGCAAATTGAGCTATCTCATTGGCTAGCTACAGTAACACCATTTCAAGGGGTAGAAGTGTAGTTATTTTCAACACAGGCATAACCTGTAAGCAATTCTAGACCTCTGAAATAAATATAATCTGTGAATATTTGTTCCATTTGTTCACAAACAGTGATATTTTCATGAGACAAATGTTCAATGACAGTTGATGTCATGTATATGGATTAGATTTGTGTAAATGTACCCAAATTATATTGTAACATCTTTCTGTCGTACAGTATGATAAAGACTATATACAATGAAAGATCAAATGTTACACTTTACTATAAGAACATAAGAACAGGATAAGCAATTTGAGCAACTTTACCCCGAGTACTTTAGGGTATAATTTTTTCATAATGAAATATATTCATAGCGCCTATGAATTAAAGTGCAGTCTAAAGAACATTATGGACCTGTATAATGTTATAACTACATCACAGCTAACATTTTTGCTTTATTATGATGTTCTCTGATGCTGGCAGCATCTACATTATTAGGTGCCATATCTTGGCCACATTGTAACGATCTATAGGTACGTCATAAACATGACATCATGGCTACAAAGAGCATTATTAAAGCTTCATTCATCTTGTTATAGTAGTACCTTGTATGTCAAGGCCAGTTAGCCCTGAAATATGTGATTGCATTATAACATATGATATACTATAGGCCAGGCTCCAGTCCGTCATTGCCGTCACCCTCGTCTGTCTCTGTCTCCCCTGCTGCTAAGCAGTTTTCTTGACAGAGGGACAAACAAATGTTTATATCTGTCCAGATTGCATAAAGGCAGTGGCACCATATAATGCCTCCTCGATGGCATCAGCTGGAACTCTGTGTTCAGTGCATGTGATGGGTTCGATATGACCTGTCTGGCCTGTCTGATGATTGGCTCCTCGAAGATTTCATGGACAAGAGGAAGAAAGTGTCATGCATATAATCTTCCCTGCTGTCTTGGTCAGTGTCAATGGGTTTATCAAAACAATGCTGACACAGGAAGTGCAAGAGCAGTCGGATGCGTGAGAACACATTCTCCATATGGGTGCGCCAGCACAGCCCACTGTCAATGTGGATACCCAGGTATTTGTGTGAGTTCACCTGCTCAATGTTCTCTCCTTGTACCTCTATGGGGCTGTGGTCCCCAATGGACTTAGGGTCAAGGATCATCTCCTTTTGTTTTTTTTCCTCCAAATTCAGTTGTAGGTGATGTTCATCAAACCATCTGTCTAATCCTTCAATCTCTGCCCTGTAGCCGTTGGTGTAAGAGGCTTTGTTTAAGAGCCCGAGGAAACCAATGTCGTCCGTAGCTATAATGCCATGTTGCCATGTTTTTATATGTGTTTATAGTTGTGCAATGTAACCTATGCGTTATAATATAGCCTAGAATACAATACAGTGTGTTATAGAAATCCTTATTCAAGGCTCAGAAACAAGCCTCCATCAGCATTACCGCATTTTGCATTCCTGGTGCCACTAGAGGGCAGTCTTTCTAACGGTTTTAGTAAATTACTAGTAGACAATGCATATTTTGTTATCATTTGTGAAAAATAATAACAATTTGTCCATTGTCAATTTTTGGGGGGTGTTGAATAAAAAGTTGAAAGTAAATTCTAAATGTAGACTCAAGTTGAGTAGATCTTTGGGTTAACTAAATCATTTAACCTTGGCTTCTATTTACTGAGCTCAAAAGTAGCAGGCCACTTAGCCACAATCATGGTTAATGTTTTCCCCCCATATAACTGAAAAACATAAATAAAGAGTCACTTTCTCATCTAGAAATCTCTTCACTGAATGGGAACTTCAACACTTTTAAGTAATGTCACACCGATGTCAACAGCCAAAGGCAACAAAAGGTCATGACCTCCACAGGAGTGACCTGGAAAGTAAAGCTGCAATTATCAATAACTGCCAAGGTTAGTCAGCTAAATACTTGCCTTGGTGTGCTAAAGATATACAAACAAGTTCCTAATCCTTCTTCTGGTGTGTGTGAAGAGGCTGATGACTGCATTGAACTGAACAACTTGCAGCAATAGCAGAATGTGTTCTGTGGTGCTTCTTTTCAAATGATGTTATACAGTTTTATACCATTTGTATATTGGGTGTAGTGGTTTGTGTGGGAACAGAGAACTGGAAACTAGCCTACAGACACCTAACCTTGACCAGTGGTTCTAACACTCCAAATGGACCACTTAATGATAACCCAGCATAATTACTGAGTAGTCCTCACAAGGAATGCACCATGAGCATGCTACCTCTGCCTTTGGAGTTTGTCTTCAGCTAAAATCCTCTCTTCATAAGCTGACAGACATACAGACAATGGGAGTGTTTTACAGGAGCTGTCTATGTATCATAAAGCTTATGTAACGTATCATTGACATGACATGACATGATACTGTACATGGATAAACTGAAAAAACAATATACTTTTTTTTGTCCAAGCAATCAATCAGCAATTCACAGCACATGATTCTGTTTGGAAGATCCTAGTAAATGCTTTATCACATGATTTCTCATGGTTTGTTTTTGTTTTGTATCCCCTTATAACATTTTCACATGTGAAATAGCCGTTTTTAAATGTCGAACTTAAATTTCACACGTGAAACCATATTTTCACATGTATTACATGTTAACTCTAGTTATTCACAAGTGGGGAGAATAACATGTTTTCACCTCAGACGTTGCGGTTTCACATCTTAAAATCTCACATGTGGAATTGCAAGTGCACATGTGAAATTCAAATGTGCAGGTTCACATGGAAGAGAACACTACATGTGAAAATCTCACTTTCAGATGTGGGATTGTATTTTCATTTGTGAAAAACAATCATACGTGAATATCACATATGCAGTATCATATATGAAAAACTTCCACGGGATTGTTTTTCACACGTGAACTTGCAATTCCAAATGTGAAAATTAGATTTTTGCATGTGAAATTTTTTCACATGTGAAACTGCAAATTTGATTTTTAAATGTGATTGTTTTTCACATGTGAAAATCCAATTTCCAGTTTCACATGTTGATAATCTCATTTCACACATGGAATTGCAAGTTCACATGTGGGTTAAATTAATGTTAATCTCCTCACATGTGACAAAATGATGTTAACATGTTGCAGAAGCAATGTTTCCACTGGTGGAATTAGGTTGACCACATCTAAAAAGCCCAAATGCAGGGGAATGATTTTGCAGGACATTTGCGGAACAGTGGACAGACTACATTTCTGGGGGGTTTAGCGGGTTAATGGATCATGTTCAAATGGCGACATAGCTCGACTGTTTGAAGGCCTGTTAAAGTGACAATCCTTAGTTGCTTCATCCATTTTCGACTTCTAAATGAATGGTATGTACCCATTGATTCTTGAAGAATATAACGTATAAATGCCTCATGAGCTCAGTTCAACTGTTGTACTCCATCAGAACCCATAATATAAGCTTGTTTTACTCCCATGTTTGGAAACAAATTAAATGTAAACATGGTTAAAACTATAATTTTGATATCATGGATGGTCAGTCCTTGCATCCATAGCGTAAACTATGGATTTGAGAGTAGTTGCATTTCACCAGCCCCTTTCCTTACATTTACATTTAAGTCATTTAGCAGACGCTCTTATCCAGAGCGACTTACAAATTGGTGAATTCACCTTCTGACATCCAGTGGAACAGCCACTTTACAATAGTGCATCTAACTCATTTAAGGGGGGGGGTGAGAAGGACCACTTTATCCTATCCTAGGTATTCCTTGAAGAGGTGGGGTTTCAGGTGTCTCCGGAAGGTGGTGATTGACTCCGCTGTCCTGGCGTCGTGAGGGAGTTTGTTCCACCATTGGGGGGCCAGAGCTTTTTGCTGAAATTGTGGCGAGGATGATGTTATAATTAATTAAGAATTACAGCTTTAAACACCTTTAATAGAGTACTAGTGTTATATGGTGCATTAAGTGAGTAAGTAACATTTGTGCCATTAATATCAAGCAAAACTTATATATTTTAATTTGTATATATCCTCATACGAAATATTTTATTTCAAATCCAAAATTCTGGAGTGTAGAGCCAAATTGAAAGTTTTAGCTTCACTGTCCAAATAAATACGCAGGGGAGTATACATGCTGTTCCAACGATCATAAAGACACCAGTCACACAACCAGGGGACTCTGCTCTTGCAATGCAACAATAAGCAGGTAGACAAAAATGTTGGGCATCTTTAGTATTGAAAGATGTCTTGAAAATTATTAGATTTTTTTTATGTAGAAGACTAATTAATTCGGCCTACCTGCTACCTGCCCAACCCTAAAGTTTTTCTTTAATACACAATGTGACCGCAAATACTTATGAGATAACACTTATCATTGAGGACTCCAGCACTGTTTTCTGCCTTGCCAGAAAGATCTGGTTACCATGGAGAAAAAAAAACATTGAACACAGCAGTGATATTCAAGTACAGTATTCTTAAAAATTAATCTATGATCAATAGTCAACATTTTGACAAACATCCTGAGTATTATACTTTCAGTGTTGAGTTGTGTGCTGAAGATGCCACCATCTTTATTTCCACTCAACATTTCAGATTTTATGGCCGGCGCGCTATCGGAAAGAGATTACAGCAGCCGAACATGAGTAATTGCCAGTAATTTCAGACAGAATGATTCACAATGTTGCACATCAGAAACCTTCCAAGTTTTAACCTGTTGTTTAGAACATATTTGGAGGGACCTTTGATGTACTCACACTGTATGTATGGTATGGGGCCCTGAGCTTGGTCTTGGGAGACAAGTATCCCTCAAGTTTGGTAGGTTCTCTCTACACGCAACTACTGCACACACAACCCCACCTCAACACTAAACTTGACAAAACTACATGATATTGAACTGATCTTTCTGAGTGTGTATACTGTACGTATGTCTCATATGCAAAGTGGTTCACTCTCTCCGTTCACTAGGGAGGAAAAAGTGACACAGTAGACTAGAGGCCTGCCTGAGTCAGAAAGGGAGGGGGATCCTCCTCCCCTTCAACAACACATCTCTGATCTGGTTCAAGAAATGACACCATTGCCTGTGACAGACAGCATTCGTCAGTGCCAGCAGACATCAAGAGAGAGAGAGATGGGCCCAGATATGAAGGGAGATGTGGCCTGAGAAGTCATTGCCTTACTAACGGCACTCCACTCCACAGAGCACTACAGATGAATGTTGAGTGGCTGCCATCTGAATCCTATAGTGCCAGAGGCATCAGTGGACTCTGAAGTAAATGTATGGTGTATTCAATAATCAATACTAATTTCTGCATGTGCACACATCTCTTAATTCAGAGACACGATCCAAAAGTAACTAAACGTCAATGCATACATTATATGCACATCACAGATATGGATAGGCCTATGTGCCAATTCCTTGAGCAGTGCTACAATATAATAAACAGAATAGCAACTATTAGGCTTACTAAGAAACTATCGTAAAAATGACAAAAATATTTTTGAGTCTACAGGTGAAAACATCCATCATCTTTTAAGACATTAACAATTCCTCAGAAATTGTGGTGTGAGAAAAAGGAAGTACCTAGAATAATGGGGAGCCCTCTTTTTTGACTGCAGGCTTTTTATTGAGGTGAGAAAATTCCAGTGGATGCCAAAAACATGCATTAACATACCACTGCAAAGCCAAGGTTAGCGAACCCGGACCTTACTCACTTATTACCCCTTTAACTACCCCTTTGGAAATATACATCTATAACGTTTGGCACACAGACCTCTAATAACGAGCAGGTAACAACCAGTCATTATGGGGGTTTGTAGCAGGAGATTTACAAATCTCAGGTTCAGTGGCGTTGGGCAGGTTCCCGTCGCTTGAAAGTGTATATTTAGTCAAGGGCATTGTGAGGTAGGGGAGGCCGGAGCTAAAAGTGACACGGAGTCAGTTGTCACAGCTAGAAAATATATCATTTAGAAACCACTTAGAACGTTGTTATTCAATGTGATAATGCTTGGTTATTGTCTCTAAACACATAGATCTTTTTTGTATTGACAAATATTGTTTTTGAGGCCTAAAGTAAATATTCTTGCCTCCTCTCTTTCTCGATTACTGACCTGTGGAACATTCCCCATGTACAGTTACGGCCAAATATATTGGCACCCCTTGCACTTTTCTTAAATAATTCCCTGTTTCTTCTCAAATAAGTTTAATTTGAAAAAAAACGTTGTCTCCACTCCTTGTAATTGGATTTTCAACATTGCAGAACCAATTTTATTTTTGCAAATTTATTTTACCAATTTAATTTAGAAAATAAAGACAAATGGCATGGACAAAATTTACAAAATTATTGTCACCCCAGACCTAATACTTGGTTGCACAGTCTTTAGCCAATATACAGTTGAAGTCGGAAGTTTACATACACCTTAGCAAAATACATTTAAACTCAGTTTTCCTGACATTTAATCCTAGTAAAAAATCCTTGTGTTAGGTAAGTTAGGATCACCACTTTATTTTAAGAATGTGAAATGTCAGAATAATAGTACAGAGAATGATTTATTTCAGCTTTTATTTCATTCATCACATTCCCAGTGGGTCAGAAGTTTACATACACTCAATTAGTATTTGGTAGCATTGCCTTTAAACTGTATTACTTGGGTCAAATGTTTCAGGTAGCCATCCACATGCTTCCCACAATAAGTTGGGTGAATTTTGCCCCATTCCTCCTGACAGAACTGGTGTACCTGAGTCAGGTTTGCAGGCCTCCTTGCTCTCATATGCTTTTTCAGTTCTGCCCACAAATGTTCTATGGGATTGAGGTCAGGGCTTTGTGATGGCCACTACAATACCTTGACTTTGATGTCCTTAAGCCATTTTGCCACAATTTTGGAAGTATGCTTGGGGTCAATGTCCATTTGGAAGAGCCATTTTCGACCAAGCTTGAACTTTTTTTAACCCCTTTTTCCTACAAACATAACGATGGTCATTATGGCCAAACAGTTCTATTTTTGCTTCATCAGACCAGAGGACAAAAAGTACAATCTTTGTCCCCATGTGCAGTTGCAAACCGTAGTCTGGCATTTTTATGGCGGTTTTGGAGCAGTGGCTTCGTCCTTGCTGAGCGGCCTTTCAGGTTATGTCGATATAGGACTCTTATATAGGACTTTTACTGTGGATATAGATACTTTTGTACCTGTTTCCTCCAGCATCTTCACAAGGTCATTTGCTGTTGTTTTGTGATTGATTTGCACTTTTCGCACCAAAGTACGTTCATCTCTAGGAGACAGAACGCGCCTCCTTCCTGAGCGGTATGACGGCTGCGTGGTCCCTTGGTGTTTATACTTGCGTACTATTGTTTGTACAGAGAAACGTGGTACCTTCAGGCGTTTGGAAATTGCTCCCAAGGATGAACCACACTTGTGGAGGTCCACAATTATTTGGCTGAGGTCTTGGCTGATTTCTTTTGATTTTCCCATGATGTCAAGCAAAGAGGCACTGAGTTTGAAGGTAGACCTTGAAATACATCCACAGGTACACTGGCAATTGACTCAAATGATGTCAATGAGCCTATCAGAAACTTCTAGAGCCATGACATCTTTTTTCTGACATTTTCCAAGCTGTTTAAAGGCACAGTCAACTTAGTGTATGTAAACTTCTGACCCACTGAAATTGTGACAAAGTGAATTATAAGTGAAACAATCTGTCTGTAAACAATTGTTGGAAAAATTACTTGTGTCATGCACAAAGTAGATGACCTAACCGACTTGGCGAAACCATAGTTTGTTAACAAGAAATTTGTGGAGTGGTTGCAAAACGAGTTTTAATGATTCCAACCTAAGTGTATGTAAACTTCTGACTTCAACTGTAGATAAGGGCACTCAACACTGCACTGACACAAATGACTGATGATTGGTTGAAAGAAAATGATAATAAGAAGATTATGAGAGCTGTACTGTTAGATTTCAGCGCAGCCTTTGATATTATTGACCATAACATGTTGTTGAAAAAACAGATGTGTTATGTGTCTTCAACATCTGCAATAAAGCAGTATCAGAGCTACGCTATATATACAAAAGTATGTGGACACCCCTTCACGTTTTTGGATTTGGCAATTTCAGCCACACTCATTGCTGACAGGTGTACAAAATCGAGCACACAACCATGCAATCTCCGTAGACAAATATTGTCAATAGAATGGCCTTACTGAAGAGCTCAGTGACTTTCAAAGTGGCAATGTCGTAGGATGCCTCCTTTCCAAAAAGTCAATTAGTCACATTTCTGCCTTTCTAGAGCTGCCCCGGTCAATTGCAAGTGCTATTGTAAAGTGGAAATGTCCAGGAGCAACAACGGCTCAGCCGCGAAGTGGTAGGCCACACAAGCTCATAGAACGTGACCGCCGTGTGCTGAAGTGCGTAGTGTGTAAAAATCGTATGACCCCAGTTGCAACACTCCCTACCGAGTTCAAATCTGCCTCTGGAAGCAATGTCAGCACAATAACTGTTCGTCAGGAGCTTCATGAAATAGGTTTCCATGGCCGAGCAGCCACACACACCTAAGATCACCATGTCCTGACCTTAGTTCCTTTTTTATGTCTCTATTTTGATTTGGTCAGGGTGTGAGTTGGGGTGGGCATTCTATGTTTTTCATTTCTATGTGTTGTTCTGTGTGTTGTATTTCTATGTGTTTGGCCTGGTATGGTTCCCAATCAGGGTCAGCTCTCAATCGTCTGATTGAGAACCATACTTAGGTAGCCTGTTCCCACCTGTGTTTGTGGGTAGTTGTTTTCTGTTTTTGTATTCTGTACCAGACAGAACTATTTTGGTTTCGTTCATTCTCTTTTGTTGTTTTTTCATTCAGTGTTCAATTCATAAATAAAGATGAACACATACCACGCTGCACCTTGGTCTTCACCTTTTCAACCCACGACATCCGTTACAATACGGCTGTTTTTCATGGTTCGGGCTAGGCCCCTTAGTTCCAAGTGAAGGTGAAATCTTAATGCTACAGCATACAATTTTATTTATTTTACCTTTATTTAACCAGACAAGTCAGTTAAGAACAAATTCTTATTTTCAATGACGGCCTAGGAACAGTGGGTTAACTGCCTGTTCAGGGGCAGAACGACAGAGGTTCGGGGGTTTAAACTTGCAACCTTCTTGTTACTAGTCCAACGCTCTAAACACTAGGCTACCCTGCCGCCCCGGCAATGACATTCTAGACAATTCTATGCTTCCAACTTTGTGGCAACAGTTTGGGGAAGGCCCTTTCCTGTTTCAGCATGACAATGCCCCTGTGCACAAAGTGAGGTTCATACGGAGATGGTATGTCAAGATCAGTGTGGAAGAACTTGACTGGCCTGCACAGAGCCCTGACCTCAACCCCATCGAACACCTTTGGGATGAATCGGAACGCTGACTAAAAGCCAGGACTAATCGCCCAACATCAGTGCCCGGACCTCACTAATGCTCGTGGCTGAATGGAAGCAAGTCCCTGCCTTAATGTTCCAACATCTAGTGGAAAGCCTTCCCAGAAGAGTGGAGGCGGTTTGTACAGAGAATGGGGGACCAACTCCATATTAATGCCCATGATTTGAGAATAAGATGTTCAACGAGCAGGTGTCCACATACACTACATGACCAAAAGTATCTCTCTAATAGAACACAAAGGATTTTCTTTAATGGAAGCTTATCTAATATTAAACATTTTAAGTGTTGTGTATTGCAGGGAAGCTCTCTTGGGCATCTACTCTTTTCCATTTTTAACAAAGCCTGTGTGTCCATATATGCTGATGAATCAACCGTATATGCATCTGCAACCACAGCTAGTGAAGTCACTACAACCCTAAACAGAGAGTTGCAGTCAGTTGTGGAATGGGTATCCAGTAATAAACTGAACATCTCTAATACTAAGAGCCTTGTATTTGATACAAATCAATCTAGACCTCAATTCTAGACCTCAGCTGAATCTGGTAATGAATGGTGTGGTTTTTGAGCAAGTTGAGGAGACTAAATTACTTGGTGTTACCTTAAATTGTCAACTGTCATGGTGAAGAAAAATATTGATTCAATGTTTGTTAAGATGGGGAGGGGTCTGTCCGTGATAACTATATGCTGTGCTTTTTTGACATCACACTCCACAATAGGGTTAAATGGCGGGAACACATTTATCAAGATTTACCGGGATTTACCACCCAAATCAACTGCCTTTCCCCGGGATAAATAACTGCGATAAACAGGTAAATTATAAATAAATTATTTATATGAATAGCATGGTGTGAAATGGAACTGTTAAATTATGTCTAAATCTAGCTTCTCTACGGCCTCTGCATGATGAAACCAATGCTCAGGGTGGGGACAGACAGCTCATCTCAGTATGGAGTGCAGTTTACAATGCATTTAAACCTATTATCTCATCATGGTGACGTTTTCCTTGTAACAGGTAGGCCTACATTTGCTGCAGCATAAATCAGTGCACTCGTGAGAACTCTCTTGCAGTCTTTCTCTCTCACCATCAACTCAATTTATCAGATCCTCTTATCCAGAGTGACTTACAGTGGTATACAAATAGGTCCTATTATATTCCAAATATGTAAATATGCTAGCCTTGTAAACCGCATATGCTGCACCAGAATTGCATGTTCTCTTCTGCTTTATCAGGGATTGAATGATGTGCGTAATTCCAGTCCATATAATACTGTATAATACAATACAGGACAGTAATACAGTTCACACTGAAAAATATTAGCCTAATGGAGCTAGTTTAATTTATTTACACAAGAGAGCATATAGCTAACTACATCTATGGGCTTTTATGTGTTTCAGTCGTAATTAATGTGCATTAACCTATATCATATATGTATGATATATATGGAGCTGTGAGGGGAACGGCACCGCAGTACCTCCAGGCTCTGATCAGGCCCTACACCCAAGCAAGGGCACTGCGTTCATCCACCTCTGGCCTGCTCGCCTCCCTACCATTGAGGAAGTACAGTTCCCGCTCAGCCCAGTCAAAACTGTTCGCTGCTCTGGCCCCCCAATGGTGGAACAAACTCCCTCACGACGCCAGGACAGTGGAGTCAATCACCACCTTCCGGAGACACCTGAAACCCCACCTCTTCAAGGAATACCTAGGATAGGATAAGTAATCCTTCTCACCACCCCCCTTAATGATTTAGATGCACTATTGTAAAGTGGCTGTTCCACTGGATGTCAGAAGGTGAATTCACCAATTTGTAAGTCGCTCTGGATAAGAGCGTCTGCTAAATGACTTAAATGTAAATGTAAATGTATTGGATAATGGCACAATCATTTGTTTTTTTAGGCTTGGGATCATTAAATGTCGTTAATGTAGGGCTCATAAAATGTATTTAATATATGGCTCATCAGGCTCAGGTAGCATCAGGTTTGAATTTTCATGCTGATCAAAGCTCTAATCAAATCCAGAAATATTTATATACTTTAAAATGCTTTTGAATGACACTTCCTGTTTTGGCGGGAAATACTGGGTTACCTGGTAGAAAGTGATTTATTCTCAGGGTGGAACATTTGTAAAATACCGGGAAAATATTCAACTTTACTCCACAAAGCAAGTCCTGCAGGCTCTAGTTTTATCTTATCTTGATTATTGTAATTATTGACACAATCATATGGTCAAATGCTGCAAAGAAGGACCTAGTTAAGCGGCAGCTGGCCCAGAACAGAGTGACACGTTTTGCTCTTCATTGTAATCAGAGGGCTAATATCAATAATATGCCTGCCAGTCCCTCTTGGATAAGAGTTGGAAAAAGACTGACTGCATCACTTTTTGTTTTTATAAGATACATTAATGTGTTGGAAATTCCAAATCGTTTGCATTGTCAACTTACACACAGCACTGACACACACTTACACCACCAGACATGCCACCAGGGGTCTTTTCACACTCCCCAGGCCCAAAATTACTGAGGATAATAGTGAACAATATTGTCACTCCTATTTGCCATATCTTCAATCTAAGCAAAGTGTGTGCCTTTAGGCCTGGAGGAAAGGAAAGCAAAAGTAATTTTGTTACCCAAGAATAGTTAAGCCCCCTGTACTGGCTCAAATAGCTGACAAATCAGCCTTTTATCAACCCTTACTAAAATTGTGTTTGACCAGATACAATGCTATTCTACTGTAAACAAATTGACAAGAGACTTTCAGCAAGCTTATAGGGAAGGACATTCAACAAGCACGGCACTTCAAATCAAATTGTTTGATTCTGGTTGAAACTTTGAAAATTGCTATACAAGAGACATAATAGATCAGAAGTGATACTATAGTATCTGAGGGGTGATAGAGAATGGTTGTAACAGCAGATGTTAATGGTTATCTGTAGGAGACAGATGGCTTTGGAATGTGTAGGGGAGATGGGAGGAGATCTTAGAATCTAACAATGTTACTGAGGGAGAGAGGGTAATGTATAACGTTTACATTGTCAGGATATGTTATTGTTGGCCATCAGGGATCCTCTGGGAGTTGAAGAGACACAGTCTGGTATCAATAACCATGACAGCATTGAGTTGGGGAGGAGTGAGCACTTTGGGGTAGAGGTCAGGTTACATGAAGTGAGGAAGAACAGATATCACTAAGGTTCTGTCTAGCAACAGAGATGCATTGGCTGTTCAGCTACTGAGGAGGAGACTCGAAGAAAGGGTTAAATATCAGTGCTTGTGTAAAATGTTGTTTGTCTGAATGCAGCTGTATCGACCCTTTGGGAATAATTAAACTTGGTTAAGCTTTCCTAGTGTCCATGGTGTCATTTACTCTTAAAATTAGAACCTGACAAACCTGACAAAATCAAACGTTAATTTGTAACATGCGCAGAGTGGAGGGGTTGGGGGTGTGTGTGTGTGTGTGTTTGGGGGGAGGCACAATGCATAGCCCGGGTAGCATTTTGATTAACTGTTCGGGAGTCTTATGGCTTGGGGGTAAAAGCTGTTGAGAAGCGTTTTGGTCCTAGACTTGGCGTTCCGGTAACGCTTACCATGCGGTGGCAGAGAGAACATTCTCTGACTGGGGTGGCTGGAGTCTTTGACAATTTTTAGGGCCTTCCTCTGACACCGCCTGGTATAGAGGTCCTGGATGGCAGGCAGCTTAGCCCCAGTGATGTACTGGGCTGTATGCACTACCCTCTGTAGTGCCTTGTGGTCGGAGGCTGAGCAGTTTCCGTACCAGGCAGTGATGCAACCAGTCAGGATGCTCTCGATGTTGCAACTGTAGAACCTTTTGAGGATCTTAGGACCCATCCCATGCTTTTTAGTTTCCTGGGGTGGGTATAGGCTTTTCCGTGCCCTCTTCGTGACTGTCTTGGTGTGTTTGGACCATGATCATTTGTTGGTGATGTGGACACCAAGGAACTTGAAGCTCTCAACCTGCTCCACAAAAGCCGCGTCGATGAGAATGGGGGTGTGCTCGGTTCTCCTTTTCCTGTAGTCCTTTGTCTTGATTATGTTGAGGAATAGGTTGTTATTCTGGCTCCACCCGGCTAGGTCTCTGACCTCCTCCCTATAGACTGTCTCGTCATTGTCAGTGATCAGGCCTACCACTGTTGTGTCGTCTGCAAACTTAATGATGGTGTTGGAGTTGTGCCTGGCCATGCAGTAGTGGGTGAACATGGAGTACAAAGGGGACTGAGCACGCACGCCTCAGGGGATCCAGGGTTGAGGATCAGCATGGCAGATGTGTTGTTACCTACCCTTACCACCTGGGGGTGGCCCGTCAAGTGGTTGGCTGAGAGAAAGTGACGATAAAAAGATTGTGGGAGCTGTTTCGTTGGACTTCAGTGCTCCTTTTGACATTATCGATCATAGTCTGCTATATTGTAGATAAAGAGATGCCTGCCTCACAGAACATAGAGGCTGTTCTTTAATAAAAGCCTCTCCAACACACTCAAGGTACAGTAGAATCAGGAATTCCCCAGAGATGCTGTCAAAGCTTCTTACTTTTTTCAAACTTTACTAATGACATACCACTGGCTTTGAGTAAAGCCAATGTGTCTATGTATGTGGATGACTCAACACTATACTCGTCAACTACTACCGTGAGTGAAATTACTGCAACACTTAACAAAGAGCTGCAGATAGTTTCAGACTGGGTGGCAAGGAATAAGTAGTCCTAAATATTTCAAAAACTAAAAGCATTGTATTTGGGACAAATCATTCATTAACTCTGAACCTCAATAAAACCTTATAATAAATAATGTGAAAATTGAGCCAGTTGAGGTGACTAAACTGCTTGGAGTAACCCTGTATTGTAAACTGTCATGGTTAAAACATGTTGATACAAGAATAGCTAAGATGGGGGAGAAGTCTGTTAATAATAAAGCACTGTTCTGCCTTTTTAAAAACACTATCAACAAGGCAGGTCCTACCAGCCCTAGTTTTGCCGCACCTGGACTACTGTTTAGTAGGGGCCTCGGAAAATTACAATTGGCTCAGAACAGAGCAGCATGGCTGGCCCTTAAATGTGCACGGAGAGCTAACATAAATAATATGCATGTAAATCTCTCATGGCTCAAAATGGAAGAGAGATTGACTTCATCACTACTTGTTTTCACAGTTGTAAGTTAGCCTAATGGTTAGAGTATGGTGCCAGTAACCAAAAGGTTGCTGAATCGAATTCCTGAGCTGACAAGCTAGAAATCTGCTGTTCTGCCCCTGAGCAAGGCAGTTAACCAACTGATCCCCGGGCGCTGAAGACATGGATGTCAATTTTGGCAGCCCCACGTACCTCTCCGACTCAGAAGGGTTGGGTTAAATGTGGACGACACATTTCAGTTGTACAACTGACTAGGTATCCCTTCCCAAACAAGCTTGTAATGATGCATTTGGCTGCTCTACGAGTGGTCTGGATCACTCTTAGATTTGCAAAGGTTTTTAAGAGTCATGTTACTAACAAAGATGCTGGGAAACACCTCAACGTCTAAAGATACATCGTAAGACGATTTTAACGCTACAAAGGCTTTGGGGAATGAGAACCAGATCTAAATCACATCCACAACCTATGAAAAACAACAGTTGCTACAGGGCACCCCTTAAACATAGAAGAATTAGAGCAGTTTTCTGCTGAAGAGTGTGCCAAATTACCAGTGGAAAGGTACAGAAAGCTCATTGGTGGCTACAAGAAATGTTTGTCAGCAGTTATCTTGACCAAAACCTGTGTAAGCAAGTTTTGGAAGCCCTGAAGCCCAAGACAAAAAAATCTAAAATAGTTAGACTCTTGGAAGTATCTCATTTGGATGACTTAAATAAAAGGGAAGAAACAATCTCAAACTGCAGGGGTCAAATGATTTGCAAGTACCAACAAGCTTCACATGTGCACTGAGCGTGGGAAATGCACTGTAAAAATTAAATATTATTATATAGACAGAAGAATACACATGAAAAGCTTAATTACATAAAGAAATATTGGTGGGTATATGGCCATAATATAAACAAGAGAAATATACTGAGATTAAGCCGTCTACGTGTGTTGATGCTATTATTATTATTATTTTTTAAATATTTATTGCAGTGTCTATTTTGCTATTTTCTATTTTATTTTATTGGAGAAATTAACTAGGCGGCCAGTATTGTGCAATAAACTTTAGTGAGCTATTCCACATTTTGTTGTGATACTGTTACGTTTGTCGTTTCAATGAGGAGACCAAGGTGCAGCGTGGTAGGCGATCATCTTACTTTTATTAAAATGAACACTGAAAAAACAACAAAATACAACACGAGCGTAAAGTTCTGCAGGCTACACAGCAACTATACAAAATCAAGATCCCACAAACTAAAGTGGGAAAAAGTTTGCCTAAGTATGATCCCCAATCAGAGACAACGATAGACAGCTGCCTCTGATTGGGAACCATACCAGGCCAAACAAAGAAATAGGAAAACTAGATTGCCCACCCTAGTCACACCCTGATCTAACCAAATTAGAGAATTAAAAGGATCGCTAAAGTCAGGGCGTGACAGTACCCCCCTGAAAGGAGCGGACTCTGGATTAAACCTGAACTTATAGGGGAGAGGGTCCGGGTGGGCATCTACCCTCGGTGGCGGCTCCGGTGCGGGACGCAGACCCCGCTCAGCTCGTGGCTCCGCCAACTTTGGTAGCGCCTCTGGTGCAGAGATCGTCGCCGGCAGCTCAGGACCGTGAATCATGCTGGAGGAATCGAACCATGGATCGTCGCCGGGGACTCCGGACTGGGGACCGTCGCCGGGGACCGTCGCTGGAGGCTCCGGACTGGGAACCCTCGCTGTAGGCTCATCACCATGGATCATCACTGGAGGCTCCGCACCATGGATCATCACTGGAGGCTTCGGGCCATGGATCAATACTGGAGGCTCCGGACTGCGGAGGCGCACTGGAGGCCTGGTGTGTGGAGCTCGCAAAGAGCGTACCAGGCTGGGGAGAAGCACTGGAGGCCGGGTGTGTGTAGCTGGCACAGGATATACTGGGCCGTGGAGGCGCATTAGAGGTCTGGAGCGTAGAGCTAGCACAACCCGTCCTGGCTGGATGTTCACTTTAGCCCGGCAAGTCCGGGACGCTGGCACAGGACGCACTGGGCTGTGAAGGTGCACTGGTAGAGCCGGTGCAGGATGTCCTGGTCCGAGGAGGCGTACTGCAGACCAGGAGCGCTGAGCCGGCACAACCCCTCCTGGCTGGATGCTCATTTTCGCCCAGAAAATGCGGGGAGCTGGCACCGAGCGCATCAGGCTGTGAATGCGCACTGGAGACACCGTGCGTATCACCGCATAACATGGTGCCTGAACGGTCACACACTCTTTAAAGTGAGTGCGGGGAGTTGGCTCTGGTCTGAAACCTGGCTCTGCCAACCACCCCGTCTGCCCCCCCATTTTTTGGGGGGGCTGCCTCTCGTGCTTGCGTCGTGGTTACGAACCCTGGAGTCGTCGTTAATCCTCCTTCGCTGCCTCCGACTGCTTCCATGGCAGGTTCTTGTCCCCTGCCATAACCTCCTCCCATGTCCATGATGTCCTCCACTCCCTTTTCTCCTTGGCCCAGGATCTCTGCTCCTCCTGGCCACGCTGCTTGGTCCTTTGGTGGTGGGATCTTCTGTTGCGTTTGTCGTTTAAATGAGGAGACCAAGGTGCAGCGTTGTAGGCGACCATCTTACTTTTATTAAAATGAACACAGAAAAAACAGAAAAAACAACACAAACGTTAAGGTCTGCAAGCTACACAGCAACTATACAAAATCAAGATCCCACAAACTAAGGTGGGAAAAAGGCTGCCTCAGTATGATCCCCAATCAGAAACAACGATAGACAGCTGCCTCTGATTGGGAACCATACCAGGCCAAACAAAGAAATAGGAAAACTAGATTGCCCACCCTAGTCACACCCTGACCTAACCAAAATAGAGAATTAAAAGGATCTCTAAGGTCAGGGTGTAACAGTTATAGCCTGAATTCAAAATGCATTAATTTATTATTTTTCTCACCCATCTACACACAATAACCCATAATGATGAAGTGAAAATATTATTATTCCTTTTTTTAAGCAAATTTACTGAAAATTAAATACAGAAATATCTTATTTACATACAGTAGATATTCACACCCCTGAGTCAATACATTAGAATCACTTAGGGCATCCATTATAGCTGTGACTCTTTCTGGGTAAGGCTCTAATCGGCCTCATGGTGAAATCCCTGAGTGGTTTCCTTCCTCTCTGGCAATTGAGTTAGGAAGGACACCTGTATCTTTGTAGTGACTGGGTGTATGCATTGGAAAACCTCCCTGGTCTTTGTGGTTGAATCCGTGTTTGAAATTCACTGCTCGACTGAGGGACCTTACAGATAATTGTATGTGGGGGGTACAGAGATGAGACAGTCATGGTACCAGAAAATCATGGTAAACACTATTGTTGTACACAGAGTCCATGCAACTTATTACAACTTATGACTTGTTAAGCATATTTTTACTCTTGAACAATTACAGTGGGGAGTACAAGTATTTGATACACTCCCGATTTATAAAGCATGTAGAGGTCTGTAATTTTGATCATATGTACACTTCAACTGTGAGAGACGGAATCACATTGTATGATTTTTAAGTAATTAATTTGCATTTTATTGCATGACATAAGTATTTGATCACCTACCAACCAGTAAGAATTCCGTCTCTCACAGACATGTTTGTTTTTCTTTAAGAAGCCCTCATATTCTCCACTCATTAACTGCACCTGTTTGAACTCGTTACCTGTAAAAAAGACACCTGTCCACACATTCAATCAAACAGACTCCAACCTCTCCACAATGGGCAAGACCAGAGAGCTGTGTAAGGAGATCAGGGCTAAAATTGTAGACCTGCACAAGGCTGGGATGGGCTACATGACAATAGGCAAGCAGCTTGGTGAGAAGGCAACAACTGTTGGCACAATTATTAGAAAATGGAAGAAGTTCAAGATGACGGTCAATCACCCTCGGTCTGGGGATCCATGCAAGATCTCACCTTGTGGGGCATCAATGATCATGAGGAAGGTGAGGGATCAGCCCAGAACTACACAGCAGGACCTGGTCAATGACCTGAAGTGAGCTGGGACCACAGTCTCAAAGAAAACCATTAGTAATACACTACGCCGTCATGGATTAAAATCCTGCAGCTCACGCAAGGTCCCCCTGCTCAAGCCAGCGCATGTCCAGGCCCATCTGAACTTTGCCAATGACCATCTGGATTATCCAGAGGAGGAATGGGAGAAGGTCATGTGGTCTGATGAGACAAAAATAGAGCTTTTTGGTCTAAACTCCACTCGCCGTGTTTGGAGGAAGAAAAAGGATGAGTACAACCCCAAGAACACCATCCCAACCGTGAAGCATGGAGGTGGAAACATCATTCTTTGGGGATGCTTTTCTGCAAAGGGGACAGGACGTCTGCACCGTATTGAGGGGAGGATGCATGGGGCCATGTTATCGCGAGATCTTGGCCAACAACCTCCTTCCCTCAGTAAGAGCATTGAAGATGGGTCATGACTAGGTCTTCCAGCATGACAACGACCCGAAACACACAGCCAGGGAAACTAAGGAGTGGCTCCGTAAGAAGCATCTCAAGGTCCTGGAGTGGCCTAGCCAGTCTCCAGACCTGAACCCAATAGAAAATCTTTGGAGGGAGCTGAAAGTCGGTATTGCCCAGCGACAGCCCCGAAACCTGAAGGATCTGGAGGAGGTCTGCTTGGAGGAGTGGGCCAAAATCCCTGCTGCAGTGTGTGCTAACTTGGTCAAGAACTACAGGAAACGTATGATCTCTGTAATTGCAAACAAAGGTTTCTGTACCAAATATTATGTTCTGCTTTTCTGATGTATCAAATACTTCAATAAAATGCAAAATAATTACTTAAAAAGCATACAATGTGATTTTTGGGATTATGTCTCTCACAGTTGAAGTGTACCTATGATAAAAATTACAGACCTCTACATGCTTTGTAAGTTGGAAAAACCTGCAAGATCGGCAGTGTATCAAATACTTGTTCTCGCCACTGTAAGTCATTCTACTTCTACTCATTCTACTCAAACTCAAATAAAATTGGTTTTGCATTGTTGAAAATCCAATAACAAGGTGTGGAGAACAACATTTTTCCAATTTCAATGTATTTAAGAAGAAAGAAACAGTTTGGCCACAACTGTATCTAATCTTATATCATTTTTATAAGCAAGAAGAGGTCTTTTAATTGGTATAGTTAATTACAATGGTTATTGTTGTATTTCTTAGATTAGTAATGGGGGTTATTTGTAAAGGGGTTTGGTTTTAATGCAGTGTACCTATAATTGTATGGTATTTTACATGGTATTTAGACACTTGATGTCACTTCTTTACATCAAGTATCCATCCCAGGTCAAACAAAAACAGAAAAAAGTAAGTTCATACTTTTGAATGCTAATATAAAACATTCATTTTAGTTACTCAATTTTGGTCAATATGACATGCCTGAAAGATCAAATGAAAATAGATTTTGTACATTTTGTGTATTTTCATAAAAAAATCTGTTTCAAATCATACATGTTTATATCCGCCACATGGGTGCAGTGTGTAATGGCAACTGAGAAATGTATGTTGTTTGTAAAAAATAAATAACAATTCATCAAACTACATGACTACAGTACATCATACATAAGCAAAAGGTTACATTTAGACCCGGGTTCCCTTACACAGTAAAGGCCTGTGATTTACTCCCAGCGGCCAATAATTACCTGTCAAATTGAATGGACTGGGAGAGTCAGAGGCTCAAGTCTCTCCATGCTCTCTCTACAACCGCAGCAGCAAATCTGTTGTGCTCTTAAAGACATAAATCACATACAACTTGTGAAGAGAGCCCTAGCTTGCTGCTCACTACTTCGAGCTGCATGAGTTATTACTCCATGTTGCAAGTAGGCAGTTGGACGCTTCAAACACTTTCAATTACAAATGCATGTAAAGGAGTATTGTGGTATATCACCAGGGTAATTGTAGGTGTGTGGTGTTGCTGTGTGGACAATATGGTTGCCTTAAACAGACAATTGGATCAGCAGTGGTCTATAGAATAAGCCAAGCACAGGGAGAGCAGGACACATACAGTAGGCTGGGAACTATTGGCAGCTTAAATCAAAGTAAGGTGAAGTGAATATTGCTTGCCAAAGTCTGCATTCAGCTTTCTACAGTCTTTAGTGAAAGTTTACACACCCCTTGCACTGTCTTCACTTTTTGTTGCCTTCAAATTGTATCTAAAAAGGGATTACATTGGATGTGTTTCCTTCCGATCTACACAACCTACTCAATATTTTCGAAGTGAAAGAAAAATGATCAAACATTTTCCAAACGAATAAACATTTTAACATGAAGTTTTATTGATTGCATATGTCTTCACACCCCAGAGTTACTTGGTGGAAACACTGTTGGCAGCCTTTACACCTGTGAATCATTTTAAATAAGATTCTACCAACTTTGCACAACTCTTAGGGCAACATATATCTTAAGGTTACTTGCGTAACCCTGATTCTTTGATATTATCAGTGAGACATCTCAGTGAGATTCACTAGAATCTCCTAAGTAGCTCGAATAACCAATCATAGACAACTGTCGGAGACAGACAGGTCATGTGGCGAATGTGGGAGCCCCTCCCCTCAAACTAAAGAGCCACTCGCCTGCTCTCTGATCATTCTATTTTTTTTACCCCCTTTTCTCCACAATTTCGTGGTATCCAATTGGTAGTTACAGTTTTCTCTCAACGCTGCAACTCCCGTATGGACTCTGGAGAGAAGATCAAGAGCCGTGCGTCCTCCGAAACACAACCCAACCAAGCCGCACTGCTTCTTAACACAATGCCCATTTAACCCAGCCGCACCAATGTGTCGGAGGAAACACCATAAACCTGGCAATTGTGTCAGTGTGCACTGCGCCTGGCCCACCACAGGAGTCTCTAGTGCGTGATGAGACAAGGACATCCCTGCCGGCCAAACCCTCCCCTAACCCAGATGACGCTGGGCCAAATGTGTACCGCCCCATGGGTCTCCCAGTCACGGCCGGCTGCCACAGAGCCTGGACTCAAACCCAGAATCTATAGTGACACAGCAAGCACTGCGATGCAGTGCCTTAGACCACTGCACCATTCGGGAGGCATCTCTGATCCTTCTCGAGCATGCCAAACTTCCTTACCCTCTTGTAAGTAAGGGAATGTGGTGAGATGTCTCACTCACAATATCAGAGAACCAGGGGTTACGATTTTTTTTTAAAGTACAGTAACCTTAAAGATGCACTATGCAGAAATCTCTCTGCCATTTCCTGGTTGCCAAAATTGTAATAGTTTGCCTAATTTCAGTTTATGTGACAAAACAAGAAAGAATAGTGTAGAGAATCATTGGACCATCTAAACCGCTGTGAAATATATTTTCCATAACCAAAAATATTGTATTTTCAGCTGTTTAAAGCTAGTGTACAAAACTCACATTTCTATGTGAATTTGGTCCGGTCGCCCACAAAGTTACAAATTGCAGCTTTAAGTTCTCTTTCAATTATCTCACAGTGGGATATGGCCAACTCATTTATTGCACATGCTCTCTGAAGCCAGGCAGTCTCACATATCAACCCTGCGACACTGAGGACAGTATACACCAATGAAGGCGCAGTGCCGTGTACTGTAGTCATTAGATCCTCATAAAAGTATGTCCCACAAGCCGCATCGCAAATCTCCTGTAAGGAGATGTCCTTGAACAGTGCCCAAGAGGTAGCCATAGCTCTGGTGGAGTGAGCCCTTAGGCCCCCCAGAGGCTGTAACCCCTTGCTATTATAGGCCAAAATAATAGGTGCCAGAAAGGGGCCTGACCTTGAATGAATGTGCCTAGGACACATAAAAGTAGGTCGCTCTTGCGCAAAGCTCTCCTCCTATCCAAGTATATGCGCAAAGCGTACTGGACACAAACGGTGTAGCCCCTACTCTTCAATAGAAGGGAAAGGCGGTGGGTAGAAAGCCACAAGCTCCAAGTCAAGACAATTCTAATTGCCGCTAACCTTAGGCATAAAGAAAGGTGGGGTTGGGCAACAAGGTATCCTTGGAAAAGCCCCAGGCAAACTGTAGGCCCGAACAGTGCATGTAGCTCACTCACTGATGTATGAATGTAAGGGTGACCAGTAAAGCGGCCTTAAAGAAGAGATAATATATCTCCAAACTTTCCAGCAGCTCAAAAGGCTGCTGTGAAATAGCCTCACGCACAATAGACAAGTCCCATGATGGGAATTAAGGCTTGAGAACTGGAGATAAGCGATGTTCCCCCTTCATGAAACATACATAAAAGTGGAGTTTTCCCATCGTGCTCGTGTTGGAGTCTATATTACAGGCCAAGATAGCAGCAGGCCAAGATAGCACCTTTACAGGCCACGATAGCACCTTAACAGTGGAGAAAGCCTTCCCTCTGTTCAAAAAGTCCTTCAGGAAGTATAAGACCTTGAATACAGAGCATTGGTAAGGAATGATTTGTTTTTGGTCACATCGCTTCTCAAAAACCCACCACTTATTTTCATACAGTGATCCTGTAGAAGGGGCCCTAGCACTCTGTATAGTATCAATGACTCCGAGAGGCAGGCCTGTCACATCCAGATTTAACCTCTCATGGGCCAGGCCCAGAGGGAAAATCTATAAGTTCACTTCAGTCAGCAGATCACTGTCTAGCAGCAAGGCTTGTTGTATAGTCTTGAACGTGACAGAGCGCCCCCTGTTTACAGGGAGAGGCACTGTCAGAACGGCGCGATGCGGTCTTCTGAGAGTGTTACCTTATAAGAGAGAGAAATCTAGCCTTATGCCTAGGTATTCTATTGGCACCAAACAGTTATTTTTCTGATTGATCTTGAACCTTAGCTCAGAGAAGTGGGTTACAAGGGAAGTTGTGTCTGGTACCACTTGTTCTCGGGATGGGGAGCAAAGTGTCTATGTAGGCGGAGACCTCGAACCCACCTGCTGAACAGGTGAATCAGTCGCTTCCACGAATAGAGCGAGACGGCACATTGAACAGAAGCATATGGAACGTGAACTTCGTCAGATAATGTTGAAGAAAAGCGGTGATGCTAATTCATACCTGAAGCAGGTGAAGTGGTGAACTTAACTCTTACCTGAACCTTATGGTAAAGTCACCCAACACAAAAGACGAGAACTGATAACCCTGCGCATGAACAGTAAACAGGAAAACAGATCAAGTCATGCTGAAGAAAGCAAAGTAGAACTCTTCTGTGAGGAAGGGAGGTGAGAATGATCAAAAGCCAACTGGCATTTACTCCTGAGGTGTTGAACTGTTACACCCTCTATAACCACTGTGGTTATTATTTGACCCTGTTGGTCATCTATGAACGTTTGAATGTCTGTAACAACTTTCCTTAGAAGAAGGTGAAGAGCAAGGTGCAGCGTGGTACGTGTTCATATTATTTATTCTGACTGAATACAAAATAACAAAAATAATAGCCGAAACAGTTCTGACAGGTGCAACAAACACTAAACAGAAAATAACTACCCACAACTAACAGCTGTCCCTGATTGAGAACCATACCCGGCCAAAACATAGAAATACACAACCTAGACATACAAACATAGAATGCCCACCCACATCACGCCCTGACCAAAAAAAAATAGAAACATACAAAGCAATCTGCGGTCAGGGCGTGAAAATGTCTTGAAGAACGATTTGATATTATTGGCCTTGTACTCTTATAATCTCCACCCGGCACAGCCAGAAGATGTCTGGTCACCCCTTGGAGCCTGGCTCCTCTCTAGGGATTTTTTTCCTAGACACTGTGCTTCTGCATCTGCATGGCCCTGCTCTTTGGAGTTTTAGGCTGGGTATTTATATAGAACTCTGTGACAACTGCTGATGCACAATCGAGAGCATCCTGGCGGGCTGTATCACCGCCTGGTACGGCAACTGCTCCGCCCACAACCGTAAGGCTCTCCAGAGGGTAGTGAGGTCTGCACAACGTATCACCGGGGGCAAACTACCTGCCTTCCAGGACACCTACACCACCCGATGTTACAGGAAGGCCATAAAGATCATCAAGGACAACACCCACCCGAGCCACTGCTTGTTCACCCCGCTATCATCCAGAAGGCGAGGTCATTCCATGTGCATCAAAGCTAGGACCGAGAGACTGAAAAACAGCTTCTATCTCAAGACCATCAGACTGTTAAACAGCAACCACTAACATTGAGTGGCTGCTGCCAACACACTGACTCAACTCCAGCCACTTCAATAATGGGAATTGATGGGAAAGGATGTAAAATATATCACTAGCCACTTTAAACAATGCTACCTAATATAATGTTTGCATACCCTACGTTATTCATCTCATATGTATACGTATATACTGTACTCTATCATCTACTGCATCCTTATGTAATACATGTATCACTAGCCACTTTAACTATGCCACTACTCATCTCATATGTATATACTGTACTCGATACCATCTACTGTATCTTGCCTATGCTGCTCTGCACCATCACTCATTCATATCTTTATGTACATATTCTTTATCCCCTTACACTGTGTATAAGAAATGAGTTTTGGAATTGTTAGTTAGATTACTTGTTGGCTATTACTGCATTGTCGGAACTGGAAGCACAAGCATTTCGCTACATTCGCATTAACATCTGCTAACCATGTGTATGTGACAAATAAAATTTGATTTGATGTAAGAAGGGTTTTATTGAAATAAATGAAATGTTGTGTCATTTTCTCACTGAAAAATAAAACTGTCTCAGGGTTAGATTTTCAGAAGATAATGGCAGGTTTTCCTGTACCTTTGAACCTGGGCTTTGCTCATGGATTGTGGAGTTCGTCAGGATCAAAATAAATATGAAATGAGTAAAGCCCAGGTAAATAGTTAGAGCAAAGAAAACCTGCATCAGTCTTCTGAAAACCTAATTCTTGGATAGTTGTATTTTTCAGTGGGACAATTACGCACATTTTAATGACAAAGATACACAAGAATCAAACAAATGTATTTTTAATCAATCAAATTCATAAAAAAAAACCTTTTCATATATATTTTTATGATATCAAATTGGTACTTACAGTCTAGCCCCATCGCTGCAACTCCAGTACAGGACTCAGGAGAGGCAAAGGTCGAGAGCCACCTGTCCTCCGAAACATGACCTCGCCAAGCTGCACTGCTTTTTGACACACTGCTCACTTAACCCGAAAGCCAGCTGCACCAATGTGTCAGAGGAAACACCACACAGCTGGCACCCGGCCCGCCACAGGAGTCTCTAGGGCACGATGGGACAAGGAGATCCCTGCCGGCCAAACTCTCCTCTAACCCGGATGACGCTGGGCCAATTGTGCACTGCCTCATGGGTCTCCCGGTTGTGGCCAACTGTGATACAGCCTGGGATCGAACCCAGGTCTGTAGTGACACCTCTACCACTGCGATGCAGTGCCTTAGACCGCTGCACCAAGCCTTATAAAGTCTTTTTTACCAAACAAGTATGTTACCATGCACCTCTGATCCACAGTTGTGATTGGAAAGTTGTGATTGGAAAGGACTTTGTAATTGTGCTAATGGTTGACATCTCTCAGCTGCGACATATACCTCAAAACGAAGAGGGCAGGAAGAAAGCAATGTTTATCACCGACCTCCAGTTCTCCGTGTGAGGGCCTATCCTTAAGTTACCCAACACACACATTTGGCCAGGAGCCTTTGAAGCCTTAAAAGGTCAGGCCAATCACCTTTCACTGTGTCCACCAAAGCAACCAACACAAAGGTCAATCCTGAATATGCAGGGCTTTCCCCAACTCTAAAACATTCACCCCACACGGTTTAAACTACTGGGGGCCATAATTATGTGCTCAGCTGGTCATACTCAGATAATAGTAGCTTATTGTGCCAGGTTGACCTATGAGAAAAGCTAGCAGCTAGCCATTTTAGACCACAGGTCTAAACCTCAGGTATAAGCAAAGGTTTGTGAGTATGGCCCCCTGTTGTTTTCTCTGATGAAGTGAATTAAGCACTTTTACAATTTGCTCTTTTCAATCTGTTCAATTGACATCTGATGCAGATAATCTAAATCCTTCAGAATATCGTCATCTGTATCTGTACCTGATTTGACGCATGACCAACTCCAGCTTGACACAAAACACAATCTGAAACTTCCATCCAACCAGTTTGGACTTGGCCTATCTAGATACTAAAATAACAAACAAACAAAATTATTACCATAGAGAAGTCGAGTCGATGGTCCCAACCCTGCCCAGTCAGCCCAGTCTGCCCTAATTTTCCTTTGCTTTGATGTCCAGGCCGTGCTGTGTTCCTGTCCTCAGGTGCTGCCCAAGCCTGATTTATGAGGATAGGGTTCCACAGGAGCCCCCCTAAATTACATGTCTCTTAAACATAGAGCAGATAGAGAGAAGGAGAGAGAGGGGGGGATTGCCACTTTGGAGAGCTAATTGTATGGACAATTCTAACCCAAAGTAGATAAGAGAATTCCTCTTTCCTCCTTCCCTCCCTCCTTATCCCACATTGGTAAGACGAGGGGGAAACTAGCACAACGCAGATTAGGCTGCTATCTGATGAACACAGTTTGTCACGGACGTCCAGTGACTGATATTCATGGGACTCTCCAATTAAGATAAATATCAGAAAAATTAGCACCAGAATAAATAGCACCAGTAGAAGCAACGTGACTAGTAGGCTGCAAAATAATAGGTATTTGAGAGGAAATAAATGAATTGTGGATTTACATCGAAGCAAAGCTTCATACATTGGAGCACCCGCTCAGAGCCGAAGTGATCCATCAATGGCATAGATACGGTATGATCCAAAAATAATGAATAGGCAGAAGTCAAGAAAAAGTAAATTGTCATGCCAAAAAGGCTGTGGAAGTGTTGAAACACTTAGAGATCCTCTAAGGGGTGAGAGGGAGTGTCTGTGGAGGAGGAGGAGGTGACAGCCCATTTGCCTTGAGGGCGCCCATAAACCAGGTAGAGAGAGAGAGCGTACCATTCCTCATGGGTGACTGTACCATGTGACTGGAGGAGAAGGGCTGGCTTTAAAATTCAGGCAGGGCCATCCCGCAGAGGCAGAGGTAATCACAGGGCGCCAGAGGAGTCGGAGACCAGGGCTGTCGGGACACAATACCCAACAACGTCCCAACTGACTGCCCCGTGAAAGACACCACGGGACGCAGCACCCAACACCAACCCAGCCGGCAGCTCCGTGAAAGACGGCGCGGGTCACAACACCCAAAACCATCCCGACCGGTAGCCTCGTGGAACAAGCCACGGATCTACAGCAGAGGAAGTCCTGGCATAGCGACGGCAGCTATAGGAACACACCAGGTACAAGGCATCTAATCTACCTCATAGCCTCCTCTACACAAGAAGAACTACACAAAGCTACAGACAGCGGCTACAGAGAAACAACTAAGTAGACAGCGGCTACAGAACAACTACAACAACAGCCAGTGGTGATGAGCTGCAGCAGTCTGGCAAGGTTAGAGGAATTTTCAGAGGAGGAGCTGGAGCTGAGCATGCTAGGTCAGGGAGAGAATGATGAGGTGAGCGATGGCAGCCCCGTGGGCCCCTTGCAGGACAGCGAGGGCTCAGCCAGCAGCCCTCCCAGCGATGACACTGAGGGGGGCCAGTCCAAGAAGCGTAGCCGCCCGGTACGCTCCAAGGCCCGCCGTGTGGCCGCCAACGTACGTGAACGCAAACGCATCCTGGACTACAACCAGGCCTTCAACGCTCTGCGTGTGGCACTCAACCACGACCTCAGCGGCAAGCGGCTCTCCAAGATTTCCACCCTACAGAGGGCCATCAACCGCATCTCAGCCCTCTCTGTCTTCCTCAGCTCCAACCCCCCCTGTAAGCCTTGCTCCCACCGGGAGTGCCACAGGACAGCTGGGAGGTCATTGGCGGGGGGAACGGTGGGGACGTCACGGCTGGACCCGCCCAGGGTGACAGTTGCTCATCGCCTGGAGTCCCAGAACTGCGTCTCCTGTAACCACACATCACTCCCCCATCAGATACAGCCTCAGCAGGGAACCCACCCTCACAGGCTGCCAACAGAGACACACCTCTACATTGACAGCTTGGGCTCCTCATGCCCCCCCTCGCCACACTACCCCTGCTATCCTGCCAAGGGCCAGTTGTACCCCTCACGCGGACACTGTGGGACAGGGAACCCCTTGGAGCAGCCACCAAGCCCTATTAGGTACACCCAGGTGGGTGAAGGGCTGGGGTACCAGACTAGGGGGTGGGCCTCCTGCGCCCAGGGCTACATTGATGCCTTTATGGAGTCGTCTCCAGCCCTGGGCCTCCCCTGGCAGGTGAGCCACATCCAGGAGACAGCAGGCCCCCAGCACAGCCTGCCCCTACTCTGACACTAGGACCAGAGAAGTTATAGCCTAGGTATCCACGACACAGTGGCCCCTGGAGTCTAGAGAATAGACCAGCCAACTGTCCTAATGATCTCAGGGAAAAATATGAAAAAGTGAACTTTGTGTGCTCTCACTGTTGCAATGGATTCAGTATTACAGTGCAACTCTCTAAAGACACTGAATTAGTTTCAAGTTTTAATGTCAAAGTGAAATGCCTTTGTAAACCCAACAATGCAGTAATCAATAACAATGTAAAACTAAAGATAACATAAGGTAGAACAAAAGCACAAGAGAAATAAAAATAAGAAGAACATGAGAAAGTAAGTAAGCACACTATATACAGGGTCGGTCAGTTCCAGTACCATATTTACAATGTGCAGGGATACTGGATGTGTTATCTAACAATGTAAATATGATTGTCATATCCTGAATAGAATGGCAAAGTACATTTCTGGATGTTTTAAACATGACCATTCAAGCCAATTCATGTTATTCTTATAGAGTAAAACTTTCAATTGCTTAAAACACACACCTCACTTGTCCAAAGTGTTGAGAGTCTGAATGTATTGCAGCAATCCTCTTTACAAACCCAATGAACAAACTTATTTTAGTTTTTATATTGCATTATTGTATTAATGTATGTGAATGCTACAGTTTGTATTCTCATTTTTAAAAACGTAATAATAAAACCTTTTAAAAAATATGACTCACGAGTTTGTGCAGTTTACATGAACGCTTGTGTGCGTGTGTGTGTGTGTGTGTGAGTGTGAGTGTGAGTGTGAGTGTGAGTGTGAGTGTGAGTGTGAGTGTGAGTGTGTGTGTGTGTGTGTGTGTGTGTGTGTGTGTGTGTGTGTGCATGTGTTCATTTTTGCCTTGAGGTCTGTACTATTTAGCCTCTATCTTCCCAGGGTCTCAGTTGACAAGGGTCCCTATCCTAGCTGAGGAATGGGTTTGTTTGCCCATTCCTGTCATATTTCTAAGAAAAGAGAAGCCAAGGTTCTTTTTACACGCAAAATAAAAGGCAATAATGGACCAATAGCCAGTGGTGCAACATCACCTCTTCTGTTCCCAGTGTGGAATCATTGAGGAATGTTGGGACTAAAAAATGTGTTTGTTGAATTATTTGGTGTGTGCATGTGCGTATGTACTGTATATGTTCATGTGCGTATGTCTACGAGTATGCCTATGTTCTGCCTACACTTCCAAATAAACTTAACCAAATACAACAACTATGCAATATTACAGTGGTCCACATTACTTACTTTATTTAACTTGGCAAATCAGTTAAGAACATATGCTTATTGGCAATGATGGCCTAGGAACAGTGGGTTAACTGCCTTGTTCAGGGGCAGAACGACAGATTTTTACTTTGTCAGCTCAGGGATTTGATCTAGCAACATTTTAGTTACTGGTCCAATGCTCTAACCACTAGGCTACCTGCCGCCCACTATTACTAACCCTCCCTATCCTATCATCCAACCTGCACCTGCACACACAAGAGCTTCCCACTCCCCTCTCCTGCTACAGTATGTCATGGAAACAGCTTTAATATTAGACTATAGGACTGAGGCCACAGACAGATTTATGAAGGCTCAGGAAGGAAGCCCATGCCCCGTCATCAGAGCGGTGAAATCCCCTGGCTGAGGGGCTGCTCTGGCCCGCGGGTGTGATAGTGAGTGTTGTGTGTGTGTGTGTGTGTGTGTGTGAAGGGGTGTGTTAGAACACTGTTTGAACACCATGGAGGTCTGCCAGGATGGGCCTTGGTCTGCCACTGAAAGGAACTGGCCTGAGGACAGCTACTGTACAATAGACTTATTGGAAGGCCTGTAAGTAAGTGTGTGTGTGTGTGTGTGTGTGTGTGTGTGTGTGTGTGTGTGTGTGTGTGTGTGTGTGTGTGTGTGTGTGTGTGTGTGTGTGTGTGTGTGTGTGTGTGTGTGTGTGTCTTTAAAAGGGTGGCGAGTGGATAGAGGTGCTCCTTCATTCACAGACGTGAATCACTGTAAAACTTTGACTCACCAGTTCAATCTCATCATAGACACATTCGAGTGACAGATGCGGTGACGGCATGTCTTCCCGCTTACTGTGGCAAAAAGCCAAGCCAACCCTGGCTACCTGTTTACATGCTGTTCTATGTAAGTCCCTGTATATAATTGGGTGAAAGTGTCTCCACTGTCCACCATGTACTGCACCATAACACCCATACATGTATTCGTTTCTCTCTATTGCAAAATACTCAATCCCAACCTAAAATCATGTAAGGGTATTATGGTGCAGTTCATGGTGGACAGTAGATCAACTTTCACCCAAATATATACTGTACCAATTTGTGTAACAAGACAGTATAAAATATATCAATAGTGTTTCATATCACTGTCTAAGATGACATACAGTACACTGAGTACAAAGCAAACATTAATATTGAGTTGCACCCCCCCCCCCCCCCCATACAGTACACTGAGTACAAAACAAACATTAATATTGAGTTGCACCCCCCCCCCCCCCGAGCTGCCCCTGTTCCCACTGTTCTCTGGTTGGCCGTCATTGTAAATAAGAATTTGTTCTTAACTCACTTGCCTAGTTAAATAAAGGTTAAATAAAACAACAACAAAAAACAGAACAGCCTCAATGATTGGGGCATGGTGTTGAAAGTGTTCAACAGGGATGCTGGCCCATGTTGACTCCACTGCTTCCCACAGTTATGTCAAGTTGGCTGGATGTCCTTTGGATGGTGGACCATTCTTGATATACATGGGAAACGTTTGAGTGTGAAAAACCTAGCAGCGTTGCAGTTCTTCACTCAAACTGGTGCGCCTGGCACCGACAACCATACCCTGTTTAAAGGCACTTATAGATGTTGTCTTGCCTATTCACTCTCTTGAATGGAACACATACAGTACACAATCCATTTCTCAATTGTCTCTAGGCGTAACAATCCTTCTTTAACTTGTCTCCTCCTCTGCATCTACACTGATTGAAGTGGGGTTAACAAATGACATCAATAAGGGATCATAGCTTTCACCTGGATTCACCTGACCAGTATATGTCATGGAAAGAGCAGGTGTTCTTAATGTTTTGTACACTCTGTGTATATCTCTGTATTATGCATGGGAATACCTGTGAACAGATTTCTAAAATATTCATTAGCTTTTTTTAACAGTATTTTATGCAAACAATTAAAATATATAATTAATTTTGTTCAGAAAACCAAATAAAATCACCAACTGGCCAGATTTGGACTGTCAGCTGGGAAACTCTGCCCTAAGGTAATAGGCACACTGATTGAGGAGCCTGTATAGGTTGTTTGTGCTGGCATGGTCACTAGAGGGCAGCCTCCATTCAGTTTATGTTGAACAGAGATTTGTTGAGTTAAGGCATTTGGCTCCATCTTCTTTTCAATCTAAATCCCCACAAATGGAAGCTGAAGTTTCAAGCTATTGTAGTGAATTTCTGGGGTAGTCCGATTGGGACCCGAAACCTGCGACTTTCAGTCCAACAACTTAGCCATTACAGCAAGAGATCTAAACCTCTTGAAAAGCCCACTAGGTCACTGCAGTCTATAATTTTCTCAGACTTCATGCAGGGAGAGCATGATTTCCAGGCCAGGCTTCCATGTTGTGACTCACCAGAGAGTTTACCTCTGTACTTGAACACGTCAACCCGTCAGCGATGATTCTCTGTCAGACAACTCCTCCTCCATGACGTCCACCGCTACCGTCCAGACGGTATAGAAAACAAGGTAAACGTGTTAGAGAAACAATGCCGGTGTGTACCCTGAGCAGTGTGTAAGTCACAGAAATTAGTCACCTGCCTGGCTGCATTTTCACCAAGGAGACAGCCGGAACAACCTTACGCCCTAAACTCACCCCCGCAACTAGGGCACTTCAGTTCAGACACACACACACATACACACTCACACGCCACACACTGGCCTTCATATTTACAGTAGTGCAGACACCCATGTCACTACGACAGGGTGTCAGGGTAAGGTAGCTTCAGGGCATCTGACATCCTTAGCTTGTTCCCATAACATGTATAAACAACTGATAGCAGCTTACTTTCCCAGGCACAATCACATAAATAAGGCAGTAAATCAAATAAAACTGTAAATGAAATGACATGTCAGGAACACCTCTGCATAGTTTCAACACCTGCGCTCTACCAGAATAATAAACCTGAATTCCAACTATATATACAGTATATCAATGCTTAAGGTTGCTGATTAAGATGGAGAGCTTACTTGACTGTCAACGTGTTCATATAATAATTACAAAATCATATTGTCAGGATTTTTATAACAAAACATGAATGTAACTTCTAGATAGTAGTGTAACTGACATGTTACATTAGCTAATGTTTCATCCCCTCTTGACTGAAGTGAATGAACTACAGTACTGGCTAGCTAGAAGCTACCACATCCAGTTCATCTCTAACTAGCTATCTGTCAGATAGCAGTATCTAACAGCTGTTTGTGTATGGAAATGTTTTGTAGCCTTTGTGTTGTCCTGTTTCAACAGAAGTACATCTGTGACTCACCACCTGGATTCAGTCTTATGTAGCAAAATTTGAAATGTTTTTTTTTTACATTGTATAAAAGTAGAGACTCAGAGTTGCAAAATGGTATATCATAAACATCATTTCTGAGGAAAAATGGGAAAGTAATTCTGCTTTTGAGAAAAGTGCCTTTGAATATTTTAGTACCTACTGGAGAGCTCTCCTTTGTCTCCACCCTCTCTCTCACAACCTCTTAAGCCAGCCCCACCCATCGCTTTAGGGATTCACATGAGGTCATGTGCTTAACAGTGAGTACATTTACATTTAACATTACATTTAAGTCATTTAGCAGACGCTCTTATCCAGAGCGACTTACAAATTGGTAGTGTAGTGTAGTAAAGATTAAGACAAAAAGTGGTAGTAGCCTACAGGTAATGTGAAAGAAATGCTATAACCCCCAGCCACATCCAGTGGTGTAAAAAGTATTCAATTGTATGAATCATATCAAATTCTTTATATTAAACCAGTCGGCACAAATTTGTTCTCTTTTTTTTATTGACGGATAGCAAGGGGCACACTCCAACATTCAGACATAATTTACAAACAAAGCATTTGTGTTTAGTGAGTCTGCCAGATTAGATGCAGTAAGGATGTTCTCTTGACAAGTGTGTGAATTGGACATTTTTTCTGTCAAAATGTAACAAGTACTTTTGGGTATCAGGGAAAGTGTATGGAGTAAAAAAGTACATTATTTTATTTCGGAATGTAGTGAAGTAAAAGTAAAAGTTGCCAAAAATATAAATAGTAAAGTAATATACAGATACCCCGAAAAAAGATTTAGGTAAAAAATAAAGTACTACTTAAGTACTTTTGACCACTGCCCAAATGCCTTCACACAAGTATCATACTTTATATACTGTTACACGTGCACTTATCAAATAGTATTCCATACATAAGTTAAGTCCATGCAACATGAGTTTAAACCTGAGTGAGGTGCACATGTATGAAACAGATGCATGCACCATATATTTATGTGGTGGACACTTGATACGGTCACATGGTATTGTGGTGGTATGTTACAAAATCATGTTACGACCACACATATCAATATTCATTTTATATATCAATATTTTCATATTGTCTTGCTAAGTGGATGGGTTTCTATAGAAGGTGTAAACGGTACAGCCAAATGGTTACTTGCATAGTAGCAATATCAGAAATAGATAGTGTCAAAATAAAATAATATACAGTATGTACAAGAACAATATCAATAACGATATCAGTGATAGACGAGGTAGTTATAGGCATACAACCAGGGGTAAAGTGACTGAGCAGCAGGATAAAAAATATAAATAATAGTAACAGCAACGTATGACGTGTGTGTGTTAGGAGAGAGTCATTTGAATAGAGGCATTACAGATAGTGCTGATAACTGGTCCGTCCAAACCACGTATGAACAAGGAATCTGTATTCGGAGAGCCTGTTTCTGTCCTGCCCTTGACTTTGGTGCAGGGCATGTGATGTCCATAGCCTCTTCATCACAAAACTCCCTGGTCTTCTCAAAAAGATAAGTTTGTCTAGCTGTGTCCAGTCCAGGTGGTGCTTGTACAGGCAGACCATTTATGGGAGGAAGGATGTCAGCGTTGCGCAGCAGCTGAAACCTGGTCCCGACAGTCCGGACGCTCCTTGGCGACAACAACACCAGGCCACAGAGCATCGAAGCTGTAAAACAGGGAATAACATCACTAACATAGCAATACAAACCTATTGTCATAGCTAAAGTTAACCAAATAAGTTAGGTTCAATGTTAACGTTAGCTAGCAAGCCAGCCATCGAACTCAAGCTGGCTAGCTAACAGCAAGCCTTAACTTGCAATGAAAATACATTTCTGACAAAATGAGATACATATAATATCTGAAACTGTAGCGGGATTCTTACCCGTATTTTGTACATGGATGAAAACTTCACTGCAGACTGCAACTCCTTTCATAAAATAAGATGTCCTGTGTCGTTTCGGTTTAGTTTGCACAGCTTGTTTGGCCCGTTGTGTTGATTTCACTGATTTCGAACCTCGGTCAACTTCTTTTGTGACGACAACACTGTTGATATCCATTTCTTCCCCATCACCGTCATCAGAAGACTCTACAATGTCTTCTTCAATTACAATGTTTTTACCTAAATCAGAAATTTCCTCATCGTCTGATTAATTTTCAGAGTCAGAGAGAGCCAGCATGGCACGATTGTCCTCCAGAATGTAGTCCATCACAACTTTTTACCACTGACTTTTGTCGATAGCGCCTGCTAAATTTAGGGCAGCAATGTTATTGAGAGCAATAGCAACATATTTTCAGTTCTCCATGGCTAATGTTATATCTTGAGAAAAAACTGCAGTAGAAAGGATAATCTACGCATAACGAGCAGCTCATTTTATAGACACAAGATGCTACACCGCAGAACAATCTGAAACTCATCTCTTGGCATGTCCAGCCCCCTAATTATCTCAGCTGATCATGGCTAGCGGGAAGGTTCCTGACTTTTTCTTTGGCTAAACCAATTAGGCAACTTTATTCGTATTTCCGGATGGCGTAAAAGTTATTAAGGTTAGATGAAAGTGCACATGTTTTGAGAAGGCATTTCTGCCCAAAAAAAGCATTTTGATTAAAAAAAAGAATAGTTTCACATTTAAACGGCTCTCCTGTGAAGTTGTGACTTGCGGCATGCGCCTAGTTTCCTGAATTGGGTCACATTTGATGATGTACCATTATACCATTAGATTGAGCTAGCCAAAAGTTGGCTAACATTAGCTCACTAACTTATGGTACTATTTTTGCATCAATCACACTAGACCTGAATCAAACGATGAAACCAGTGGGCAAATGATTGAAGGCTGATATTCTGACTTTTTTTATTTGTCAGTATAGCAATGTAACGTTATTGATCTGTCAGTTTCCCTAGGTAATTCCCTATTTTTCACACTGACATGGAATAAACAGCTTCACAGGCTTCACTGTCATGGTGCACAGTCAATACTCAACACTATGCTCATCATGTCTCAGCAGGATCAGGTGATGAAAGGTGTCCCTGCAGGGCCAGACAGCCAGGGAAAGCCAGTCCACATAGCTCAGGTGAATTTGGCAGTGTATTAGCTTTACCAATCAGTGAATGGATACAAAGTTCCATCTTGAGTTGATGGGTAGGCTACAGTCTTGGATCTGGGTATAATGGTAATTTCAATTACTGAACCATTGATTCTGTTCTTGGATAATGTAATGTATAAATGTACACCAAGGTACTTCTTTGCCATGCCTCATCTGAGCAGGATCAGATGGTGACAGGGGTCTCATCAGGGCCAGGCAGTCAGGGAAGACCAGTCTGTGACAGCACAGAGGTGAAGTCTTGCAGGTACAAAACTTTATTATCTCTGTGCAGCGAACACTGAACAAAGCAAGAAGTATGTCTACAGATTCTGACTGTTTTTGTTTGCTAGAAAATGTTGATACTAGAGACTGTTATCAAGTTATCAAAAGAGCTCTATAGTACTATTAGGCCTATGATATGAGTTATATGGAGGATATACTGTTTCTGTGTGTTAACATGTAGGTGTATGTGTGTTTTTATTAAGATTTTGTTTTCCAAACCTTTCCCTGAGACATGAAAACATATGGGAAGGAAGTTGTGTTGGGGAAAGAGTTGAGTTATTTGTGTTGGGCCTCCCGAGTGCTAGGGGTGTCACTATAGAGCCTGGTTCATTCCCAGGCTGTGTCACAAGTGACAGTCCCATAGGGTGGCGCACAACTGGCCCAGCATCGTTTGGGTTAGGGTTGGGTTTGGACGGTGGGGTAGGCTGTCATTGTAAATAAGAATTTGATCTTAACTGACTTGCCTAGTTAAATAAATGTAAAAAATAACACATTTACTAGACTGGTGGGGGTTGGGCATGCAGGGAGCTCGGGCTGGCTGGACAGTCTGGCTGAAATTTGATATAGAGGATGTCTTAACAAAGCCAATCAAAAGCTACGTATTTGTACTTCATTTGTAAGAGTTGTTCATTTGTTAGGCTATTGGTTAAAGCTGCAACACAATATTGATTATTGAATTATCAATGATCTAGTTTAGTCTTATCAGTCACTTAAACATATTTAATAATGATCTCTTACCTAGCTTGACGACTGTGGGCATTGTTGCCTTCTTTTTGTTGTTCTAAATTAGAGATGGCTAGAACGGTCGTGGGTCATGTTAGATTGTGTAGAAATGCAGGAAATGAGCTTTAGAAGCCTCCGAAAATGGGAGGAACCACAGAAGCCCCCCGCCACACACATCGAAAACCAAAGTTGCGCCCCTGATTTCCACCACCAACTTGAAAGAAAAGAGTACAATATGTTGATGCCAAAATGCTGAGGAGTATGTTTTTAGCATGTTGTTCACAGCAAATGTGTAAAATGCTAAAGTTACTTTCTTTCCTACCCTCTCACTCACAGGACCGTTTACTACCAGTAACTATGAGAGTTAAATTATATGACAACACTGTATGCTTCAGATTATTTTGTCACATTCACATGAGGATTCCAATGGGCAGTTTCCCTGAGGAACACTAGGTGGTGGAATAGGACAGTTGAGTTCAATGGAATACGGCTGCAGTATACCTGAAGTGTTCTCAGGTAGAGAATGAGTACATTTCTCATGTGATTACATGTGGTAACCAACTGATGGCAGCACCACACTAAGTTTGTATTTCCTTTTATTCACACATTTAAATCATGTGATTGATGGGATATAATTTAAGGGGGTCTAGTTGTTCTAACAGTGTCAGTTATAATATCTATGGAAAATGTGAAGTGGGGGGCATGGATTTGATTGAATGCCGGTGGTGAACTTTGTGTATTCTGCCATGGGGCCTGTTTCTAACCACATCTCAATGGAGCAGATTCACTCGTGGGCAACTACATAAGCATGCCTCTGTCTTGGCCTATACTCCCACATATTAGTTGCACTTGAGACTGCACATCTCAGAAGATTTCTATATCATATTAACGTGGTTCCTGACATGTTTAAACACTTTCCTGGACGTTGTGTGATCTGAGCATCTGTGCAGAGTGACTGCAATGAAGATGTTCTGCAACATCCCCATTGTCTTAGACCTTTCATCATTTTCCTCTGACCCCATCTTCACCAGTCTTTAATACATCATCACCCCTCTGGATGAGACAGTAGTGTGTGGCACTACTCTGGAGGGAGGAGGAAGGGAAAAATAAGTCTACTGTAACAGAGAACTCTTTTTGCCTTCTCTTTCCCTGTCTGTCTCTCAGACAGTGACCTCCGCCTCATTCCTGAACTCTAACAGGCAGCTGACAGACAGAAGATAAATACTTTTTCACTGCACCCTTCAGCTCAGACTTCAAGAGGACAGAACCAAGGCTATCAACTCCACTATTACTCCAGGCATAAGAATCCACATAGGGATGGGGAGCTTACCTTGCTCTCTTACTGTACCCCCACACAGAGAGTATTTACCTATTCATACTGTATATCTCTCTGTGTGTGTGTGCATGTGTGTGCGTGTGTGTGCGCGTGTGTGTGTGTGTGTGCGGGCGCGTGCGCTCGCGTTTTAGACTGTTTCGTTCCAGAACCCATTTGCCAGGATCCGGTAGCCAAAGTTATAGAATCACTGCTGTCCAGAAAGACATTAAATAATTCAGAATACTACACCAGGATTAGGCCTATAATTTAGCCACAGAGGATCAATAGTTTTTCTTTTCCTTTTTGACTAGCTGCGGATTGTGTGTAGCCCAATCACAAGGCATGCCTACATTCGGGAATGTGTAGCAAATCTGTCAGTCAAACGCATGCAGCCAAAACAGGCCTTTCACAATATTTTGAAATACAATTGTGGAAAAACACAGGTTGGAAAGCAAATGGCACCTGCTGAAAAGAGAAGACTGTCGTGTAGTATATCAAATATGTTATCAACTTCCAAATAGGCCTATTGAGCGAAGAGCATTGTTTAAGAAAGTAAAACAAGAGAGAGTAAAACAAGAGAGAGAGAGAAAGGCGTTTGACGCAAGCACACCGACAGTCGCTGGTGAGTGAGCTCCACGTCATTCGGTGAGTTCAGTGAAACTGGAAAGCTTTATTAGGACTATAATTATATCCTCACATTGTACAATATGTTTGTCTCACACACACACACACACACACACACACACACACACACACACACACACACACACACACACACACACACACACACACACACACACACACACACACATACACACACACACACGCATAGGCTTTTGATGTATTCAAGACAAAGTCGTTGTTATTGTCAATGTAGCCTGTAATTTTGATCATTTGTAAAGTATTAAAAAAATATGCTGCTGATGTAGAATTGCATGAAATGCGTTTATAAAACGCCAACATTTTCAAGGACCCTAGGCCAGGAATGGTTCCGTATGTGTGCAACTTCTGCAAGCGCCTCTACTCTCCTGCTCTATGCCAGCATGCAAAAGCGATGATAATACATGCAATGCAGTGGTGGTCAGTGCAGTTTAAGATGAGGGAGGACAATTTTTTCATGAGCATGGCCTTATTTCTATTAACGCATATTGGATGACTCTCAATCATATTCCATTAACCCAGTTCAATGTAACAGCGATAGGTTTAGGCTATTACATGATACTCTAATTTTCCCTATACCCATCATGAGGTTGCTTCAACCTAGCCTATTTTCATAAGGTTGCTTCCAACCTAGCAAGTTTACAATGGACAGTGACATTCAATACCACCTTGTGCACTCTTGCCTGCATCTAGCTGATATAGGGAGTAATCATTAGTCCAACTGTTGCAAAGGATAGTTTCTATTGGACAAATTCAGGTATGTTTATCCCGGTTTTGTTCCGTTTGAGAAACGTTTAACAGAATCGGCAGAACGAATACACCCCTGATCACTCGTAAACAGAGTTCACTCTCATAACAGCCACATTGTATTCCTTCTCTTCCCTTCGCTTGTGGACTTCAATGCGCAACAAATCAGCTGTGACCAGGCGAAAAAACCTTTCCAAGCCAAACCTCTACCAACAGCCCTCATCGTTGTCACCATATTAGCTAAAGTAACATCATAGTCAGCATAGCTAATAGAACTAAAGCATTAGTAAACCCACTGCAATCATGCAGTAACGTTAGTGTACAGTCAGTAAGTAGTTACAACCACAGGCCCCGGTGGCAATAAATTAGTAAAACCAAAAGCTTACCTTGACTTGGAAGAGTTCCAGTGTTGTGTTGGAAAGTCATAGTCAGCTAGCTAACATAGCATCCATCTGTTTAAGCAGGGTGTTTCAGTAGGCTAAACTAGCTACTGGCATTTGCTAGCTAAGTAAGTGGAACTGAAAGTTTTAAAAAAATGAGCAAATCTCGCTCTTTTATCTCTCTCTTGCTTCTCCTTCATTTTGGAAGATATCAAGTTGTTCAAAACTGTTCAACAATTGTCTCCCTCTTTGATTCAACTACTCACCACATTTTATGCACTGCAACGCTAGCTAGCTGTATCTTATACTTTCAGTACTAGATCAATTCTCTGATCTTTTGATTGGGTGGACAACATGTCAGTTCATGCTGCAAGAGCTCTGATAGGCTGGAGGACGACCTCCGGAAGTTGTCATAATTACTGTGTAAATCTATGGAAGGGGGTGAGAACCATGAGCCTCCTAGGTTTTTTGTATTGAAGTCAATGTAGCCAGAGGAGGACGGAAGATAGCTGTCTCCTGGCTACACCACGGTGCTACCTTACAGAGTGCAGTTGAGGCTACTGTAGACCTTCTTTGTTAAATAATGTTTTTTATTCAGTTAGTTGGTGATAATTTAATCTATTTTTTTGTGATAATTTTATCTAAAAACGATAACTTTTAAAATGTTTTACAATTTACAATTTTTGAAATTCACTGATGCAATGCTTTATTCTAAAAGTTTTTTTTTTTTCATGCGTTCTAGTACATCCGAGCAACATGTAAAGTGTTGGTCCATGTTTCATGACCTGAAATAAAAGATCATAGAAATGTTCCACTTACACAAAAAGCTTCTTTCACTCAAATATTGTGCACAAAGTTGTTTACATCCCTGTTAGTGAGCATTTATCCTTTTCCAAGATAATCCATCCACCTGACAGGTGTGGCATATCAAGAGGCTGATTAAACAGCATGATCATTACACAGGTGCACCGTGTGCTGGGAACAATAAAAGGGCACTCTAGAAATGTGCAGTTTTGTCACATAACACAATGCCACAGATGTCTCAAGTTTTGAGGGAGCGTGCAATTGACATGCTGACTGCAGGGCTGTTGCCAGTGAATTGAATATTCATTTCTTGACCATAATCCACCTCCAGTGTCGTTGTAGAGAATTTGGCAGTATGCCCAACCGCCCTCACAACCACAGACCAGTATGGCGTTGTGTTGGCGAGCAGTTTGCTGATGTCAACGTTGTGAACAGAGTGCCCCATGGTGGTGGGTGGGTTATGGTATTGGCAGGCATAAGCTACGGACAATGAACACAGTTGCATTTTATCAATGGCAATTTCAATGCACAGAGATACCCATCGTCGTGCCATTCATCCGCCACCATCACTTCATGTTTCAGCATGATAATGCACGGCCCCATGTCGCAAGGATCTGTACACAATTCCTGGAAGCCGAAAATGTTCTTGTTCTTCCATTGCATGCATACTCACCAGACATGTCACCTATTGAGCATGTTTAGGAGGCTCTGGATTGATGTGTACGGCAGAGTGTTCCTGTTCCCGCCATTATCAAGCAACTTCGTACAGCCATGGAAGAGGAGTGGGACACCATTCCACAGGCCACAATCAACATCTTGATCAACTCTATGCGAAGGAGATGTGTCGCGCTGTGTGAGGCAAATGGTGGTCACACTAGATACCGATTGCTTCTTTTCTTTTTTCAAGGTATCTGTGACCCACAGATGCTTTCATGTGAAATGCATAGATTAGGGCATAATGAATTTATATCAAATGACTGATTTTCTATATGAACTCAGTAAAATCTTTGAAATTGTTGCATGTTGAGTTCTTATTTTTGTTCAGTATATATATTTTTAACGGTTATGACGGTTGTTTTATTTTCATGACAGTCTTCATCCATAATCGTCTGTTACACGATTATACGGTAATTGTGCCAGCCCTATGTGTGTTTTTGTTACGCTAAATAGGGGTAGGGCATTCTCCAAAGACATGCCAACCTTTCCTAACCATCTGTAAATCTGTGTTCTCCTTCTCTGGACACTCCCCTCATGTCGTGTGCATATAGTACATCACTATATACAGCCAGTCAATAGCATGATACTCACTCATTTCAATGCAGTACTGTGTTGGGGATGTCCTTACAGTACATGGCTGGGCTGTTATGGAACAAGGAGCAGTTATAGAGATGTTTGTGCTTGAACAGGGGTCGTGTCCTTTGACTAGAGGGAAAGACACCAGTTTGCTTCAGCTTGAAGGGCAACAATAGAACATGGCATTTTTAGGTCATGATCTGACTGCAACATCAACAGGTCCTGAACCAGATGAGACAGGTACGGAAACTTGGAAGAAGGTGACACGACATCTCCCAAGGCACCATGGTTAGACTGCTTGGCTGGTAGAACAAAGACACAGAGACAGCCATATAGCTGCCTGCAGTGTGCTGTGTGAAGGTGATATCTTTGGCTTGCCTCTCTCTGTGAGTGTTCTGATTGTCTGGTTGGTCACAGCAGGGCCCCTGCTAGCAGTGTTGAATATACTAAAGCATATAACAATACTACAGCATGCTGGGCCAGTGTGCGTCGCCTCAGCAGACCAGGGTCCAAACAATATTTGTTTTCTTTCAAATACTTCAGCTGCGCTTGATTGAACATTGCCTGGTGCAATAGAACCATTGGAATAGTCCCAAAAGTGCTAACCCTGCATATCTGGCACTCCAGGCAAGCTCAATCACATGCTGAAATGTATTTGAAAGACAGCAAATACTATTTGAACCCAGCTCTGCATCTCAGCCCTGATCCGCTTTTAACATGGTCGCTAATAATTCCCTGCTGTTTTTCTCTCATCTCGATCACTTGATATTTACTTTGATTAGGAGTCATGATTATCAAGTGACTCAGTCCAATGAGTGACTGAGTCCTATTTTGACTGCATTTGAAAACCCCTCATTGGCAGTTGGTGTTGTTGATGTTGTTGATGTTGTGGAAGAAAACAATAAAGAAATGGCAAAATGTACAAACAAAAAATGCTCCACTTGTCATTTGTTACAATTAGCAGTGTCTCTAAATCAAGGTATTGGTAATAATCATGTAGGTGCTTATATTTGTCAGATTTCAGACATGTACAAGTGTGTATTAATGTGCAAATTTTTCACCTTGTTGTCTCAGGGATTCAAACTTGGGACCTTTCAGTTACTGGCACAACGCTCTAACCGCCAGGCTACCTGCCACACTGATGGATCAGGCCTTGCGGATGTCTTAATGGCTATGTATTTTTACCATTGGTGGTGGGGTGCTATTTTATTACGTCCTCATTCTTCTCTTCCCCTTTTTTCCTCTCTTTCTTGGAATTGGAAGCCTTGAGCTCACCTATTGACCACTCATCAAAACTGATGTGAGGACAGTCTGTTCCAATTAAACACACATCACAAGTATTGTGGAAAGAATCTGATCAAAACACTGTCTGGAAAAACATCTAGGGCATCTTTGAAAATAATGTTACTGAAAGATACAACATTACCTTGGATAAAACCAAACACAAATACTAAGCATATTTTTTTTTTAAATAGTGGTGCTACAGTACATTTAAAAGAGAGACATTTTAGTCCAGCTATTTGTAAATATATTACTATATATTTTTTTTTTCAAGAAGGAAATATACAATATGTAGATGAACACTGGTAGGTGTCTTATCTTCCATTCGATGAGGACAAACGGCTCTATCGCTGACAGGTGAAATGACATAAATCTTTACTTTGGAGTTTTATGCTTATTTGTGAAGCAAAATTATCAGAGTTTTCTATTCCTCATGCATTGGCTATTGACATTTTCTCTGCCACAGTATTATCCTGAAAACAAGATGCCTTCCTACGCCACTGCCTACCACTCTGAGGAAGACGAACCTCTGAGAGCTTCAAGTGGAGCCAAAGACAGACACTGCTGGGCATTTTTCACATAAATACTGGATGTTGGCTCGTGGTTGACTGCAGTTAATCATTTCATAACCTAGTAGTAAATTTCTTCTGAAGACACCAAACCAAAGCAGTAACATGCAGTTAACCACACAGGACTTCAATTGAACTACAACATACATGCCCACATTGCATGCACTGATGCACACACTCACAGTTTCGTTACACTTATGATTCACACACCCGCCTCTTCCAAGAAGGCAGACCTCTGAATGCATCAACAGAAATCTATGTCTGTTTAAAGCCAATCAAATTGGGCTGGACCCCAGGAGGATTAGCTAACGTTACGGCGTTAGCTAATGGGAATCCTAATAAAAATTCACAAATTCACCCTAATCACTGACTACACCAGTGGTGTAGTGGTGGGTATACACAGGTATACACTGTAAACCCACTTATTTTTCAGTGGGCATTGCATATACTCACTTCTTAATCCCACAATGCTTATCAAAGTAGTGTAGTGGAGGTATACGTCATATCAATTATTAAGGCTGATGGAACAGATCAGAATGTTTAGCTTAAAATGTTGATAAACTATTATTTCTTCACATTTTAGGTGCAGCAATGTGCACAAGGTGGTAGGCATATGAGTGAATGTTGCAATTTGCGGGAAAACGGCGTTCAAAAATGTGCACTGCACATGCTAGCGATTTTATTGATAGAAAAGGAAACATCCATTAGAATATAGAAAGAGGGGAGATCTAAACAACTATCATGGGTTGCTAATATGACTAGGATAATACCATTGACTGCTAGACAATGGAAGAAAGTTGAAAGAAAAGCAATAGAACAGGAAAACAAAGGAGTCTTAATGAAAGAATTGCCTCCATTTTTCCATGGTAAGATTTTGTCTATAGGCTACTTTGAAGCAAGATAAGACATGTCTCATAGTATGAAGTAAAATGCCCATGTTTCAAGGAACGAAAAATATAGCAATGCTAATAATATGCCTAACCCACTGGATACAGACGCAATTTCAACGTCTTGTTTTGATTTACATTTGGTTGAGTTGTCAACTAATGTGAATTTTTTGCTAAATCACCATGTCATTGGATTTAGGTTAAAAGTTGGGTGAGAACATACAGTTCCCTAAAGTTGATTACTTTTTGCAAATCCATTTAACGATGTACACTGAAAGTCAGGAAGCAAGTTCAGGAAGTAAATACATTTAATAAATTAAAGCACAAAACAAGAACCACCAACAGCGAACCAACAGAACAGGAACAATGACAACTGGGGAAGAACATAGATAGGACATATATAGGGAAGGTAATCAAGAAGGTGATGGAGTCCAGGTGAGTGTCATTATGCGCCGAACAGGTGTGCGCCCTAATGAGCAGCCTGGTGACCTAGAGGCCGGAGAGGGAGCACACGTGACAATCCAATCATTTTCCAATGTTGATTCAATGTCATCACATTACATTTTTTTTGTTGAAATGACGTGGAAACCATGTTGATCCAAATACTTTTGACACAGTGGGAACCTTCTTTTGGTAGAGGGAAAGGTTTTCCAAAAACCTTCTCAATTAAATGTCAACTGGCTACAAAGAAGCATATGCCTACCTGGCAGAATGATATCATGATTATTTGCATCAATCCTGTGGCCATTTGTTTTGAAAACTCAATCTATTGTGTTACAGAAACACTGCAAACCAAAAAAACAGTGGTAGGTGCATGCAATCTTGAAGTAAAGGGTAACTACACTGAAAAATCTAAATGTCTTCTATTCTTCCCAGACCTCAAAAGTGGTCTCCATTGTTATGGACTTAGAAACATCCAATGTGGTTGTTTGTCTATTAAAAAGTGTGACTTTCAGAGTGAAAACCTGAAAAAAAATGCATTTCTGACTTATTTATCTGTTTCAATAGTAGGCCTATCATTAGTCTACAGTACTTGGATAGTAGGATTTATAATTTTAGGTCATGTCACGGTTTCTCATGTCATTTCTCACACAGGGCGCTTTCCCTACGGCGGACAGGCCATTTGGGAAATGTTTGGCAAAATAAGAGTATAACCACTTTTCCAGGCACCACTACTCCACACATAGTTCACACTCTACAGACATATTCACTGCAGCATGGTGAGCATGTACCTGCTCCCCCTGCTCTTGTCCGTTGTCCTTGAAAGAGTGCTGTGGCACGCACAATCAGGGCCTTAACCAGGGTTTGAGTTTTAGTGAGGTTCCCCCCCACTGCCTCAGTAGCCTACTCTGTAAAGCAAAGTTATTATGAGAACTTAGTTGTATATTTTTTGCTCCTGCTGTGGTAGGCTCTGTTTAACATTAGCTATAGCTTCTTACTTCATCCTTCTAGCTATCTAGAGCCATCTGACTGACTGACATACTCTATCTACATCTTCAAACTCAGTGCTTCTTTGCTTGACATCATGGGAAAATCAAAGGAAATCAGCCAAGACCTCAATTTTTGTAGAGCTCCACAAGTCTAGTTCATCCTTGGGAGCAATTTCCAAACACCTGAAGTTACCACTTTCATCTGTACAAACAATAGTATGCAAGTATAAACACCATGGGACCACGCAGCCGTCATACCTCTCAGGAAGGAGACGTGTTCTGTCTCCTAGAGATGAATGTACTTTGGTGCGAAAAGTGCAAATCAATCACAGAACAACAGCAAATGACATTGTGAAGATGCTGGAGGAAACAGGTACAAAAGTATCTAATATCCACAGTAAAACGAGTCCTATATCGACATAACCTGAAAGGCCGCTCAGCAAAGAAGAATCCACTGCTCCAAAACCGCCATTAAAAAGCCAGACTACAGTTTGCAACTGCACGTGGGGACAAAGATCGTACTTTTTGGAGAAATATCCTCTGGTCTGATGAAACAAAAATAGAACTGTTTAGCCATAATGACCATTGTTATGTTTGGAGGAAAAAGGGGGATGCTTGCAAGCCGAAGAACACCATCCCAACCGTGAAGCACGGGGGTGGCAGCATCATGTTGTGGGGGTGCTTTGCTGCAGGAGGGACTGGTGCACTTCACAAAATAGATGGCATCATGAGGCAGGAAAAGTATGTGGATATATTGAAACAACATTACAAGACATCAGTCAGGAAGTGAAAGCTTGGTCACAAATGGGTCTTCCAAATGGACAACAAAGTCAAGGTATTGGAGAGGCCATCACAAAGCCCTGACCTCAATGCTATAGACAATTTGTGGGCAGAACTGACAAAGGGTGTGCGAGCAAGGAGGCCTACAAACGTGACTCAGTTACACCAGCTCTGTCAGGAGGAATGGGCCAAAATTCACCCAACTTATTGTGGGAAACTTGTCGATGGCTATCTGAAACGTTTGACCCAAGTTTAACAATTTCAAGGCAATGCTACCAAATAATAATTGAGTGTATGTACACTTCTGACCCACTGGGAATGTGATGAAAGAAAGCTTAAATAAATAATTATCTCTACTATTATTCTGACATTTTACATTCTTAAAATAAAGTGGTGATCCTAACTGACCTAAGACAGGTAATTTTTACTCTGATTAAATGTCAAGAATTGTGAAAAACAGAGTTTAAATGTATTTGGCTAAGGTGTATGTAAACATCCTACTTCAATTGTATAACTGACTATTTACCAGTTGTGCACTCATTGTCAGAGTCAGTTGTTGTTGGTTTGGGGATGTCTGTAGAATCGAGGGACAGTTTAAAAATGCCTCCTTGAGCCAACTGCGAGCTGGGGTCGTTCAAGAGGGCGGAGTTAGCCGTTTGAGAGAGTGGTGAATGTGATTCTGAAAAGGCAAAACCAGGGGACGAAGGCATACATAATGAACAAACCACTTTTCATAATTCCACACAGTCCCAAAGAGGCAGGCACGATTAGAACTCATTCAGATCAATAATATATAATATATAATATATTTCTGAACTTTAATCAACGCTGAGAGCGAAATATTTAGATGTTGACCCGTAATAGATGTTCTTTATTGTGTAAATATTTATTGTGTAAATACGTGTTTAACACGTTTTTGGGTTACTACATGATTCCATATGTGTTTTTTAATAGTTTTGATGTCTTCATTATTATTCAACAAAGTAGGAAATAGTCAAAATTAAGAAAAAACCTTGACTGCGTAGATGTGTCCAAACTTTTGACTTATACTGTATATATAGATATAGATAAATTAATAATAATAATATCCTATCAATCTTTCAAATTAGAAAAAGCTACTGAGGTCCGAACCTTGGTGTCCTCATAGGTAGTTACGGCCATGCTCATAATTCAATCTGCTCCTTGTGTCTGCAGCTGGACAGAGAAATGAATGCCCACATTGACCCTGAAGGCAATCCAAAGGCAACATACAGTAAGGCTGTGACCTCACTGCCCCCCATCCTCCTTATAGAGCTGTTTTGGACTTGGACTTTTACAGAACAGCTTTAAAGTAACACACATATAAACAAAACTGTACCAACAGTATGTACAGAGACCCATACAGTGCTACAATTAGTAAAGCCATCAGTGAGACTAATACACTACACTGAGGTGGCAGTGTAGTCTAGTGGTTAGAGCATTGGACTAGTAACCGTAAAGGTTGCAAGTTCAAATCCCCGAGCTGACAAGGTACAAAATCTGTCGTTCTGCTCCTGAACAGGCAGTTAACCCACTGTTCCTAGGCCATCATTGAAAATAAGAATTTGTTCTTAACTGACTTGCCTAGTAAAATAAAGGTAATTAAAAAAATCATGTCATTATTTCTTTTGTTTACCTTGATAATACCCAATGAAAAGGGAAGAAAACACAGTACTGTAGCTTTATCGCAGATAAATCATGGCTTTGTGTGTGGGCCGAGGCTTGGGATAAATGTCTTGCAGGTTGGAGGAGTAATATTCAAATTAAAAGCCATAGGTGAAGAATTTGAGAGGAATTATGTTATTAATTGGATGATTTATTCCTTCTACCGCCTTCAGAAATGAATGTGACTGTGAATTTGTACCACATTTCAGTGGCAGTGTCTCTTTTCTGGGAGCGATGGCATTCCTATCTGGTCATCCCTATATTACACACACTGTCATGCATTTCAGATTCCCCACGAGAGCCATGCATCCAATCAATGTGTGACATATCATTGTAGACATTTGGCTACTGTGGCAATACTGTATTCTATAACTAATAAATTAATCACTATGGGTAGGCTAACCAGCAATATAGACCTGCGCACACATTTGATAGTCAATTGTGACATACAAGTTCATTTTGGTGTTTATAAGTTAAAAGAGACTAGGATTTGTTAGGCTAGACAAGACAGCTACTAAAGACTGTAGCTTACAAAAACATAGGCCTGCTAAGAAATAGTCATAGCACTATAATTATTATGCAAGCTAGCAAGGTGCGTGTGTGTTTGTCTACATGTACCTTGGGGAGAAACCAGCTGCAAACTGTAGCTTCTGAACCAGACCACAGACTGCTCTCCAATTGGCCGCTGCTCTTTAATCAGCCGACGTAGCTAGGGGCTATGTTTCCCAATGTTGTGATATGACAAATCCATAGGACTATACTCCAAATTATTGTTCAGAATGGACATTGGTTATTTATATGGAAAGACTAACGGTTAAAACAAGGAAGCCAGGTACACCGGAAATCCTACTGCAAGTGATTTGCCAGTGAACAGTCGCAGGAAATAAAACAAGGCTTTCCTACCTGGCCTAGGCTTGGAGCCCACAATATTATTATTCACGCGCTGTAAAATATGAACTAAATCATAATATTTTGCAAATGGAGGAGTATTACTACCACTGTAGAGAAGATCATTTAAAAAGGCATTCTGTTTAGGCCTAATTCTATGGTTTATTTCTCAATTTTCATTAAAGAAAATAAGCTTAGGCTAATTACAAGAAACTATTTTAATTGACAAAAATATTTCATGGTAGAAAAATGAAACCAGACAACTGGAGCTCAGCCCAGAGTGAATTGAACTGGTCAGTGTTGTGGTGGTCCAGTCTCATGTGAGTCTATCAAGTTAGTTAGAGCGCACAGGACTTATTTCTCTTCCATTCTTTATGGAAGAAGTCCCGGACTTCTTTCTTACTTTTCAAATCAAAGTTTATTTGTCACGTGCGCCGAATACAACAGGTGTAGACCTTACAGTGAAATGCTAACTTACAGGCTCTAACCAATAGTGCAAAAAAATGTGTTAGGTGAACAATAGGTAAGTAAAGAAATAAAACAACATTAAAAAGACAGGCTATAAATAGTAGCGAGGCTACATAAAGACACCGGTTAGTCAGGCTGATTGAGGTAGTACGTACATGTCGATAAAGTGACTGTGCATATATGATGAACAGAAAGTAGCAGCAGCGTAAAAGAGGGGTTGGCAGGTGGCGGGACACAATGCAGATAGCCTGGTTAGCCAATGTGCGGGAGCACTGGTTGGTCGGCCCAATTGAAGTAGTATGTACATGAATGAATAGTTAAAGTGACTATGCATATATGATAAACAGAGAGTAGCAGCAGTGCATAAAGAGGGTTTTGGAGGGGGACACACACACACAGTGCAAATAGACCAGGTAGCCATTTGATTCCTGTGGGTCCTGTGTGGCTCAGTCGGTAGAGCATGGCGCTTGCAACGCCAAGCGTCGTGGGTTCGTTTCCCACTGGGGCCACCCATATGCAAAAGTAGTGGCCCCAGCCGACTTGTAAGTCGCTTTGGACAAAAGCGTCTGCTAAATGGGATATTATTTATTTATTATTATTACCTGTTCAGGAGACCTGTGGGTTGGGGGTAAAAACTGTGGAGAAGCCTTTTTGTCCTAGACTTGGCACTCCGGTACCGCTTGCCATGCGGTAGTAGAGAGAACAGTCTGTGGCTGGGGTCTTTGATAATTTTTAGGGCCTTCCTCTGACACCGCCTGGTGTAGAGGTCCTGGATTGCAGGCAGCATTTCCCCAGTGATGTACTGGGGCGTACGCACTACCCTCTGTAGTGTCTTGCGGTCAGAGGCCGAGCAATTGCCGTACCAGGCAGTGATGCAACGATGTTGCAGCTGTAGAACCTTTTGAGGATCTCAGGACCCATGCCAAATCGTTTTATTTTCCTGAGGGAGAATAGGCTTTGTCGTGCCCTCTTCACGACTGTTTTTGTGTGTTTGGACCATTCTAGTTTGTTGTTGATGTAGACACAGAGGAACTTGAAACTCTCGACATGGTCCACTCCAGGCCCGTCGATGAGAATGGGGGCGTGCTCAGTCCTCCTTTTCCTATAGTCCACAATCATCTTCTTAGTCTTGGCTACGTTGAGGGATAGGTTGTTATTCTGGCACCACACGGCCAGGTCTCTGACCTCATCCCTATAGGCTGTCTTGTCGTTGTCTGTGATCAGGCCTACCACTGTTATGTCATCTGCAAAATTAATGATGGTGTTGGAGTCGTGCCTGGCCATGCAGTCGTGGGTGAACAAGGAGTACAGGAGTGGACTGAGCACACACCCCTGTGGAGCTCCAGTGTTGAGGATCAGCGTGACAGATGTGTTGCTACCTACCCTCACCACCTGGGGGCAGCCGTCAGGAAGTCCAGGATCCAGTTGCAGAGGGAGGTGTTTAGTCCCAGGATCCTTAGCTTAGTGATGAGCTTTGAGGATACTATGGTGCTGAATGCTGAGCTGTGGTCAATGAATAGCATTCTCACATAGGTGTTCTGCTTTTGTCCAGGTGGGAAAGGGCAGTGTGGAGTGCAATAGAGATGGCATCATCTGTGGATCTGTTTGGGTGGTATGCAAATTGGAGTGGGTCTAGGGTTTCTGGTATAATGGTGTTGATGTGAACCATTACCAACCTTTCAATGCACTTCATGGCTACGGACATGAGTGCTACATGTCTGTAGTCATTTAGGCAGGTTGCCTTTGTGATCTTGGGCACAGGGACTCTGGTGGTCTGCTTGAAACATGTTGGTATTACAGACTCAATCTAGAAGAAAAGAAACACACACCTATTTAGGCGAGGTGCTGGCTAACGGAGTAGAAAACTTGAAAATAAAGGAGAGCCGCACACTCTAGGAGCTCAGATGCAAAAATGTAATATCCAACGTTTCGACAGCTAAGCTGTCTTCATCAGGGTAGAATCACAAACACTGCGGGATGACTCGTTTATATAGTGTCAAAAGACACACAGGTGTCTGTAATCATGGCCAAGAGTGGCTTAATATCATTGGTTATTTCTCAAATATTAAAATGGCATACAAAGAACAACACACAAAAAACACATGGATAGCATAAGATCATAGATTCATTTTAGACTACACAAGCTTACAAACAATTACAATGGCAAAGTCACAATAATCACAGAATGGCTTGTGATCTACGTTGAGACCGAAGGGAGCAAGGGTCTTTAAGTTAAAGATCCAGGTAGCCTCTCGTTTTAACAATAAATTATCAAGGTCACCCCCTCTCCTAGGGAGGGTGACATGTTCGATGCCACTATAACGCAGAGACCATATCGAGTGGCCTGCCTCCAAAAAGTGGGCCGCAACTGGGTAAGTCAAGTTTTTGCACCTAATGGTGCTACGATGCTCTGAGATACGGACTTTTAATTCGCGCTTTGTTTTACCCACATAATTTTTACCACAAGGACAAGTTATAGGATAAATAACTGCCTGAGTGGAGCACGTAATAACACATTTGATTGGGATCGATTTCCCTGTTTGTGGGTGTTTGAAGGATCTACATTTGTAAGTGCCATTGCATTGAGCACAGCCATTACACTTGTAATTTCCATCCAGTAGGGGCGCAAATAGACGTTGTTCAGAAATATCTTGGGGTGGTAAATCAGAGTGTACCAATTGGTCTCTGAGATTTCTGCCCCGCAAGAATATGACCAAGGAAAGGTCCGAAAACACATTACAGAAACTATCATCGGATTTTAGAATGTGCCAATGTTTGTGAACGATTCCCTTAATTTGTTCAGAGCCGGTAGTTAGAACGCAATAATTCCTTGAAGAGGAATTGCTTTATCCTATCCTAGGTATTCCTTGAAGAGGTGGGGTTTCAGGTGTCTCCGGAAGGTGGTGAGTCAATCACCACCTTCCGGAGACACCTGAAACCCCACCTCTTCAAGGAATACCTAGGATAGGATAAAGCAATCCTTCTCACCCCCCTTAAATGATTTAGATGCACTATTGTAAAGTGGCTGTTCCACTGATGTCAGAAGGTGAATTCACCAATTTGTAAGTCGCTCTGGATAAGAGCGTCTGCTAAATGACTTAAATGTAAATGTAAATGTTTTTGCGAGACTGACCTTGAAAAAGGTCATGTCTCGTTTTGTTTTGAATTTTCTCAATGGCAATATTAATCTGATTATTTTTGTACCCTGATAATTTTTGTATTACAGACTCAATCAGGGACATGTTGAAAATGTCAGTGAAGACACCTGCCAGTTGGTCAGCACATGCCCAGAGCACACGTCCTGGTAATAAGTCTGGCCCCGCAGCCTTGTGTATGTCGACCTGTTTAAAGGTCTTAATCACGTCGGCTACGGAGAGCGTGATCACACAGTCGTCCAGAACAGCTGATGCTCTCATGCATGCCTCAGTGTTGCTTGCCTCGAAGCGAGCATAGAAGTGATTTGGCTCATCTGGTAGGCTCGTGTCACTGGCCAGCTCGCGGCTGTGCTTCCCTTTGTAGTCTGTAATAGTTTGCAAGCCCTGCCACATAAGACGAGCGTCGGAGCCGGTGTAGTATGATTAAATCTTAGCCCTGTATTGATGCTTGGCCTGTTTGATGGTTCGTCACAGGGAATAGCAGGATTTCTTGAAAGCTTTCAGGTTAGAGTCCCGCACCTTGAAAGTGGCAGCACTACCCTTTAGCTCAGTGTGAATGTTGCATGTAATCCATGGCTTCTGGTTGGGGTATGTACGTACAGTCACTGTGGGGGCGTCCTCGATGCACTTATTGATAAAGCCAGTAACTGATGTGGTGTACTCCTCAATGCCATCGGAAGAATCCCGAAACATGTTCCGAGTCTGTGATAGCAAAACAGTCCTTTAGATTAGCATCTGCTTCATCTGACCACTTTTTTTATTGACCAAGTCACTGGTGCTTCCTGCTTTAATTTTTGCTTGTAAGCAGGAATCAGGAGGATAGAGTTGTGATCGGATTTACCAAATGGAGGGCGAGGGAGAGCTTTGTACGCATCTCTGTGTGTGGAGTACAGATGATCTAGAATTTTTTTCCCCTCTGGCGATCAGAGGGAAATCAGTGATTTATTGCTACTTGTCAAAACAACAGGATTTTTGGTGCTTGTGCAATTTATAAGGTGCTTGTTTAAAAAATACAAGTAATATGATTATATGATACTTTGCTACTTTAGCATGTTGATAGAAATTTGGTAGAACTGATTTAAGTTTCCCTGCATTAAAGTCTCCGGCCACTAGGAGCGCCACCTCTGGGTGAGTGGTTTCCTATTTGCTTATTTCCTTATACAGCTGACTGTGTGCGGTCTTAGTGCCAGCTTCTGTCTGTGGTGGTAAATAAACAGCCACGCAAAGTATAGCTGAAAACTCTATAGGCAAGTAGTGTGGCCTGCAATTTATCACAATATACCCTGCTTCAGGCGTGCAAAATCTAGAGACTTCCTTAGATTTTGTGCACCAGCTGTTGTTTACAAATATGCACAGATCCCCCCTCCCCTCGTCTTACCGGTGTGCTGTTCTATCTTTCTGGTGCAGTGTATATCCCGCTAGCTGAATATCCATGTCGTCATTCAGCCACGATTCCGTGAAACATAGGATATTACAGTTTTTGATGTCCCGTTGGTAGGATATTCGTGATTGTACCTCGTCTAATTTATTGTCCAATGATTGCAAGTTGGTGAGTATTATTGTTGACTGTAACGGCAGCTTTCCCAGTTGCACCACCCTGCTCACCATACCAGACACATCCAAGAGCTGCTGGCTCCAAATCAAATCAAATGTTATTGGTCACATACACGTGGTTAGCAGATGTTATTGCAAGTGTAGCGAAATGCTTGGGGGCTGTTGTGAAGGGAACTCCTCCTCATAGTAGCCAAAGCGCAGGTCTCTCAGCTGGAGCTCCAGCAGGCTATGGTCTTGGTTGGGCTCAGTGAGCTTCCTCAGTTTTCGCCACAGGGCTTTGGCTTTGGAGGCTTTGGCCATCGCCTCCTGGACCGGGTTCATTATTTTATGTCCTGGCCTGTCTCTAGAGAGAAGTCATCCAGGGGGTAGACCCCGTACACAAACCTGCCTAGGGTGTAGAGCAGAAGCATCTTTAGAGCAGTGGTCAAAGCGACATTCCGACTCACCCTGGCTCTCGGCCTCCTCCAGAGCTTCTGACGTTGTCGGCATGGCTTGGGCTGTCCACTGTTGGTCTCATCGCTGGGGATGGGATTCAGCTAGGTCAGGTTGGAGCTGACCAATGGTGCCGTTACAGTGGTGAGGATGAGGTTGTTGTAGCCTAGGGTTAATATGAAAGTTTGGCCCAGGATGGAGACGTTGACACTCATCATGTCACCGAAGTGAAGGTTTGGCTGCAGCTCATGGAGCGACTTCAGACCCTGTGGTGCTGGAACCCCTCCCTGGGCAATCATCAAGTCATCAGGGTGGTGGCACACCAGCTTCCTGAGGCAGTTGAGAGCTGCCCTCTGACTTACAAGACAAAGCAGAATTACCTGAAGCTGGGTCATCCCCTCTCGACCCTCTGTCTCTCCCAGCCATGACACAGCCTGCAGCCAATCCCCCATTGCTCTCAGTGTCAACCTGAAACACACCATCACCATCTCAACACAAGAATGAGACCACATGAACAATAAAATGGAACAAAAAAAGCACTAACTTAAAAAGAACCTTAACTTCAAACACAAAAGTTCAGCTGGACCTTTAACCAGCAGGGACTAGAACTTACGGGTTAGGCAGGCGGAAGGTCATTGGGCTCATTGGCAGAGAGGGAGGGGGAAATGAAGGGAGAAAGAGAGGGACATGAAGCTGGGCCATCTTTGGGATTGCAGGTCATCTCGCTATGTTCCCCATGGTCGCAGGGGGCTTTCCTCCTGAAGAAATATGTAAATCTCAGTGTCAACTCTATATCCAACATATAGTCTGCCTTTCCCTGACAATGGAATCAATTGACAATTCAAGTGTATATTCCCTGACATTTGAGAAGGAGTGAGAAGGAGTGTTTTGATGAGAGTAGAATATATTTTAATTGTTCATGTGTGAGATGGGCCTGATGTAGGCTTTTATATGCAGTGATGTGACATAATGGCCTACTCTACTGTAATGTCTTTTGTCCAAACTGTCTTTGTGATTTGACAGTTGATGCATCATTAAATGCAACTCTTACATAAAGATGGATCACATTCGGAAATTCAAAACCTCACTTTGCTTTAAAGAAAATGAATTAAATGAATCATAGACTTGTTTTAAAGCGCCATAGTGGATCTAACGACATTATATGAGGGGCTACAGTCATTAAGGAAATGCAATTGTAGAGGAATCAATGTTTACCATTTAAGAGGATCAATTTAGTTGTTAAAGGAGTAGGCTATAAATACAATTGACTTACCTTACTAATATCTGAAATAATTGTCACCATGATCGAATCCAAATGAAAGCAATTTACTGTATTGGAGATAATTCATGACCGGAGAAAACTTTCGCTGGATTGTGTTACCTTAAGTACATTAATTAACATATAACTAAATAGTAATAATGTATTTATAACATAGTAGTTACCTGTGATTAGTATGTAAATAGGTATGTATAGGTTATTACACAGAACAAGGTTTTGTCATTACAAATCAGCTTGTCGGAGGTTATTCCACATGTGTAATTACTCATGATTGATGTATATGTAATTACAAGCTGTGTAGTTTCAAATGTATCTTGTTCTGTAATTACACTGTTGCAGTCTCCTGTGTAGCACCATGTTAAAACTTCTTAGGGATCAAATCCCATTAACGGGATCGATTTGACAACAGAGAGCCAAATTCAAATTAAATGATTAGAAATATTTAACTTTCATACAATCACAAGTGCAATACCCTAAATTAAAGCTTTACTTCTTGTTAATCCAGCCACCATGTCAGATTTCAAAAAGGCTTTACGGCGAAAGTAAACCTTGCTATTATCTGAGGACAGCACCCCATCAAACAAACACAGACAATCATATTTCATCCCGCCAGGCGCGACAAAAAACTCAGAAATAACTATATAATTCATGCCTTACCTTTGAAGAGCTTCTTCTGTTGGCACCCCAATATGCCCCATAAACATAACAAATGGTCTTTTTGTTTGATAAATCCTGTCGTTCGAGCTCCAAAATGTAAATTTATTTGGCACGTTTGATCCAGCCACAACAGTACACTAGACTTGACCCTTGTTCTGAACAGCCCTACTTCTTCATTACACAAAGGAAAAACATCAACCAATTTCTAAAGACTGTTGACATCCAGTGGAAGAGATGGAAACTGCAAGCAAGTGCCTTAGAAATCTAGATCCACATAGAAAACCCATTGAAAACACTGTCACCTCAAAAGAAAATCCTGAATGATTTGTCCTCGGGTTTTCACCTGCCAAATAAGTTATGTTATACTCACAGACATTATTCAAACAGTTTTAGAAACTTCAGAGTGTTTTCAATCCAGATCTACGAATAATATGCATATCCTAGCTTCAGGGCCTGAGTAGCAGGCAGTTTACTTTGGGCACTCTTTTAATCCGGATGTGAAATACCACCCCCGAGCCTAGAGAGGTTTAACAATGCATCCTATCATGTAACTTTGTTACATGTAACTAAATAAGTCACTACCACCAAAATAAGCTAGGCTAGGACTCCATCAGCTGTTGTAACAATGCACACCCTATCATTAACTACAGCTTCAGTTACCTTATTTTAATATTATTTGGCTTAAAGGGTGTACTGAATTAAATGTAAGAGCAATGCATTTACAATGGATATGTATGTCACTGTAATGTACCTACCCAGGAGCAAGCAACTCAATGTAAAGTGAAACACATAATGGTATAACCTTTGTAAATACTATGTACCTGCCTTTGAAAAGGGATTTAAGGGTTTATTTCTCTGGCTTCAATGGTGTAATGTAAGAAAATTGTTGTTCAAAATAATACAATGTTAATGTAAGTACTCATGAGCAAGCAGCTTCAAGTAAGTGATGAACAGTAGGGTAAACCTTTTTATTAGAAAATACACTTCAATGTAGAATAACTGTTGATAAAGCACCTATAAGTGTAATTACAATGTACTTTCAATACAATTACATATTTCACAGGATAGATCAAAATGTCAGTTATTACAATGTTGTTATAAAGAAAAGTATTGTAACTACAATGTTTCTACACAGGAACAAGCAACTTAATGTAAAGTGAAAAACATAATAAATTACTCATGTAATTACTATATAGTTACTATGTGACAACGATGGCAGACACCCAGTACAGTAGTTGTAGTGGTGATCAATGGGAATCCATCTCAAATCTAGGAAAAACGTTGTTACAGCACCTTTCAGTGTAATTACTATGTACTTTCAATATTTTTAAAATATTCTTCAGGGTATATCACAAATTCAGTTATTACAATGTTGTTATAAAGAAAAGTTTCACCACAGGAACAAGCAACAAAGTCCATGCTGTGATTATCTTTCGTGGAACGTATACAGACCGCTCTCTCCACTGCACATCTGGAACAAGCATCAACCACTCACAACATTTTGTTTATTTTTTATTTGAATTTACAGCGAGAACATGCTGTATCCTTAACAGTTAAACATAAATGCATGTATCTTACTGTTACTTTCTCTCCCATTATCTCTACCTAGTGTGTGTGTGTGTGTGTGTGTGTAATCAGCGTTTATTTGAACTTAAGTTATAGGGAGCAGGTCATTACGCCTCTTATCTTTTATAGTGTGGCTCATCTAAGCTGTCGCATCCTTCTTGCATATTGGTTGAGCATCTCTTTTTTTTCAACACTTTGTTCGTTAATAACTGTCACCCACAGAAAAAAGTTTTTGACCTTTTGCCGGAACACGACTATTCTCTTGCCTACCCCTTTTTTGGATTAATAAACATTGTAAGACTCCAACCATCTGCCTGTGTCTGCATCTGGGTCTCGCCTTGTGCCTTGATAATTACATGTTAATTAGTGTTCCGTGGGATAGGTTAGTACAGAAGAGGAGCAAGGTATGGCAAGCACGTCTCTCCAGGCTGAAGAGAATGTGATTTAAGGGCAAGTTAAGGTTGTGTTACGGTGAAGGAAATGTTCTGTTTGTGTGTATCAGATCGTACACAGATTGTATAACCGACTCGGTTGGGTTCATGCAAGTGACTGATTGATTGCGCATGGGAGGAATCCTCACTATCACAATATAAGCAATTTGGCAGAATGCCCCGAACATTGCTTTGGGAACCAAAATGGGTATCTCAGTTTCAAGGTCTCAGCTTTGAGAGAAGAAGCCTTGTGAGGTATTGGTCAGTCACATGCAGGAACCAACGTTAATGGTGAATAATGAATAATGTAAATCATGCAAATATAACTTGTCTGTGTAGCAGTATATACGAGAACTGAAGGGACTGCCCTGGGGGAGCTTTTGATCGACCTGTACTGAGTGTGCAGAGTTTGTTGTAACCTCTCCAGTTAATTGATAATAATAAAGAGTGATTCATTTAATATTGACTTCAGGTGTCCCTGGTGTTGAATTTCCACCACATTACGAAAATCTTGAGTTGAGTCTGGGGCCTCTCATAGGTTTAATTTCTATTGTCATATACTATTGATCTGATTCGTTCATTTCTATGTTGCAATATTGCAGATTTGCACAGGGGCTACACTTGAGGCAAGTTGATATTATAGAGGATGATATTACACGGAGATCAAGGACCCTGACAAGAATGACAAAAAGCCTGAAATTGTTATAATTGCTGATCAACGCAGAATTCTGAGGAATATTGACTCTGAAAAAGCCACCAGCTTTGTTTACCTATATTCACTCTGAGGACATTTTTGCTAATTTACAAACTGTATGTAAAAGGGTATTTTTAATAATCAGGCTTTTGGGATATTTCATGCATTATTATCTGGACAGTTGAAAGGGGCTCTCCAAGATTTTCAACATTTAGCTTGTTTTGCCACCCATCCCAAGCAGTGTTTCCCACAGGTATTTAGGTCACTTGTCATGGTGGCAGGCCACGAACTGGGCTGTGACTGAGGAGGCTTGTGCCACTTCTTGTGAGCCTTCACTATTCAGGCAAATTAAGTAAAAGCTGTTACAAATGTGTTTTGAGTAACATTTGTAGAGCTACAACTAACAACTATTTTGATAATCAATCTGTCAGTTATTACTCTGATTACTCAATGTGTTTTGCTGACTGAATATAGGCTGAATGTTTTATCTAATAGTAAAATGTTTACAGTGAATTACAGTGCATATAGCAACAACAGACAAACTCAAACTCAGTTATTTTGTGAACACTGATTAAAGTGGAATTCCACAAGAGACAGGAGCTCAAGAAAATTGAGATTTGATTTTGATTTCAGTGCCCCTCCTATATAAGTTGATGGTCATGCTTCCCTGGGACACTCGAGTCTTCTCATATCACTAACATTTGTCTTACCTGTCATTGAAGGTCTGCAACAAAGCCCTGATGAAGTTCAAGAGGAGGAAGGGTCTCCAAATTGGGTCACGTTCTCTATGGAGATTGGTGGTGATGGATGAATCCAAGTTCTCGTATAAGAGGAAGGTATAGCATTATCCACTTTGATGTAGTAACATTCATTATCTAGACTTGGGAACTGAGAGATAATTTGTTGATATATTTCACTCATGGTAATCAGTTGCCTTTTTAGTACTCCCCAGTAGATATACTGACATGGATTTAAAAAAACAGAGGGCGTGCCCATTTCATATACGGAATTATTTGATAAATACATCTCTGTGCTCTTGGACAAATCATCAGCGTTGTTTCATATGATAGTGTTTTGGGTCTTTCAACATTAAACAACTTCACCCATCAGACCTTAAGTGACATTATGCTAGTTCCCATGGATTTACTGATCCTCTGCCATTCCAAGGCGTCACGAACCATTGGCCAACTCCCTGTCACAAAATAACGATATGCACTTATTCCTATCTTTCAGTACAATCGTGGAAGGATGGGGCCAACGTGGAGAAGACAGGGTTGGGTGTTTGGAATGATGGAGATCAAACACAACAGATGGCACTCAGCCCTTAAAATGGTGGAAAACCGTTCACAGGAAACCTTAATCCTTAACATTAGACGACATGTGCGACGCGGTTCCACCATTCTGGGTGAGTGCTGGAGAGCGTATGTCAGGTCTCTGAATAGGCAGGGTTGCAATCTCCAGACAGTCAACCACACAAACAACTTTGTGGATCCTCGATCAGGATGTCACACACAAGACATTGAAAGAGCGTGCCAGACAATAAAGGGGCAGGTCTGGAGGCTAAGGGGCAATCGGACCCCAAAAAGTTGAAAGAAGATTCTTCATTTTATTGAGTGGAAGAGCTGGTTGGGTAAAGAAAATCAGAAAGGAGTACTCTCTGAACTCTACAAAGACATCCGATTAGTATATCAGCTGTAAAATATTCACTCTTAGCTTTTCCAGAAGAAATGGAGCCGGCAGTACCCGGCAACAGAATCTCAACTTAATTTATATCAACCAATACAATATCTTTGGAACTACGATCCTACAGCAAATGATTGTGTTTCATTATTTTGACAGGGTTATTGTCACGAATATTACCGAAGGTGACTCCCCTTCTTGTTCGGGTGGAGCTCGGCGGTCGTCGTCGCCGGTCTACTAGCTATCACCGATCCGTTGTTCTGTGTTCCTTTGGTTTTGTCTGATTGTGTCCGGAGGGTCGTAGGTACGTGCCGCTTGCTGTTCGTGATCAATTGATTCGATGGGCTCATTGTCTACCCTCGTCGGGTCACCCAGGTATTTTTAGGACAGTGCGAGGTCTTCAGAGGAAGTACTGGTGGCCCACTTTGAGGAGGGATGTGCGATTCTATGTCTCCTCCTGTTCGGTGTGAGCCCAGAGTAAGGCTCCTAGACACCTGCCACGAGGTAAATTACAACCTCTTCCCGTTCCACAACGGCCGTGGACCCATCTATCGGTGGATTTTCTTACTGACCTTCCCCCCTCTCAGGGTAACACTACGATCCTGGTCGTTGTGGATCGGTTCTCTAAGTCCTGCCGTCTTATCCCATTGCCCAGTCTCCCTACGGCCCTACAGACTGCGGAAGCTCTTTTCACCCATGTCTTCTGGCACTACGGGGTGCCCGAGGATATAGTTTCTGATCGGGGCCCCCAGTTTATCTCCTGTGTATGGAGGGCATTTATGGAACGTCTGGGGGTCTCGGTCAGCCTGACCTCAGGGTATCACCCGGAGAGTAATGGGCAGGTGGAGAGAGTGAACCAGGAGGTGGGTAGGTTTCTGCGGTCGTATTGCCAGGACCGGCCAGGGGAGTGGGCGAGATATATTCCCTGGGCAGAAATAGCCCAGAACTCACTAAGCCACTCCTCTACTAACATGTCACCATTTGAGTGCGTGTTGGGGTACCAGCCAGTCCTGGCACCGTGGCATCAGAGCCAGACTGAGGCTCCTGCGGTGGAGGAGTGGGTGCAGCGCTCTAAGGAGACCTGGAGGGCTGTCCAAGAGTCATTACGCCAAGCGAGTGTAAGGCAGAAGAAGAGCGCTGACCGTCACCGCAGTGAGGCCCCCGTGTTTGCACCTGGGGACAAGGTCTGGCTCTCGACCCGAAACCTGCCCCTCCGCTTGCCCTGCCGGAAGCTGGGTCCGCAGTGTATAGGGCCATTTAAAGTCCTGAGGAGAATAAACGAGGTTTGTTATCGATTATTACTTCCTTCGTATTATCGTATTAACCCCTCGTTTCATGTGTCTCTTTTCAGGCCGGTGGTAGCTGGTCCCATGCAGGAAGGTGAGGTTCCGGAGCTATTCTGGACTTGAGACGCCGGGTGAGGGGCTTGCAGTACCTCGTTGACTGGGAGGGGTACGGTCCGGAGGAGAGGTGCTGGGTTCCGGTGAGGGATATTCTAGATCCATCTATGTTGAGAGAGTTCCATCGCCTCCGTCCGGATCGCCCGGCGCCTCGGCCCCTGGGTCGTCCCCGAGGCCAGCGTCGGCGAGCTGCGGGAGCTGCGCGTCAGGGGGGATACTGTCACGAATATTACCGAAGGTGACTCCCCTTCTTGTTCGGGTGGCGCTCGGTGGTCGTCGTTGCCGGTCTACTAGCTATCACCAATCCGTTGTTCTGTGTTCCTTTGGTTTTGTCTGATTGGTATCACCTGTTTCTTGTTTGGTTGTTAGGGTGGGGTTATATATAGTTTGTTCAGCCCGCTTCTGTTTCGTGCGGGCTTGTTTGTCTGTTCTGTGTATGAGTGTATTTTGTTTGTATTTTGGGTTTCGCGTTGTCCGTTATTATTTCTGATCATTTGTTTTCCTACTTTTGTTCATGTTATTTTTCCTGGACATTAAAGCATGTTTTTTCCCACATCTTTTGCTCTCTGCGCCTGACTCCACACCTCCTCACTCATTTGTCGTAACAGTTATAAGCATATTTTGTTGCTATCAGTGTTTTTTGGGTCACTCCACGTACACTTTTTTGATATCACATGAAACGGGAAACTCTGGATTCCATTTCCTCAAACATTGAAGTCAGAAGTTTACATGCACTTTCGTTGGAGTCATTAAAACTTGTTTTTCAACCACTCCACAAATAGTACGCAAGTATAAACACCATGGGACCACACAGCCGTCATATCGCTCAGCAAGGAGACGTGTTCTGTCTCCTAGAGATGAACGTACTTTGGTGCAAAAAGTGGAAATCAATTCCAGAACAACTGCAAAGGACATTGTGAAGATGCTGGAGGAAACTGGTACAAAAGTATCTATATCCACAGTAAAATGAGTCCCATATCGACATAACCTGAAAGGCCGCTCAACAAGGAAGAATCCACTGCTCCAAAACCGCCATAAAAAAGCCACACTACGGTTTGCAACTGCACACGGGGACAAAGATCATACTTTTTGGAGAAATATCCTCTGGTCTGATGAAACAAAAATAGAACTGATTGGCCATAATGACCATCGTTATGTTCGGAGGAAAAATGAGAGGCTTGCAAGCCGAAGAACACCGTCCCAACCGTGAAGCACGGGGGTGGCAGCATGATGTTGTGGGGGTGCTTTGCTGCAGGAGGGACTGGTGCACTTCACAAAATAGATGGCATAATGAGGCAGGAAAATTATGTGGATACAGTGCCTTGCGAAAGTATTCGGCCCCCTTGAACTTTGCGAACTTTTGCCACATTTCAGGCTTCAAACTGCTGTTCACAAATGCTCTCCATCCAACCTCACTGAGCTCGAGCTGTTTTGCAAGGAGGAATGGAAAAAAAATTCAGTCTCTCGATGTGCAAAACTGATAGAGACATACCCCAAGCGACTTACAGCTGTAATCGCAGCAAAAGGTGGCGCTACAAAGTATTAACTTAAAGAGGCTGAATAATTTTGCACGCCCAATTTTTCAGTTTTTGATTTGTTAAAAAAGTTTGAAATATCCAATAAATGTCGTTCCACTTCATGATTGTGTCCCACTTGTTGTTGATTCTTCACAAAAAAATACAGTTTTATATCTTTATGTTTGAAGCCTGAAATGTGGCAAAAGGTCGCTAAGTTCAAGGGGGCCGAATACTTTCGCAAGGCACTGTATATTGAAGCACCATCTCAAGACATCAGTCAGGAAGTTAAAGCTTGATCACAAATGGGTCTTCCAAATGGACAATGACCATAAGCATACTTACAAAGTTGTGGCAAAATGGCTTAAGGACAACAAAGTCAATGTATTGGAGTGGCCATCAAAAAGCCCTGACCTCAATCCCATAAAAAATATGTGGGCAGAACTGAAAAGGCGTGTGCAAGCAAGGAGGCCTACAAACCTGACTCAGTTACACCGGCTCTGTCAGGAGGAACGGGACAAAATTCACCCAACTTATTGTGGGAAGCTTGTGGAAGGTTACCTGAAACGTTTGACCCAAGTTTAACAATTTAAAGGCAATGCTACCAAATACTAATTGAGTGTATGTAAACTTCTTACCCACTTGGAATGTGATGAAATAAATCAATTCTGAAATAAATCATTCTCTCTACTATTATTCTGACATTTCACATTCTTAAAATAAAGTGGTGATCCTATCTGACCTAAAACAGGGGATTTTTACTAGGATTAAATGTCAGGAATTGTGAAAACTTCCGACTTCCAACTTCAACTGTATCACTGTCCGATCAACAGTCTTAGCACCAACCCTCAAGAAAATGTATTACCAAACTTCACCTAATACAATCAAAAACACATTGTAACATAGTAACTACATATTAATTACACGAGTAAGTAAATTGTGTTTCACTTTACATTAAGTTGCTTGTTCCTGTGTAGAAACATTATATTTACAATACTTTTCTTTATAACAACATTGTAATACCTAAACATTTGATATCCTCTGCAAAATGTTTTATGATATTGAAAGTGCATAGTAATTATACTTAAAGGTGCTGTAACTACAGCTATTCTGCATTGAAGTGTATTTTCCCAATGATTCTAAGAAAAAGGTTTACCCTACTGTTCATCACTTACTTGAAGCTGCTTGCTCATGAGTACCTACATTAACATTGTATTATTTTGAACAACAATTTTCTTACATTACACCTTTGAAGCCAGAGAAATAAACCCTTAAATCCCTTTTCAAAGGCAGGTACATAGTGTTTACAAAGGTTATACCATTATGTGTTTCACTTTACATTACATTGCTTGCACCTGGGTAGGTACATTGCAGTTACATGCATATCAATTGTAAATACATTGCTCTTACATTTAATTCAGTACATCCATTAAGACAAATAATATGGAAACAAGATAACTGAAGCTGTAGCTAATGATAGGGTGTAATTGCATGTCCTTGTTCCACTTGTGTAGTAACCTATACTGTTAAAACCTTATTACAGTTTAATTGCATAGTATTTACATAGTAATTACAAGTAACCACTATGTTCTAAATACATGTATTACTATTTGTTACATATTAATTAATGTACACTTAAGGTAAAGTGTTGGATCTGTTCAGATCTGTGTCTGTTTATCCCATTTTCATAGATTTAGATTCAATAACACCCCTTCATTTTTGCATCCATATTAAATTGTTAATGTTTATGATGTGTCTCTATTATCTCCAGTTCTCTCTCTCTAGATAATTAGAAATGCCCCATAAAATTGCTACTAGGCTTAGTAAACCCAACACAACTACCAATGTTTTATCTGATATGTTACCCTTCCAAGTAGCTTATCTCTGATTATCTGTGATCTTGAATCCCAGGGATGAAATAAGCCCAGATAAATGTAACCTTTTGTTGTCTAGTTGGCCAGATATTGGATTTAAGGCTGCTCTTCATGTTGGATATTGGATTTTAGCCAACTCTTCATGTGCGCCATGTTGTTTTATCCAACCTTCGAATCTATCAGACACCAGTTTTGACCGAATGGGGCCTTGTTTCCCAGAGCCTTCATAGAGTTAAGATAATCGTGAGAACCATTTTACGATGTGTCTTTAGTACAACGGCCAAAACACCACTCAGAGAGAACGTTCCCTAGTGCGTTGTTGTGACACATGTCGATACTGATAGGATTGAAAAAAAGGCAGTCCTGCTCTCGGATCAGCGTTTTCCCTTACAGTTCTTACCTTAACATTAGAATTATTCCACAATACTGACTACGGATCAGCTCATACAAGATAATATCACCGATGGCTACAAATATTGAGGCAGCTTGTTCTAATACTTACCCACACATGTAGGCAACACATAATTAACTATACTGAGGCAAAAAGTACAGACAGTAGTGTAGGCCTACAAATAGCTGAATAAAACTCACTTGAATTAACATGAAATTAAAATAATGTATAAAGGTAGCCTATATGTATGTCGACTATAGCCTACTGTATTTATCTTTTAATAATAGTCATTCTGGTTTTCATTTGAAGCATCATTATATCCTTCTCTTGTTTGTAACAATTGCAAAGACATTGGCAACTTTGTATTTATAGTCATATTCATTCTGAAGTCATTGGCGGTCACAGAAAGACAGATAAACATCTTGATTTTGATTTTAGCGGGGATCGTCTGTGTACAAAGTGACGTGGAAGGGCAAAAATCATCTAACGACACATTTAGCTTTTCTATGAGTGGTCTGAGGCAGTCGTTAAATAACAAGCCTTTTCAAGTGCAACTTTAGTGACGATGGTTTTGGGAAACAGCTAGGAGATTTAACAACGCTCCTGTGAAGGTTCTAACGATGAACTTAGACTTAAGATGCTTTTATGAAACCAGGCCAAGAGCTCTTAGATTTACCTTAATTGTTATGCTGCAGAGCCACCTGTGTGTAAACCTGAGGAGTCCCATAACCCACATCACCCCAACCAGCTAATTCAGGTAATAGAGTGGGCCTAACTGATTTTGAGGAGTAAATTGGTCTTCTCCTAAAATGTTATCTGTATGCTAATGCAGGGGGCACTTCTCAAGAATATTAAACGACACCTTGTTAAGCAAGTGGACAGGCTAATTTAAACCTGTAGTTTCACTGATCAACCCTAATTATTTCATTTTCTCCTGCAGCCTCCCTCTAATGGATAGATTTTTCCCCCCCCCAGGGAAATTGGTTTGTAAAAACGTCTGTGAAAGGAGGTGATAGGAGGCGAGAGAAAAGATCACACAGGAGATATGGGGGGAAGGTGGTGGAGGTTAGGGAAGGAGAGCAAATAAGGAGAGGAGTGGAGAGAGAGAGACGGTTATACATTATGAAAGAACACGTAGAGTGGAGAGGTTAGGAAAGGAAACGTGTTTAGGCCTTATTATGCCCACAGGAACAGAAGCAGATTTTTTATGAAACATTTTTTTTCTCCCAAGGCTGATGGATGATTTCATTTTAAACCAGAAAATGATCCTCACATGAAATCCAATTACAAGAATGATAGCACATTCACAAATCCCTGGTGTACTGTTTAAAAACCATTTCATCATAGTCCAACACAACAGCGAGGTAATTGACAAACACTATTGACACGACCCCAACACAGGTCAATTCAGTGTGTACCCTAGACGAGCCATGCCAAATACAAGATGCACACACATTTTCACAGTCTCACTCTAACGAGTCTCCCCAGGAAAAGATAGACAAGGGTGCTTGCATACGGACCAGCGGACGATAATGAGAATTTGAAAATAATTGTGCTCGTTAGTCAGAGATAAAGATGCATTACAAGCCAGGCTGACTGATTGGGCTACTGAGGCTTCTCTCTGTGTTTTTTCCCAAGTGCCGCTAAGATACACAATTTAATCAATTATTATTTTCTGAGCCAGAGAAATAGAAAGAAGTGGAATGAAAAGGCAATTACTGTGGGAGAGAATATGATTAGGAGAAAGAATTTAACCTAGCTGTCAAAAGAGGATTTTGGTAGATTAGGTAAACCAGACAGTCAGGTTTATTTTTCATTAGGTTTCAGAAAGAAAAAAAATTAGTTACCCAAAGGTTTTTAAATCAACTGATTGTTTACCCTACATGCATATACAGTGTATAAAACACCTTCCTAATATTGCGTTGCACCCCTTTTGCCCTCAGAACAGCCTCAATTCATCGGCACGGACTCTAAAAGATGTTGAAAGCGTTCCACAGGGATGCTGGCCCATATTGTCCCAATGCTTCCCACAATTGCGTCAAGTTGGCTGGATATACTTTGGGTGGTGGACCATTCTTGATACACACGGGAAACTGATGAGCATGAAAAACACAGCAGCGTTGCAGTTCTTAACACACTCAAACCAGTGTCACCTACTACCATAGCCGTTTAAAGGCACTTAAATATTGTTTCTTGCCCAATCACCCGCTGAACTGCACACACACACACAATCCTTGTCTCAACTGTCTTAAGGCTTAAACATCCTTCTTTAACCTGTATCCTCCGCGTCATCTACACTGATTGAAGTGGATTTAACAAGTGACATCGATAAGAGATCATAGCTTTCACATGGATTCATCTGGTGAGTCTATGTCATGGAAAGAGCAGGTGTTCAAAATGCTTTGTAGACTCTGTGTATACAGTGCATTCGGAAAGTATTCCGACCCTTTGACTTTTTCCACATTTTGTTGCATGACAGACTTACATTATTCTAAAATGGATGAAGTAGAAAAAATCCTCATCAATACGCCATAATGACACATTTTATTTGCAAGTGATTTAAAAATAAAAAACAGAAATACCTACTATGAGATGTTTCTACAATTTGATTGGAGTCCACCTGTGATTCAATTGACTAGACATGATTTTGAAAGCCACACAGCTGTCAATATAAGGTCCCACAAGTTGACAGTGTATATCAGAGCAAAAACCAAGCCATGAGGTCGAAGGAATGGGTCGAATGAATTGTCCGTAGAGCTCCGAGACAGGATTGTGTCGAGGAACAGATCTGGGGAAGGGTGCCAAAACATTTATGCGGGATTGAAGGTCTCCAAGAACACAGTGGCCTCCATCATTCTTAAATGGAAGAATTTTGGAACCACCAAGACTCTCTCCGGCCAAATGGAGCAATCGGGGGAGAAGGGCCTTGGGCAGGGAGGTGACCATGGACACGATGGTCACTCTGAAAGAGCTCCAGAGTTCCTCTGTGCATATGGGAGAACCTTCCAGAAGGACAACCATCTCTGTAGCACTCCACCAATCAGACCTTTATGGTAGAGTGGCCAGAGGGAAGCCATTCCTCAGTAAAAGGCACATCACAGCCCACATGGAGTTTGCCAAAAGGCACCTGAAGGACTCTCAGACCATGAGAAACAAGATTTTCTGGTCTGATGAAACCAAGATTGAACTCTTTGGCCTCAATGCCAAGCATCACGTCTGAAGGAAACCTGATAACATCCCTACAGTGAAGCAGGGCGGTGGCAGCATCATGCTGTGAGTGTCACGGTTTTCCTCCTCTTCATTTGAAGAGGAGAGGCGAGAAGGATTGGAAGACCAATATGCGGCGTGGTAAGTGTCCATGGTTCTTTTAATAAGAAATACTCAACATGAACACAACTGATATAAAAAACAAGAAATGAACGAAAACCTAAACAGTACCGTGTGGTGAAACTCAGGACTGAAGGGCAGCTCCGGACTGTAGCTCAGGACTGAAGGGCAGCTCCGGACTGGCTGACAACTCTGGCACATCCTGGCTGACTGGCGGCTCTGGCGGATCCTGGCTGACTGGCGGCTCTGCCGGATCCTGGCAGACTGGCGGCTCTGCCGGATCCTGGCAGACTGGCGGCTCTGCCGGATCCTGGCTGACTGGCGGCCCTGGCGGATCCTGGCTGACTGGCGGCCCTGTTGGATCCTGGCAGACTGGCGGCCCTGGCGGATCCTGGCAGACTGGCGGCCCTGGCGGATCCTGGCAGACTGGCGGCTCTGGCGGCTCCTTGCAGACGGGAGACTCTAGCAGCTCTGGACAGGCGGGAGACTCTAGCAGCTCTGGACAGGCGGGAGACTCTAGCAGCTCTGGACAGGCGGGAGACTCTAGCAGCTCTGGACAGGCGGGAGACTCTAGCAGCTCTGGACAGGCGGGAGACTCTAGCAGCTCTGGACAGGCGGGAGACTCTAGCAGCTCTGGACAGGCGGGAGACTCTAGCAGCTCTGGACAGGCGGGAGACTCTAGCAGCTCTGGACAGGCGGGAGACTCTAGCAGTTCTGGACAGGCGGGAGACTCTAGCAGCTCTGGACAGACGGAAGCACCTGTAGGGAGGAGACAGAGAGACAGCCTGGTGCGTGGGGCTGCCACAGGACCCACCAGGCTGGGGAGAGCTCCAGGAGGCTTGGTGTTAGGAGGAGGCACCTGAAGGACCGGGCTGTAGGGGAGCACTGGTGCGCAGCCTTGACACCACTCCCCCAGGCTGGACAACTACTCTAGCCCGAACCCTCCAGAGTGCAGGCACAGGTTGAACCGGGCTGTGGGTAAGCACAGGGAAATCTAGTGCCTACTACGCACACCTCTCCCTTAGGCTCCACTCCCACATTTGCCCGGCACGAGCGGAGCGCATGCATATGACGCACTGCACCCTCCCAGCACCCCAGAGACACAGCACGCACAGCTGGCGCAGGATACCCTGGACCGAAACGACGTACCAGCGACCAGACACGCTGAGCAGGCACCATACGCCCTGGCTGGATGCCCATACTTGCATGACACTTTTGGGGGGCTGCCCTATAGCACACCGGGCTATGGGCACGTACTGGCGACACTGAACACACTTTACAAAATACAAAATAACAAACGTGGTAAAACCGAAACAGTCCTTTTTGGTGCAGCGAACACAAAGACAGGAAACAATCACCTACAAAGTACCCACAGAATATGCCTGCCTAAATATGGTTCCCAATCACGATAAACATAAACGATAAACACCTGCCTCTGATTGAGAACCAATCCAGGCAACCATAGACTTACATAAACATCTAGAATGAACACAACCCCATAAATCTACAAAAACCCCTAGACAGTACAAACACCCTAGATGAAACAAAAACCATACATCATCCATGTCACACCCTGACCTAACCAAAATAATAAAGAAAACAAAGATAACTAAGGCCAGGGCATGACAGTGGGGATGTTTTTCAGTGGCAGGGAAATATGAACGGAGCAAAGTACAGAGAGATCCTTGGTTGGAGTCCACCTATGGTAAATTCAATTGATTGGACATGATTTGGAAAGGCACACACATAGCTATATAAGGTCCCACAGTTGACAGGGACATGGAGGCTAGTCAGGATCGAGGGTAAGATGAACGGAGCAAATGTGCAGTGACGCTCCCCATTCAACCTGACAGAGCTTGAGAGGATCTGCAGAGAAGAATGGGACAAAGTCCCCAAATACAGGTGTGCCAAGCTTGTAGCGTCATACCCAAGAAGACTAAAGGCTGTAATCGCTGCCAAAGGTGCTTCAACAAAGTCCTGAGAAATGGGTCTGAATACTGTAATATGTGATATTTCAGTTTTAATACAAATAAAATGAACTGTTTTTGCTTTGTCATTATAGAGTATTGTGTGTAGATTGATGAGGGGGGACAATTTAATCCATTTTAGAATAAGGCTGTAACATAAAATGTGGAAAAGGTAAAGTTGTCTGAATACTTTCCAAATGCACTGTATACAGAGGGATACATGTTAAGTGGTAGCAATCACTAGAGAGGGTAAGTCAATAAGCAAGAGTGGGACATTCAAAGCTCTGCATTTAGCAAATACTATCCACTTAGGAAATGTGCATTACATTGTCTTTTTGTCTTCCATTGTCTCCCAGATCATAATTTCTTGTTGAATCAAGAAAAGTCCACCCATTCTAAGGTCAAAACATTCGCCTGAGAAGATCCATATTGATATTCTGTTGCAGTATGTTCACTCCCATACACAATTGGCATCATATAGTGTAGATCCGAGAGATTGGACACATTTCAATCAATTACATGAATTACTTGTTATTATACTATTTTTCAGTGTTCAAAGGTTTCTGTGCTGTGTGTGGCAAGATGTTTAGCTCCATAATTTAAATGTGTTCCATAAAGATCACAGTTGATTAAGTTCTTTCCTAGTGTGATTTCCCATTATCCGACTGCAGACAGACAGCACGTCTATTAAATCACTTTGTGTCCTTGGGTTATTCAATGATTATATGTAGACAACTCAGGAGACTGGCCAGCTTCAATATATTTACATACAATACTTGCCATCTGAAACGTATAGCCCCTGGGTAACATTAGTCCCAGCTCATCTCTTTACTTTGCACCTCCATTGTACTGTACTGTAATTCCCTACACTCATCACAGCCAATTTACATTGCCTGATTGATGCTGTTGAAATGCTGCCACCTTGTCCTCTCAACTCAATTGAACTGCTGAAGAAAAAGACCTCTTTAGACATTCAATATTTAAATGGCAACCTACTAGTACATTATTGTTCATCTTTGAGCACTAAAGCCTTGAAAGGATTTGCAGAACATCTGAATACACACAGTCCTGAGGTATTGAATTTCAGGCCCCACATAAAGTTGATGTATATACAGTACTGTAGAATACAAACTAGACCCCTTATCATCCAGCCCTCAGAAAGCTGTAGCCTACATGATGCCCAGGGAGCATCTAAAGAGCCCACTTACAGAAACAGCATTATCAGTAGCTTAAGTATGATCCTTATCATCAACCACATAGAATCGAGATAAAGGAGACACTGCAGCTGATATGGAATCCAGGAAGCCAAGGGAGAGTTTGGTCCTGACTTATTAAAAACACTTCTCTCGTGCAAGGAAGATGAGCTAATCATCACAAATCCATTACATCATCATCATCAGGCCTTCACTTGGTTGATTGGGCCAGGTTGGTGAACAAGACAGATCAGTAGAATGGATTGTTAAGATTAGAGCATAGATACTGTATTATATAATTGTGTTATTTTAATTGGTGAGAGCCTCCCACACTGTGGTAGGATGATTATCCTTACCTAGCTGTTGATGTGATTGGCAAAATGAGACCAATTAGTCAGGGAAAGTTCAGAGGTCAGAAGGGCTGCCAATCAGCCAATGTTTAATTGCTTATTGAAATCTGTGAAGTTCATGGAGGTTTCTGCAGCCTGTTTTAAACAAGCTCCTATTACCACAGGCCGTCTAAAGTTATCCCTTTTATTGTCACAAACTTGCAGCTTACTCAGTTGCAACTGTGTTGATTCAACTGTACACACTGTGTTCTTTAGTTTCATTTAATGTGTAAGCTTACATTCACTGCAAATGTTTCACCTCAAAATGGAACATAGACTTCTGTGTCACCTGTACAGTTTCAAATCTTATGTGACAGTCACAAAATAACTATGGGTCCTAGGTCTCACATAGTTTAGCTTTGAATATCAATTTCTTGGCATAATGCAAGTCTTTATTGCACAGTTTCTGGAGACCATCCATCCATTCGTTTGAAATTCAAACCAATATCCATATTCATAAATAGAAATCAAGAAGAAAGAAAAAACTGAATATAAACCCTGTGCACTTCTATATAAACAAAGACATACTTTACCCATTGAAGTTGATGGATTAAATTCTCTGTAATGGTAATGATGAGCCATGTAATGTAAACCCAACTAACGAGAAACAGTGAACCTCCCCAGAGAATTCACACCCTTTGACTTTTTCCACATGGTTGTGTTACTATAAGGGCACAAGGCGAGACCCAGATGCAGACAGGGGAGGCAGATGGTTTGAGTCTCTGATATGTATTATAATCCAAGGAGTAGGCAAGAGAATGGTCATGGACAGGAAAAATAGCAAAACCAGGTCAGAGTCCAGAAGGTACAGAGTGGCAGGTAGGCTCGGGGTCAGGGCAGGCAGAATGGTCAGGCAGGCAGGTTCAGAGTCCAGACAGGCAAGGGTCATAACCGGGAGGACCAGCAAAACAGAGAGCAGGACAAAGCAGGCTAATGGGAAAACCACGCTGGTTGACTTGACAAACAAGATGAACTGGCAACAGACAAGCAGGGAACACAGGAATAAGTACCCAGGAGGTGGTTGGAGACAATCACAAAGACAGGTGAAACAGATCAGGGCCGTGACAGTTGCAGCCTGAATATTTCAATTTTTAAATGAGAAGACAAAGCTGGTTGGAGGTCCACACATCAGATCATGTTGACTTTAGCGGAAATATGCATTGTTTTAAATATAACTGTCAATCTTCCATAGGAAATATAGATACTACAATGTACTTTTTTTTAGATATACAGTGCAAGTTAAAACTTTGGACACACCTACTCATTCAAGGGTTTTTCTTTATTTTTACTATTTTCTACATTGTAGAATAATAGTGAAGACATCAAAACTGTGAAATTACACATATGGAGTAATGTAGTACCCAAAAGAACTGTTAAACAAATCAAATTTTATATTTGAGATTCTTCAAAGTAGCCACCCTTTGCCTTGATGACATCATTGCACACTATTAGCATTCTCTCAACCAGCTTCATAAGGAATGCCTGGAATGCATTTCAATTTTAACAGGTGTGCCTTGTTAAAAGTTAATTTGTGGAATTTCTTTCCTTCTTAAATGCACTGGAGCCAATCAGTTGTGTTGTGACAAGGTATTGGTGGTATACAGAAGACAGGCCTATTTGGTAAAAAGACCAAGTCCATATTATGGCAAGAACAGCTCAAATAATCAAAGACAAATGACAGTCCATCATTACTTTAAAACATGAAGGTCAGGGAACTTATTAAGTGCAGTCGTAAAAACCATCAAGCGCTATGATGAAACTGGCTCTCATGAGGACCACCACAGGAAAGGAAGACTCTGCTGCAGAGGATAAGTTCATTAGAGTTACCAGTCTCAGAAATTGCAGCCCAAATAAATGCTTCACAGAGTTCAGGTAACAGACACATCTCAACATCAACTGTTTGTGAATCAGGCCTCCATGGTCAAATTGCTGCAAAGGAATCACTTTTAAAGGACACCAATAAGAAAAAGAGACTTGCTTGGGCCAAGAAACATGAACAATAAACATTAGACTGGTGAAAATTTGTCCTTTGGTCTGATGAGTACAAATATGCGATTTTTGGTTTCCAACCCGCTGTGTCTTTGTGAGATGCAGAGTACTGTAGGTGAACGGATGATCTCTGCATGTGTGGTTCCCACCATGAAACATGGAGGAGGAGGTGTGATGGTGTGGGTGTGCTTTGCTGGTGACACTGTCAGTGATTTGCTTAGAATTCAAGGCACACTTAAACAGAATGGCTACCACAGCATTCTGCAGCGATAAGCTATACCATCTGGTTTGCGCTATGTGGGTGTAACGGTATTCGTTGTCTGAAGAAGAGGAAGAGAAATCATCGGACCATCATCGGACCAAAGCGCAGCGTGGTAAGTGCTCATGCTTTCTATTGACACTCATGCTTTCTATTGAATACTATAACAAAAATAACAAAGAGAATAACCGAAACAGTCCTGTAAGGTGCAAAACACTAAACAGAAATTAACTACCCACAAAAACCATGTGGGAAAAAGCAACTTAATTATGGTTCCCAATCAGAGACAACGATAGACAGCTGTCCCTGATTGAGAACCATACCAGGCCAAAACAAAGAAATACAAAAACATAGAAAAAAATAACATAGAATGCCCACCCAAATCACACTCTGACCAAACCAAAAAGCTCCGAGGTCAGGGAGTGACAGTGGGACTATCATTTGTTTTTCAAAAGGTCAATGACCCAACACACCTCCAGACTGTGTAAGGCCTATTTTTTTATTCTGCCTTTATTTAACTAGGCAAGTCAGTTAAGAACACATTTTTTTTCAATGACGGCCTAGGAACAGTGGCTTAACTGCCTTGTTCAGGGGCAGAGCGACAGATTTGTACCTTGTCAGCTCGGGGATTCAATCTTGCAACCTTTCGGTTACTAGTCCAATGCTCTAACCACTAGGCTACCGCCCCAAGAAGGAGAGTGATGGAGTCCTGCATCAGATGACCTGGCCTCCACAATCACCTGACCTAAATCCAATTGATATGGTTTGGGATGAGTTGGACTGCAGAGTGAAGGAAAAGCAGCCAACAAGGGCTCCGCATATGTGGGAACTCCTTCAAGACTGTTTGAAAAGCATTCCTCATGAAGCTGGTTGAGAGAATGCCAAGAGTGTGCAAAGCTGTCATCAAGGTAAAGAGTGGTTACTTTAAGAATCTATTTTGATTTCTTTAACACTTTTTTGGTTACTACATGATTCCATATGTGTTATTTCATAGTTTCTATTGCCTCACTGTTTTTCCACAATTTGAAAATAGTACAAATAATGAAAAACCCCTGAATGAGTAGAATTGTCCAAACTTTTGACTGGTACTCTATATACACTGAGAGATGAAATAGCCAGGGAAAACCAATCAATGTTCTTTTCATTCCAATCCCACTGATAGTGGGCCACTTGATTAACATTGCATTAGGCTGTGGTACGAATCTATTTTCAATGATTGAAACGTGAGGATACATTAGAACTAGAATGTGGAATTGAATGGACACTCAAGGAGATGGGAGCTAAGGATTAATTATTGATGGAAGTCAGACACATCTCTCAGTGTATTTAAATTGGCAATCCTCATCCAAATTCAATGTCATTACCTCTGAGGAATACATTAAAGCTAAATTGTCAAATGAGATGTCTAGAATTTAATGGTTCTATAAGATAATCACTGCATTTTAGGATTTCATCAGATTATTTGTTGTGGTATAAGTACTGTATATTGATTGATTGTTTGTGCACGTAAGCATGTTTCAAGTCAGGTAGCGCGACAGTTCAAATAATATATTGAAATGTAATGAGCACAATGTCTTCAAAGAGAGAGATAACAAAGTAACTACATAAGGGGAAAACATTAGAGAACCTTTTCAATAACAAGGACATTGAAAGCACTTGATTGCTTCTTTAGACTCCAACTCATCCATTTATACCTTGCTGCTGCGCTAACATGTTCTTTGCTATCTACATCTTTGTAAATTATATGCATCAAGGTCTTGATTACAGTTGAGGAATAAAACTGGTACAAATTGTCGCAGCAAACAAATCAATGACATGTATTGTCGCAGCAAACAAATCAATCCTGCAGCAACAGGATTTTAATGTTTAGTCTATAATGTTGCTTGATTGGTGGTAAGGCTATTAGCTGGTTATGAGGCTACATGAAAAGTGAAATACTGTTTATATAACTGTCTGTCACGCCTTGGTCATTGTATTTTGTGTTTTCGTTATATATTTGGTTAGGCCAGGGTGTGACATGGGTTTATGTATTGTATTTTCGTATTGGGGTTTGTAGTATTTGGGATTGCGGCTGAGTAGGGGTGTTGTATAGGCTTGGCTGCCTGAGGCGGTTCTCAATCAGAGTCAGGTGATTCTCGTTGTCTCTGATTGGGAACCGTATTTAGGTAGCCTGGTTTTCACTTTGTATTTCGTGGGTGATTGTTCCTGTCCTTAGTGTCTTGATTTCCTTGTGCTGTGTTAATTGACACCAGTTTAGGCTGTTTCGGTTTTCATTTTCGTTTATTTGTTTTGTAGTGTTTTGTATTGATTCGTGTTACGTTTGTTTTATTAAACATGGATCACAATAGACACGCTGCAGTTTGGTCCGACTCTCCTTCACCTTATGAAAACCGTGACAGAATCACCCACCATAAACGGACCAAGCAGCGTGTCAACAGGCAGGAGCAGCCCAAAGAGGAGCTGCGTATTAAGGATTTCTGGACATGGGAGGAAATCCTTGACGGGAGAGGACCCTGGGCTAAACCAGGGGAGTGTAGCCGCCCAAAGGTGCAGCAGGAGGAGAGGAAACAGGAGCAGCCAAAAGAGGAGCTGCGTATTAAGGATTTCTGGACATGGGAGGAAGAACTGGATGGAAAAGGACCCTGGGCTCAGCCTGGTGAATATCGCCGCCCCAAGGAGGAACTAGAGGCGGCTAAAGCGGAGAGGCGCTGATATGAGGAGGCAGCACGGCGACGATGATGGAAGCCCGGGAATCAGCCCCAAAAATTTCTTGGGGGGGGGCTATCAGGGAGTATGGCTACGCCAGGTAGGAGACCTGCACAAACTCCCTGTGCTTATCGGGGGCTAGAGAGACTGGGCTGGCACCGTGTTATGCAGTGGTGCGCAAGGTGTCCCCAGTGCGGGTGCATAGCCCGGTGTGGTATATTTCAGCTCCGCGTATCGGCCGGGCTAGATTGAGCGTCGAGCCAAATGCCATGAAGCCGGCTCTACGCATCTGGTCCCCAGTGCGTCTCCTTGGGCCGGCTTACATGGCACCAGCCTTGCGCTCGGTGTCTCCGGTTCGCCTACATAGCCCAGTGCGGGCTATTCCACCTCGCAGCACTGGCAGGGCAACCGAGAGTATTCAACCAGGTAAGGTTGGGCAGGCTCGGTGCTCAAGAGCTCCAGTGCGCCTGCACAGTCCGGTCTATCCAGTACCACCTCCACACCCCAGCCCTCCGGTAGCAGCTCCCCGCACCAGGCTCTCTGTGCGTGTCCTCGGCCCAATACCACCAGTGCCAGCACCACGCATCAGGCCTACAGTGCGCCTCGCCTCTCCTGCCCTGTCGGAGCTTTTCTCCTCTCCAGCGCTGCCGGAGCCTCCTGCCTGTTTGGAGCAGCCAGAGCTGCCAGTCTGCATGGAGCAGCTAGAGCTGCCAGTCTGCATGGAGCAGCTAGAGCTGCCAGTCTGCATGGAGCTGCCAGTCTGCAAGGAGCTGCCAGTCTGCATGGAGCTGCCAGTCTGCAAGGAGCTGCCAGTCTGCATGGAACAGCTAGAGCTGCCAGTCTGCATGGAGCTGCCAGTCTGCAAGGAGCTGCCAGTCTGCATGGAGCTGCCAGTCTGCAAGGAGCTGCCAGTCTGCAAGGAGCTGCCAGTCAGCCAGACTCTTCCAGATCTGCCAGTCAGCCAGACTCTTCCAGACCTGCCAGTCAGCCAGACTCTTCCAAACCTGTCAGTCAGCCAGACTCTTCCAAACCTGCCAGTCAGCCAGACTCTTCCAGATCTGCCAGTCAGCCAGACTCTTCCAGATCTGCCAGTCAGCCAGACTCTTCCAGATCTGCCAGTCAGTCAGACTCTTCCAGATCTGCCAGTCAGTCAGGCTCTTCCAGATCTGCCAGTCAACCAGACTCTTCCAGATCTGCCAGTCAGCCAGACTCTTCCAGATCTGCCAGTCAGCCAGACTCTTCCAGATCTGCCAGTCAGCCAGACTCTTCCAGATCTGCCAGTCAGCCAGACTCTTCCAGATCTGCCAGTCAGCCAGGATCTGCCGGATTCAACTGCCTGGCTGGGCTTCCTCTCACTACTGGGCTTCCTCTCAGTACTAGGCTTCCTCTCAGTCCCGAGCTGCCCCTCAGTCCCGAGCTTCCCCTCAGTCCCGAGCTTCCCCTCAGTCCCGAGCTTCCCCTCAGTCCCGAGCTGCCCCTCAGTCACGAGCTGCTCCTCAGTTCAGTGGGGTTCTGGGTGAGGACTATTAGGCCATGGTCGGCGGCGAGGGTGGATCATCCCAGGACCCGAAGGGGAGGAACTATGACATTTATGAAGTGGGGTCCACGTCCCGAGCCGGAACCGCCACCATGGACAGACGCCCACCCGGACCCTCCCTATGGTTTTGAGGTGCGTCCGGTAGTCCGCACCTTAGGGGGGTTCTGTCACGCCTTGGTCATTGTATTTTGTGTTTTCGTTATATATTTGGTTAGGCCAGGGTGTGACATGGGTTTATGTATTGTATTTTCGTATTGGGGTTTGTAGTATTTGGGATTGCGGCTGAGTCGGGGTGTTGTATAGGCTTGGCTGCCTGAGGCGGTTCTCAATCAGAGTCAGGTGATTCTCGTTGTCTCTGATTGGGAACCGTATTTAGGTAGCCTGGTTTTCACTTTGTATTTCGTGGGTGATTGTTCCTGTCCTTAGTGTCTTGATGTCCTTGTGCTGTGTTAGTTGACACCAGTTTAGGCTGTTTTGGTTTTCATTTTCATTTATTTATTTTGTAGTGTTTTGTATTGATTCGTGTTACGTTTGTTTTATTAACCTCTTGAAACTCCCCATCCCGGATCCGGGATTGTGACTAAGCCTCAGGCTCATTAGCATAACGCAACGTTAACGATTTCTGAAAATCGCAAATAAAATTAAAATAATGCGTTTGCTCTCAAGCTTAGCCTTTTCTTAACAACACTGTCATCTCAGATTTTCAAAATATGCTTTTGAACCATAGAAATTGACTAATTTGTGTAAGAGTATGCAAAGCTAGCATAGCATTTTGTGTAGCATGTAGCACGCAACATTTTCACAAAAGCCAGATAACCAAATAAATAAAATCATTTACCTTTGAAGAGCTTCTGATGTTTTCAATGAGGAGACTCCCAGCCACATACCAAATGCGCAGTGTTTCCTGAAAGCGTCTGTGTGTAGGAGAAATCGTTCCGTTTTCTACATTGCGCCTGGCTACCGAAACGAACCGAAAATGCAGTCACCTACAACGTGAAACTTTTTCCGGATTAACTACATAATATCGACCGAAACATGGCAAACGTTGTTTGGAATCAATCCTCAAGGTGTTTTTTCACATATCTCTTCATTGACATGCAGTTCTTGGAAGCTTGCTTCTCTCTCTCTGCTCCATGGAAAAATACTGGCAGGTGACTTTTGCGCACCAATTTCGGCGCAGGACACCGGGCGGACACGTGGTAAATGTGGTCTCTTATGGTCAATCTTCCAACGATCTGCCTACAAATACGTCACAATGCTGCAGACACCTTGGGGAAATGACAGAAAGGGCAGACTCATTCCTCTTGCGTTCACAGCCATATAAGGAGATCATGAAAGACAGAGCCTCAAAAATCCTTGTCATTTCCTGGATGCCAAGTCATCTTGGTTTTGCCTGAAGCTCACGTTCTAGGGCACGCACAGAGAAGATATTTGTATTTCTGGACACGTCAGAGTGTTTTCTTTCGAACAGTAGCAATTATATGCATAGTCGAGCATCTTTTTGTGACAAAATATCTTGTTTAAAACGGGAACGTTTTTCTTCCAAAAATGAAATAGCGCCACCATAAGTGTAAGAGGTTAAACATGGATCACAATAGACACGCTGCAGTTTGGTCCGACTCTCCTTCACCTTATGAAAACCGTGACACTGTGTGTTAGTGTGGGTTTTCGGTGAATTCATCAAGAACTTCAAGGAGAGCGGTTCAATTGTTGTGAAGAAGGCTTCAGGGTACCCAAGAAAGTCCAGCAAGCGCCAGGACAGTCTCCTAAAGTTGATTCAGCTGCAGGATCAGGGCACCACCTGTACAGAGCTTGCACAGGAATGGCAGCAGGCAGGTGTGAGTGCATCTGCACACACAGTGAGGGGAAGACTTTTGGAGGATGGCCTGGTGTCAAGAAGGGCAGCAAAGAAGCCACTTCTCTCCAGGAAAAACATCAGGGTCAGACTGATATTCTGCAAAAGGTACAGGGATTAGACTGCTGAGGACTGGGGTAAAATAATTTTCTCTGATGAATCCACTTTCCGATTGTTTGGGGCATCCGGAAAACAGCAGACAAGGTGAGCGCTGCCATAGTCCTGTGTCATGCCAACAGTAAAGCATCCTGAGACCATTTATGTGTGGGGTTGCTTCTCAGCCAAAGTAGTGGGCTCACTCACAATTTTGCCTAAGAACACAGCGATGAATAAAGAATGGTACCAACACATCCTCCGAGAGCAACTTCTCCCAACCATCCAGGAACAGTTTGGTGACGAACAATGCCTTTTCCAGCATGATGAAGCATCTTGCCATAAGGCAAAATTGATAACTAAGTGGCTCGGGGAACAAAACATCAATATTTTGGCCAGGAAACTCCCCAGACCTTAATCCCATTGAGAACTTGTTGTCAATCCTCAAGAGGCGGGTGGACAAACAAAACCCCACAAATTCTGACAAACTCCAAGCATAGATTATGCAAGAATGGGCTGCCATCAGTCAGGATGTGGCCCAGAAGTTAGTTGACAGCATGCCAGGGCAGATTGCAGAAAAAGAAGGGTCAACACTGCAAATATTGACTCTTTGGATCAACTTCATGTAATTGTTAATAAAGCCTTTGACACTTATGAAATGCTTGTAAATATATTTCAGTATTCCATAGTAATGGGTTAGGGAAGTGTGGGTTCGGGCAGTGTGCAGTGTGATTACGATTGCGTCGTCTGTGGACCTATTGGGGCGGAAAGCAAATTGGAGTGGGTCTAGGTTGTCAGGTAGGGTGGGGGTGATATGATCCTTGACTAGTCTCCCCAAGCACTTCATGATGACGGAAGTGAGTGCTACAGGGCGATAGTCGTTCAGCTCAGTTACCTTAGCTTTCTTGGGAACAGGAACAATGGTGGCCCTCTTGAAGCATGTGGGAACAGTAGACTGGGATAGGGATTGATTGAATATGTCCGTAAACACACCAACCAGCTGGTCTGCGCATGCTCTGAGGACGCGGCTAGGTGCAGTCTGGGCCAGCAGCCTTGCGAGGGTTAACACATTTAAACATGTTAACCCTCACATTGGTTGTGGTGAAGGTGGCACTGTATTTTCCTCAAAGCGAGCAAAGAAGTTGTTTAGTTTGTCTGGAAGCAAGACATCCGTGTCCACGACGGGGCTGGTTTTCTTTTTGTAATCCGTGATTGACTGTAGACCCTGCCACATACATCTCATGTCTGAGCCGTTGAATTGCGACTCTACTGAGCCGTTGAATTGCGACTCTGTCTCTATACTGACACTTAGTTTGTTTGATTGCCCTGCGGAGGGAATAGCTACACTGTTTGTATTCGGTCATGTTTCCGGTCGCCATGCCATGATTAAAAGCAGTGGTTCGTGCTTTCAGTTTTGGGTGAATGCTGCCATCAATCCACAGTTTCTGGTTGAGGAAGGTTTAATAGTCATCATGGGTACAACATCACCAATGCACTTGCTAATAAATTCGCTCACCGAATCAGCGTATACATCAATGTTGATGTCTGAGGCTATCCGGAACATATCCCATTCCACGTGATCGAAGCAATCTTGAAGCGTGGAATCAGATTGGTCGGACCAGCGTTGAACAGACCTGAGCACGGGCGTTTCCTGTTTAAGTTTCTGTCTATAGGCTGGGAGCATCAAAATGGAGTCATGGTCAGATTTGCTAAAAGGAGAGCGAGGGAGGGCGAGGGAGGGCTTTGCTTCGCGGAAGTTAGAGTAGCAATGATCCAGAATGCTGCCAGCCCTGGTCGCGCATTTGATGTGCTGATAAAATTTAGGGAGCCTTGTGTTCAGATTATCTTTGTTAAAATCCCCAGCTACAATAAATGCAGCCTTAGGATATTTGGTTTCCAGTTTACATAGAGTCCAATGAAGTTATTTCAGGGCCGTTGAGGTACTTGCTTGGGGGGGATATACACGGCTGTGTATAATCGAAGAGAATTCTCTTGGTCAATAATGCTTTCTGCATTTGATTGTAAGGAATTCTAGGTCAGGTGAATAAAAGGACGTGAGTTCCTGTATGTTGTTATGATCACACCACAACTCGGTAATCATAAAGTTTACACTCCTGCCCTTCTTCTTACCAGAGAGTTGTTTGTTTCTGTTGGCGTGATGCGTGAAGAAACTGGGTGGCTATACCAACTGATAACGTATCCCGAGTGAGCCATGTTTCCGTGAAACAGAGAATGTTACAATCTCTGATGTCTCTCTGGAAGGCAACCCTTGCTCGGATTTCATCTACCTTGTTATCAAGAGACTGGACATTGGCGAGTAGTATACTCGGGAGCGGTGAGCGATGTTCCCGCCACGGAGCCTGACCAGAAGACTGCTCCCTCTGCCCCTTCTGCGGTGCTGTTCTTTTGGGTCGCCTACTGGGATCCGATCCATTGTTCTGGGTGGTGTTCCAAACAGAGGATCCGCTTCGGGAAAGTCATATTCCTGGTCGTAATGTTGGTAAGTTGACATTGCTCTTATATCCAATAGTTCTTCCCGGCTGTATGTAATAAGATTGAAGATTTCCTGGGGTAACAGTGTAAGGAATAATACATAGAAAAACAAAATACTGCATAGTTTCCTAAGAATGCAAAGCGAGGCGACTATCTCTGTCGGCGCCAAAATACTTTGTGGCTAAAAATGACCTTATACACAGCTAACTCACTCTCTGTTTGTGTCATGTATACTCCCTCTCCGGCGTTCAGGGTTACCAGGCTGCTCATTATTACGCACACCTGTCACCATCGTTATGCGCACCAGTGCCTCATCACTCACCTGGACTCCATCACCTGCTTGATTACCTTCCCTATATATGTCACTCCCTTTATTTTTTCCCCCTAGGCGTTATTGTTTCTGTTTCAGTGTTTCATGTCTGTACGCTATATGTGTTTTTATTTATTTTATTTAACATTTATTTAACTTGGCAAGTCAGTTAAGAAAAATTCTTACTTACAATGACGGCCTACCAAAAGGGAAAAGACCTCCTACAGGGATGGGGTCTGGGATTAAAAACATAAATAACATATAAATATAGAACAAAACACACATCACAGCAAGAGAGATAACACAACACTACATAAATAGAGACCTAAGACAACAACATAGCAAGGTAGCATGACAACACAGCATGGTAGCAACACAACATGACAACAACATGGTAGCAGCACAACATGGTGCAAACATTATTGGGCACAGACAACAGCACAAAGGGCAAGCAGGTAGAGACAACAATACATCCTGCAAAGCAGCCACAACTGTCAGTAAGAGTGTCCATGATTGAGTCTTTGAATGAAGAGATTGAGATAAAACTGTCCAGATTGAGTGGTTGATGCAGCTCGTTCCAGTCGCTAGGTGCAGCGAACTGAAAAGACGAGTGACCTAAGGATATGTGTGCTTTCGGGACCTTTAACAGAATGTGACTGGCTGCAGTAGATATCTCAGATAATGGGGAGTGAGGACTAAGAGGGTTTCATAAACATGTATCAACCAGTGGGTCTTGCGACGGGTATACAGAGATGACCAGTTTATAGAGGAGTATAGAGTGCAGTGATGTGTACTATAAGGAGCTGAATGTTAAAGAACATCTAACCGTTCGAGATCGACCTTACCTGCCGATCTATAAATGGTCTCCGTAATCTAGCATGGGTAGGATGGTCATCTGAATCAGGGTTAGTTTGGCAGCTGGGGTGAAAGAGGAGCAATTACGATAGTGGAAACCAAGTCTAGATTTAACTTTAGCCTGCAGCTTTGACATGTGCTGAGAGAAGGACAGTGTACCCTCTTGCCATACTCCCAAGTACTTGTTTGAGGTGACTACCTCAAGCTCTAAACCCTCAGAAGTAGTAATCACACGTGTGGGGAGAGATGCATTCTTCTTACCAAACCACATGACCTTTGTTTTGGTGGTGTTCAGAACAAGGTTAAGGGTAGAGAAAGCTTGTTGGACACTAAGAAAGCTTTGTTGTAGAGCATTTAACACAGAATCTGGGGAGGGGCCAGCTGAGTATAAAACTATGTAATCTGTATATAAATGGATGAGAGAGCTTCCTACTGCCTGAGCTATGTTGTTGATGTAAATTTAGAAGAGTGTGGGGACTATACACTGCACTCTTTGAGGGAGGTACTTAGCAAACCAGGCCAAAAAACCCTCAGAGACACCAATACTCCTTAGCCGGCCCACAAGAATGGAATGGTCTACCATATCAAAAGCTTTGGCCAAGTCAATAAAATAGCAGCACAACATTTCTTAGAATTAAGGGCAATGGTGACATCATTGAGGAACTTTAACAACACTGTCATCTCAGATTTTCAAAATATGCTTTTGAACCATAGAAATTGACTAATTTGTGTAAGAGTATGCAAAGCTAGCATAGCATTTTGAGTAGCATGTAGCACGCAACATTTTCACAAAAACCAGATAACCAAATAAATAAAATCATTTACCTTTGAAGAGCTTCTGATGTTTTCAATGAGGAGACTCTCAGTTACATACCAAATGCGCAGTGTTTCCTGAAAGCGTCTGTGTGTAGGAGAAATCGTTCCGTTTTCTACATTGCGTCTGGCTACCGAAACTAACCGAAAATTCAGTCACCTACAACGTAAAACTTTTTCCGGATTAACTACATAATATCGACCGAAACATGGCAAACGTTGTTTGGAATCAGTCCTCAAGGTGTTTTTTCACATATCTCTTCATTGACATGCAGTTCGTGGAAGCTTGCTTTCCTCTCTGTATCGCATGGAAAAATACTGGCAGGTGACTTTTGCGCACCAATTTCGGCGCAGGACACCGGGCGGACACGTGGTAAATGTGGTCTCTTATGGTCAATCTTCCAATGATCTGCCCACAAATACGTCACAATGCTGCAGACACCTTGGGGAAACGACAGAAAGGGTTGACTCACTCCTCTTGCATTCACAGCCATATAAGGAGACCATGGAAAACAGAGCCTCAAAAATCCTTGTCATTTCCTGAATGCCATCTCATCTTGGTTTTGCCTGAAGCTCACGTTCTAGGGGACGCACAGAGAATATCTTTGTATTTCTGGACACGTCAGAGTGTTTTCTTTCGATCGGTAGCAATTATATGCATAGTCGAGCATCTTTTTGTGACAAAATATCTTGTTTAAAACGGGAACGTTTTTCATCCAAAAATGAAATAGCGCCCCCATAGATGTAAGAGGTTAAGGCTGCAGTGACACATCCATGACCAGAGCGGAAACCAGATTGCATTCCAGAGAGAATACTATAGACATCAAGAAAGCCAGTCAGTTGATTATTGACAAGATTTTCAAACACTTTTGATAAACAGGGCAAAATAGAAATAGGCCTATAACAGTTAGGATCAGTGTAACGGATGTGAAATGGCTAGCTAGTTAGCGGTGTTCGCGCTAAATAGCGTTTCAATCGGTGACGTCACTTGCTCTGAGACCTTGAAGTAGTAGTTCCCCTTGCTCTGCAAGGGCAGTGGCTTTTGTGGAGTGATGGGTAACGATGCTTCGTGGGTGACAGTGGTTGATGTGTGCAGAGGGTCCCTGGTTCACGCCCGGGTATGGGCGAGGGGACAGTCTAAAGTTATACTGTTACATTGATGCTGTTGACCCGGATCACTGGTTGTTGCGGAAAAGGAGGAGGTCAAAAGGGGGGTGAGTGTAACGGATGTGAAACGGCTAGCTAGTACGCACTAAATAGCGTTTCAATCGGTGACGTCACTTGCTCTGAGGCCTCGAAGTAGTGGTTCCCCTTGCTCTGCAAGGGCCGCGGCTTTTGTGGAGCGATGGGTAACGATGCTTCGAGGGTGACTGTTGTTGATGTGTGCAGAGGGTCCCTGGTTCGTGCCCGGGTATGGGCGAGGGGAAGGTCTAAAGTTATACTGTTACATCAGCTTGATCTCCCCTTTAAATGAAGAATGAACCGTGGCTGCCTTCCAAGCATTAGGAACCTCCCCAGAAAGGAGAGACAGGTTAAGCTTGGCAATGATAAGGACAGCAACCTTAAAGAAGAAAGCGTCTCAACCATCTGACCCAGATGTTTTCTGGGGGTCAAGTTTCAGGAGCTCCATTAGCACCTCGGACTCAGTGACTGCCTGCAGGGAGAAACTTTGTAGCGGGGCAGGGGAAAAAGAGGGAGAAGCATCGGGGATTGTCACATTTCCACAAGGGGTGAGAGATGAGGAAATGTTAGATGGGCAAGGAGGCATGGCTGAGTCAAATAGGAATCCTGACTTAATGAAGTGGTGATGAAAGAGCTCAGCCATGTGCTTCTTGTCAGTAGCAGCCACATCATCAACTTTAAGGGACATGGACAGCTGTGAGGAGGAGGGTTTATTCTCCAGGTCTTTAACCATTTTCCAGAACTTCTTGGGGTAAGACCCACAGAGAGAACTGCTCCTTAACGTAACTCACTTTGGCCTTCCAGACAGCCTGAGTGCACTTATTTCTCATTTTCCTGAACGATAGCCAGTCAGCCTGAGTATGTGTGTGCTGACCCTTTCCCCAATGCAATTTTTGAAGTGGCGTAACTCTGCAAGATCACGGTCGAACCAGGGGCTGAACCTGTTTTTAATTCTAATTTTCTTTATGGAGGCGTGTTTGTTAAAAATACCACTGAAAATATAAAAAAGAAGGTCCAAGCATCTTTGACAGAGGGGATCAAGCTTGATTCTATACCATTTTACAGAGGCCAGTTCATGAAGGAAGGCTTGCTCATTAAAGTTTTTTAGCAAGTGTCTATGACAAATTAGGACAAGTCGTTTCACTGATCAGCCATTACGAACACAGGCTGTAAAACAGTGATCCCTAAGGTCATTACAGAAAACACCAGACTGTATACATATCAGGATAATTTGTGAGGATAACATCAAGAAAAGTAGCCTTTTCTGTGTGTTTGGAGTCATACCTTGTGGGATTGGTAATAATCTGAGAAATATTTAGGTAGTCCCATTGCTTTAGGACTTGGTCAGGTGGTATAAGCATGTCCCAGTTTAGGTCACCTAGCAAGACAAATTCAAACTTAGTGTAAGGGGCCAGGAGAGAGCTTAGGGCAGGTAGGGTACAGGCTAGTGCTGATGGAGGACGAAAGCACCCAGCAACAGCCAACAATTTAAAAATAGCAAATCAAATTGTTTGGGGACAGACTTGGTAGAGCACTGAAGGTGATCCTTGGTAAAATTTGCCACTACCCCACCTTTAGAAGATCTGTCTTGCCGAAAAAAGGTTATAACGAGAAACGTTAACATCAGTATTCAAAACGCTCTACCTTAAAACTTCTAGCTGCTACCCATCCCTTAATAAGCGGGATAATTGTCATCAGCAACCACTGAATAGCATAGTGCCTCAGTCAAATAATATTGCCAAAAAATATTCATATTCATGAAATCACAAGTGCAATATTGCAAAATACAGTTTAGCCTTTTGTTAATCCACATGTCATCTCAGATTTTGAAATTATGCTTTACAGTGAAAGCAATCCAAGCGTTTGTGTAACTTTATTGATCGCATGACAAAACATTAAGTACACTAAGCATCAGGTAGCTTGGTCACGAAAATCAGAAAAGCAATTAATCGTTTACCTTTGTTTACCTTTGATGATCTTTGGATGTTTTCACTCACGAGACTCCCAGTTACACAACAAATGTTCCTTTTGTTACATAAAGATTATTTTTATATCCAAAATACCTCCGTTTGTTTCGCGTGTTATGTTCAGAAATCCACAGGAAAGAGCGGTCACGACAACGCAGACAAATTCCAAATAATATCCGTAATGTCCACAGAAACATGTCAAATGTTTTTTTATAATCAATCCTCAGGTGGTTTTAAAAATATATAATCGATAATATATCAACCACAAATGTCTTTCACAGTAGGAGAGGGAAAAACAATAGCTGTCCAAATTCGGTTGCGCGAGCAAAACTCATGTGACCACTTGACGCGATGCTATCGTTCTGGCTCATTTTTCAAAATAAAAGCCTGAAACTATGTCTGAAGACTTGACACTGTCACGCCTTACTAGGTGGGTGAAGGAATCAGACACAGAGAGTTCCACTGGGGAAAAGGGCTCTTTACTTCGACACACAAAATGATAAGCCCAACAATACAGGACGTGGACAACAACGTGACAACCCAAAAACCACAGGGTGCAAAGTTAAGAAAATAAATCCACCTCTACCGAAAACGCACACACGTAACATAAAGACAATCCCGCACAAAACAAGGGCGCGTCCACCTACTACAAATAGGGAAGCTCATTAAACCAAACAACAGAAACACAGGTGAAACTAATAAGACAAAACAAACAGACAAACGAAAAAGGGATTGGTGGCGGCTAGTAAGACGGTGAAGACAACCGCCGAGCACCACCCAAACAGGCAGGGGAGCCAACTTCGGAGGAAGTCGTGACAGTACCCCCCCTGACGCGCGGCTCCCGCAGCGTGCCACCACCGGCCTCGAGGACGACCCAGAGGGCGAGGCGCCGGGCGATCCGGGTGGAGGCGGTGGAAGTCAGGAGAGAAGGATCCAAAATGTCCCCCACCAGAACCCAGCATCTCTCCTCCGGACCGTACCCCTCCCAGTCCACGAGGTACTGTAGGCCCCTCACCCGGCGTCTCGAGTCCAGAATGCCACGTTCTGGGACCCCTCGATGTCCAGAGGGGGCGGACGGACCTCAGGCACCTCACATTCCTGCAAGGGACCAGCCACCTGAGGAGAGACACATGAAACGTGGGGTTAATACAGTAATACCTAGGAAGTTGTAACCTGTAACACACCTCGTTTATTCTCCTCAGGACTTTAAACGGCCCCACACACTGCTTCCCCAGCTTCCGACAGGGCAGGCGGAGGGGCAGGGTTCGGGTCGAGAGCCAGGTTTCGAGGGCAGGTTTCGGGTCAGCCCAAGGAACATACCTCGCCCACTCACCAGGCCGGTCCCGGCAATATGACCGCAGAAACCTGCCCACATCCTGGTTTACGCGCTCCACCTGCCCATTACTCTCGGGGTGAAAACCCGAGGTCAAGCTGACCGAGACCCCCAGTCTCTCCATTAATGCCCTCCAAGCTCTGGACGTGAATTGGGGGCCCCGATCAGAAACAATGTCCTCAGCCCATAGTGCCGGAAGACATGGGTAAACAAGGCCTACGTAGTCTGCAGGGCCGTAGGGAGACCGGGCAATGGGATGAGACGGCAGGACTTTGAAACCCGATCCTCAACGACCAGGAATGTAGGAATGTAGTACTTCCCAGGGACGGGGGAAGGTCGGTCAGAAAGTCCACCGATAAGTGTGTCCACGGCCGTTGTGGAACGGGGAGGGGCTGTAACTTCCCTCTAGGCAAGTGCCGAGGAGCCTTGCTCTGAGCGCACACCGAGCAGGAGGTGACATAAAATCTCACGTCCTTAGCCAATGTGGGCCACCAGTATCTCCCTCTAAGACTCCACACTGTCCTCTCGATGTCAGGATGACCCAAGGAGGGGAGAGTATGAGCCCAACGGATTAGCTTATCCCGGATCCCCCTCAGCACGTACTGAGCCCCCGCTGGACAGGTAGGGGGGGCCGGCTCTAACCGTGAGGCCCTCTCTATCTCCGCGTCCACCTCCCATACTATCGGTGCCACGAGACATGAAGGTGGAATGATGGGAGTTGGCTCAACTGACTGCTCCTCGGTATCGTAGAGGCGGGACAGCGCGTTCGCTTTGGTGTTTTGGGAGCCTGGCCGGTACGAGATGGTGAACCGAATCCGGGTGAAAAACATGGCCCATCTAGCTTGACTCGGATTTAGTCTCCTCGCTTCCCGGATATACTCGAGATTACGATGGTCAGTCCAGATGAGAAAAGGGTGTTTCGCCCCCTCAAGCCAATGTATCCACACCTTCAGAGCCTTGACTACAGCTAACAACTCCCGGTCCTCACGTCATAGTTCCGCTCCGCCGGACCGAGATTCCTCGAAAAGAAGGCAGGGCGGAGCTTGGTTGGCACGCCTGAGCGCTGGGACAGCACGGCCCCGACCCCCGCCTCGGACGCGTCCACCTCCACTATGAATGCTAAAGAGGGGTCATTGGTGAACAGCTCCTTCAGATGACTGAAAGCTCTGCCCACCTCTGCTGACCAACGCAAGCGCACCGGTCCTCCCTTCAGCAGTGAGGTAATGGGAGTAGCCACCTGACCAAAACCCGGGATAAACCTCCGGTAGTAATTGGCAAACCCTAAAAACCGCTGCACCTCTTTCACCGTGGTTTGGAGTCGGCCAATTACACATGGCTGTAAAGCGGTCACCCTTCATCACCACCCCGGGGATGGACATATGATGTCCAAGGAAGGAAACGGCCTGTTTGAAGAACACACATTTCTCCGCCTTGCAATTCAGGTCATGCTCCAGCAGTCACCCAAGTTCCTTACGCACCAGAGACACATGCGCCGCTCGTGTGGCAGAATAGATCAAGATGTCATCGATGTACACTACCACTCCCTGCCCGAGCAGGTCTCGGAAAATCTCATCTACGAAGGATTGGAAGACGGATGGAGCATTTTTCAACCCATATGGCATGACGCGGCACTCATAATGGCCAGATGTGGTACTAAATGCGGTTTTCCACTCTTCTCCTCCCCGGATACGCACCAGATTATACGCACTCCTCAGGTCCAGTTTTGTGAAGAAGTGTGCCCCGTGAAATGATTCCACCGCTGTTGCGATGAGAGGTAGTGGGTAACTAAACCCCACTGTGATGGAATTTAGACCTCGATAATCAATGCAAGGACGCAGACATCCCTCCTTCTTCACACAAAAAAGATGCTTGACGAGACGGGTGATGCGGAGGGCCGAATGTATCTCCGTCCCAGCGATTCAGCAACATATGTCTCCATAGCTACTGTCTCCTCCTGGGACAATGGATACATGCGACTCCTAGGAAGTGCAGCGTTCTCCAGGAGGTCTATCGCGCAGTCCCCTCGACGATGGGGTGGTGATTGGGTCGCCTTCTTTTTACTGAAGGCGATCGCCAAATCGGCATATTCAGAGGGAATGCGCACGGTGGAAACCTGGTCTGGACTCTCTACCGTAGTCGCACCAACGGCAACTCCTATATACCTGCCTGAACACTCTTCTGACCACCCCTTAAGAGCCCCCTGTCGCCAGGAAATCACCGGGTTGTGCTGAGCTAGCCAGGGAATTCCCCACACCACTGGAAACACAGGTGAATCGATAAGGAACAGACTAATCTGCTCCTTATGACTCCCCTGCTTTACCATGTCCAGCGGCACCGTGGCCTCCCTGACTGCTCCTGACCTTAATGGTCGGCTATCTAAGGAGTGCACAGGGAAAGGTAGGTCTAACGACACAAGAGGAATCCCTAGCCTTAACGCGAGCCCCCGATCCATGAAATTCCCAGCTGCGCCTGAATCGACTAGCGCCTTATGCTGTAGAGAGGGAGAAAAACCAGGGAAAGAGGTTAACACATACACATGACCGACAGGAAGCTCTGGGTGAGTCTGGTGCTGACTCACCTGGGGTGATCGAGTAGTACTCCGCCTGCCATCCCGACTCCCAGACGAGGTCCTTCAGCACCGGTCGGCCTTGTGTCCTCGCCGACCACAACTGGTGCAGGAGGACACTCCTCCTCCGGTCCCCCTCGAAGACGCCCCACCTAACTCCATAGGGATAGGAGCAGGAGGGCGGGAGGTGGAAACGACAGGACCTGTTCCGAACGCCTGCGGGCAGCCAGCAGGTTGTCAAGACGGATGGCCATGTCGATGAGCTCATCCAGCGTGAGGGTGGTGTCCCGACATATTAGCTCCCTGTGGACGTCCTGCCTGAGGCTGCATCGGAAATGGTCTATCAAGGCCCTGTCGTTCCACCCCGCTCCTGCGGCCAAGGTCCTGAACACCAGGGCAAAGTCCTGCGCACTCCTCGGCTCCTGATGCAGGTGGCACAGCTGTTTACCCGCCGCACGACCCTTTGGTGGGTGATCAAATACAGCTCGGAATCGGCGGGTGAACTCGGGGTAATGAACCCTTCGCCGAGTCTGGACCATTCCACACTGCCTTTGCCCACCCTAGGGCTCGTCCAGTCAGACAGGAGACAAGGGCGCTCACGCTCTCGTCTCCGGAGGGAGTAGGACGATCGCCAGTTAAAGTTCCAGTTGTAGGAGGAAACCCTGTCACCCCGCCGCCGTTCCATCATACTCCCGTGGGAGCACCAGCCGAAGAGCCCCAGAGCCGGATGCAGTAGCAGGAACAGGAGGTGCCACTCCTCTCCCATCGATCCATCCTCTCCATCAATAGATCCATTGCAGAACCAATCCTGTGGAGAACACTGGTATGATGGTGGACCCTTTCCTCCATCGATGGGAGAGGAGGTGCGGCTGCTCCTGCTGATTCCATGTCAAGGTGCGGGATTCTGTCACGCCTTACTAGGTGGGTGAAGGAATCAGATGTAGAGTTCCACTGGGGAAAAGTGCTCTTTACTTCGGCACACAAAATGATAAGCCCAACAATACAGGCAACAACGTGACAACCTAAAAACCACAGGGTGCCAAGTTAAGAAAATAAATCCACCTCTACGTAAAACGCACACACGTAACATAAAGACAATCCCGCACAAAACAAGGGCGGGTCCACCTACTAAAAATAGGGAAGCTCATTAAACCAAACAATAGAAACACAGGTGAAACTAATAAGACAAAACAAATGGACAAACGGAAAAGGGATCGGTGGCGGCTAGTAGGACGGTGACGATGACCGCTGAGCACCGCCTGAACAGGCAGGGAAGCCAACTTCGGCGGAAGTGACAGACACCTTGAGGAAGCGATAGGAAAAGGAATCTGGTTGATATCCCTTTAAATGGAGCAATGGGAGGCTATGGAACATGGAGTTTTCAAAATAGAAGCCACTTCCTGGTTTGATTTTTCTCAGGGTTTGCGCTTGCAACATCAGTTATGTTATACTCACAGACAATATTTTGACACGTTAGAGTGTTTTCTATCCTAATATGTAAATTATATGCATATTCTAGCATCTGGTCCTGAGAAATAGGCTGTTTACTTTGGGAACGTTATTTTTCCAAACATAAAAATAGTGCCCCCTAGCTTCAAGAGTTTATTAACCACGTCTCATTATTGACCAACACATCTGGATTGGAGCCACACGTTCAATGCATCCATTTCAGGTAATAAGCTTCTGGTGTTAACGTGCAGAAAACCCAGGCTTTTACAAGAGCAGAAATCAGTGAAGCAGACATCAGAGCTCAAGTCAGATTTGGGTCTAGCAACTGTAGATGGGCCAGGGTGTACATGCACATTTCCAGATATCATCAACAGTAATACAATCAAGGCATGGCATAGGACAGTGAGAGATCTGCAGTACTGACTTATGATGTCTGAATGTGCATCAGATGGCAGCAAGATCATATTGTACAGCAATTTCATTAGGTAACATGAATACAAAGCCAGCGAGAGGTGGTTAGAATGGGATGGGAGGCCACAAGTCTGTGTAACCAATAGAGAGTCAGAGTCCTGAGTGTGGGAACAAACATAGTCTGTCCCACGGTTGGGTAAAGAAAGTTCGTAGTCAACAAAGCATGCAGGAGTCACGAGGCAAATAGCGAAATAGCAAAATGCACAAGAAAAATATCAAATATATAACGACTTGGGGCTAGCCATTGTAAGTTCAGAGTCACTCGCCCCACCAGTGCCTGTGTGCTGGAGGTGAGCGAAAGTTTGGGAGAGAGGATGATGGAGGGTATCTGTACCAGACAGGGGGATACAATCAGAGCAGACAGTGAACAGATCGCCAGGTGGAATCCAAGCAGCAGTGCAGCAGGAGCGGGCTTCAAGGCCTCTGGGTTTGGGTGGAGTAGCCTTCCATTTGTTGTGCTCAAAGGCTTCGACACTTTTCGCTTCACATGTCAGTGCTAATTGTAGTTGTATCAAGCTTGGTAGCTTTCAGTCTCAGTTCCAGGTTGGATGGTGTTTTCAGTTTTCTGTTTGTTTCCCAGACCATTTGCTGTATAGGTTGGGAATAATACTCCTTGGGTGTAGGAAGCATTCCAGGCAATTCTGTCTAAAATCTGGTTGTAGGTTTGGAGTTTTGACTTGGAGTGAAGGTTCTAAAAACCTGTTTTCGCTTTTCATTATGGGATATTGTGTGTAGATTGATGAGCATTTTTATTTATTTAATCCATTTTAGAATAAGGCTGTAATATAATTAACAAAATGTGGAAAAAGTCAAGGGGTCTGAATACTTTCCTTATGGAGACGTAATGCCAAAAACAGGGGCTTAAATTCAGACATAAAAAAGGTTTCCTGATCTTTCTTAAATCTCTCCAGAATAAACTTCCCTTAGATTTTTTTTGGGGGGGACTACCTTTTGTTCCATGTGGTGAATCTGTTATTCAATGCGTTTGTATGGGCTAATAGCAGTATTTTTCTGTATTTTTTATACTTCAAGGGGTCTTATTAAAATAACTAATTATCTATGCAGATAATGAAAAGGCACCAGTGAAAGAAAGGAACTTATAGTTTAGTTACATGTCATTTGCGGCATGCATGATCATGACCAATGTCATTGTAGCCTATCATGTTATAGGTACTGTATGCTTGTCATCGGTAAGGACTAGGTCGTTTTTTTAGGATAGAAATAAACAGAATAGAGAACTTGGTTCAGTCTGCTTTCCAACAAACACTGGAAGACAAATTCACCTTTCAGCAGGACAATTACCTAAAACACAAGGCCAAATATATGCTGGAATTGCTTACTTAGACGACATTGAATGTGAACTAGTTACAGTTCTGACTTAAATTGGCTTGAAAATCTATGGAAAGACTTGAAAATGGCTATATAGCAATGACCAACAACCAACTTGACAGAGCTTGAAGAATTTATTAAAGAATAATGGGCAAATATTATACATTCCGGGTGTGGAAAGCTCTTAGAGACTTACCCAGAAATACTCACAACTGTAATGACTGCCAAAAGTGATTCTAACATGTATTTACTCAGGGTGTTGAATACTTACGGTATCTAATCAAGATATATTAGTGTTTAGTTTTCCATTAATAAAAAAAAGTTTTTTTCCACTTAGTGTATTTTGTGTAGATCGTTGACAATTTAAATCCATTTTAATCCCACTTTGTAACACAATAGAATGTGGAAAAAGTCAAGGGGTGTGAATACTTTTTGAAGGCAATGTACACAACATTAGAGTAAGACTCTGTTACACAGCAATTATTTTCAGACAAATTACAAACATGTATTTTCTTTTTGATAAAACACTCAACCATTTTACATCACATGTACCTATCCACTTAATCACTTCCCTTTAATCCACCAAGCCGTAATATCGTTTTATCCCACTAGGGAATCTCCTCTATCATTAACTTGTAACCATATGTACTACTGTTTTGTTTATGAATTTCTGTGATCATTTAGTTAGTTAATCAATAAATGATTGAGACAATTGATATATGGATGATTCATAGTGAAGACTGGGTTCGTGTAGATAACCAACAATTTACGATGTTTGGAATGAGACTAACGTGAGGTAAAGAATAATTAATTAATTAGAAGACTAATTGATCAGATATTAAAATATCTGAACGTTATATTAGGAAAAATATAACTTTGTAATCTGAATATTTTCCTTGGTGCCCCGACTTCCTAGTTAATTACATTTACGTGATTAGTTTAAACACGTAATAATAATTACAGAGAATTGATTTGATAAAATAAGTATTCAGTTTAATGATGCCAAAGACACGACATCAGATTGTCAGACATTTTTAGTGGTGCTCTTTTAATCGTTACTAGTCTATAGCCCATGCTATTTAATAAACTGTAGGATCAATCTACAATGGACTAGGACAAGCGTATTCCTTGTCCCCAGCCGAATTGGAGTTGATGACAATGCATAGACCAAATCAAATCAAATTTATTTATATAGCCCTTCGTACATCAGCTGATATCTCAAAGTGCTGTACAGAAACCCAGCCTAAAACCCCAAACAGCAAGCAATGCAGGTGTAGAAGCACGGTGGTTAGGAAAAACTCCCTAGAAAGGCCAAAACCTAGGAGGAAACCTAGAGAGGAACCAGGCTATGTGGGGTGGCCAGTCCTCTTCTGGCTGTGCCGGGTATTGATTATAACAGAACATGGCCAAGATGTTCAAATGTTCATAAATGACCAGCATGGTCGAATAATAATAAGGCAGAACAGTTGAAACTGGAGCAGCAGCACGGCCAGGTGGACTGGGGACAGCAAGGAGTCATCATGTCAGGTAGTCCTGGGGCATGGTCCTAGGGCTCAGGTCCTACGAGAGAGAGAAAGAAAGAGAATTAGAGAGAGCATATGTGGGGTGGCCAGTCTTCTTCCGACTGTGCCGGGTGGAGATTATAACAGAACATGGCCAAGATGTTCAAATGTTCATAAATGACCAGCATGGTCGAATAATAATAAGGCAGAACAGTTGAAACTGGAGCAGCAGCACGGCCAGGTGGACTGGGGACAGCAAGGAGTCATCATGTCAGGTAGTCCTGGGGCATGGTCCTAGGGCTCAGGTCCTCCGAGAGAGAGAAGGAGAGAATTAGAGAACGCACACTTAGATTCACACAGGACACCGAATTGGACAGGAGAAGTACTCCAGATATAACAAACTGACCCCAGCCCCACGACACAAACTACTGCAGCATAAATACTGGAGGCTGAGACAGGAGGGGTCAGGAGACACTGTGGCCCCACCCGAGGACACCCCCGGACAGGGCCAAACAGGAAGGATATAACCCCCCCCACTTTGCCAAAGCACAGCCCCCACACCACTAGTGGGATATCTTCAACCACCAACTTGCCATCCTGAGACAAAGCTGAGTATAGCCCGCAAAGATCTCCGCCATGGCACAACCCAAGGGGGGGTGCCAACCCAGACAGGATGACCACATCAGTGAATCAACCCACTCAGTTGACGCACCCCTTCCAGGGACGGCATGAGAGAGCCCCAGTAAGCCAGTGACTAAGCCCCTGTAATAGGGTTAGAGGCAGAGAATCCCAGTGGAAAGAGGGGAACCAGCCAGGCAGAGACAGCAAGGGTGGTTCGTTGCTCCAGAGCCTTTCCGTTCACCTTCCCACTCCTGGGCCAGACTACACTCAATCATATGACCCACTGAAGAGATGAGTCTTCAGTAAAAACTTAAAGGTTGAGACCGAGTTTGCATCTCTGACATGGGTAGGCAGACCGTTCCATAAAAATGGAGCTCTATAGGAGAAAGCCCTGCCTCCAGCTGTTTGCTTAGAAATTCTAAGGACAATTAGGAGGCCTGCGTCTTGTGACCGTAGCGTACGTGTAGGTATGTACGGCAGGACCAAATCAGAGAGATAGGTAGGAGCAAGCCCATGTAATGCTTTGTAGGTTAGCAGTAAAACCTTGAAATCAGCCCTTGCTTTGACAGGAAGCCAGTGTAGGGAGGCTAGCACTGGAGTAATATGATCAAATTTTTTGGTTCTAGTCAGGATTCTAGCAGCCGTATTTAGCACTAACTGAAGTTTATTTAGTGCTTTATTCGGGTAGCCGGAAAGTAGAGCATTGCAGTAGTCTAACCTAGAAGTGACAAAAGCATGGATTAATTTTTCTGCATCATTTTTGGACAGAAAGTTTCTGATTTTTGCAATGTTACGTAGATGGAAAAAAGCTGTCCTTGAAATCGTCTTGATATGTTCTTCAAAAGAGAGATCAGGGTCCAGAGTAACGCCGAGGTCCTTCACAGTTTTATTTGAGACAACTGTACAACCATTAAGATTAATTGTCAGATTCAACAGAAGATCTCTTTGTTTCTTGGGACCTAGAACAAGCATCTCTGTTTTGTCCGAGTTTAAAAGTAGAAAGTTTGCAGCCATCCACTTCCTTATGTCTGAAACACATGCTTCTAGCAAGGGCAATTTTGGGGCTTCACCATGTTTCATTGAAATGTACAGCTGTGTGTCATCCGCATAGCAGTGAAAGTTAACATTATGTTTTCGAATAACATCCCCAAGAGGTAAAATATATAGTGAAAACAATAGTGGTCCTAAAACGGAACCTTGAGGAACACCGAAATTTACAGTTGATTTGTCAGAGGACAAACCATTCACAGAGACAAACTGATATCTTTCCGACAGATAAGATCTAAACCAGGCCAGAACTTGTCCGTGTAGACCAATTTGGGTTTACAATCTCTCCAAAAGAATGTGGTGATCGATGGTATCAAAAGCAGCACTAAGGTCTAGGAGCACGAGGACAGATGCAGAGCCTCGGTCCGATGCCATTAAAATGTCATTTACCACCTTCACAAGTGCCGTCTCAGTGCTATGATGGGGTCTAAAACCAGACTGAAGCATTTCGTATACATCGTTTGTCTTCAGGAAGGCAGTGAGTTGCTGCGCAACAGCCTTTTCTAAGATTTTTGAGAGGAATGGAAGATTCGATATAGGCCGATAGTTTTTTATATTTTCTGGGTCAAGGTTTGGCTTTTTCAAGAGAGGCTTTATTACTGCCACTTTTAGTGAGTTTGGTACACATCCGGTGGATAGAGAGCCGCTTATTATGTTCAACATAGGAGGACCAAGCACAGGAAGCAGCTCTTTCAGTAGTTTAGTTGGAATAGGGTCCAGTATACAGCTTGAAGGTTTAGAGGCCATGATTATTTTCATAATTGTGTCAAGAGATATAGTACTAAAACACTTGAGCGTCTCTCTTGATCCTAGGTCCAGGCAGAGTTGTGCAGACTCAGGACAACTGAGCTTTGAAAGAATACACAGATTTAAAGAGGAGTCTGTAATTTGCTTTCTAATAATCATAATTTTTTCCTCAAAGAAGTTCATGAATTTATCACTGCTAAAGTGAAAGTCATCCTCTCTTGGGGAATGCTGCTTTTTAGTTAGCTTTGCGACAGTATCAAAAAGGAATTTCGGATTGTTCTTATTTTCCTCAATTAAGTTAGAAAAATAGGATGATCGAGCAGCAGTAAGGGCTCTTCGTTACTGCACGGTACTGTCTTTCCAAGCTAGACGGAAGACTTCCAGTTTGGTGTGGCTCCATTTCCGTTCCAATTTTCTGGAAGCTTGCTTCAGAGCTCGTGTATTTTCTGTGTACCAGGGAGCTAGTTTCTTATGAGAAATGTTTTTAGTTTATACGGGTTCAACTGCATCTAGGGTATTGCTCAAGGTTAAATTGAATTCCTCAATTAAGTTCCTCAGATAGACCACCAATAACCTACAGATGTCTCACCCTGATCTGTTTCACCTGTCCTTGTGATTGTCTCCACCCCCCTCCAGGTATTGCCCATCTTCCCCATTATACCTGGGTTCTCTGTTTGTCCGTTGCCAGTTCGACTTGTTTGTCGAGTCAACCAGCGGCTTTTCTCAGCTCCTGCTTTTTCCCAGTCTCTCCTTTTCTCGCCCCCCTGGTTTTGACCCTTGCCTGTCCTGTCTCTAAGCCCGCCTGCCAGACTACTCTGCCTGTCCTGACCCTGAGCCCGTCTTCCGTCCTGTACCTTTGCCACACCTATGGATTATTGACCCCTGCTTGCCTTGACATGTCATTGCCTGCCCCTGTTGCTATAATAAATATTGTTACTTCGACAGTCTGCATCTGGGTTTTACCTTGATTCCTGATGACAAAACTTTAGAGAAGCGCATGCAGTATTAAGCCATGGAACACCTTGATTGTCCAGTGAGTGGTCAAGCCTTCATCACGCCTACAACTTGTTAAGTAATCAAAACCCAGCCCTTTCGTACCACCACCAGCTATTGCTCCCATAATAACGACTGTGAAAATAGCAAAAATATTTCTGACAGAGCTTCGATTTACCGTTGTGTTAGGTTTGTTAAAATAGAGCCCTCTGATTTAGGTTCGAAAGAGGATTAGGCAGCATGACTGAGGTCAATACTTAACTAAGTAATGGGGAGAAAAAGGAGTTCAGGCTAACAGACTAAGCACACCATGTAGCAAAGAACACCTCATACGACTGCAGAGAAAACTTACATCAAACACTGTTGAAAGAGGAGAGATGGAGGAAAGGAGCAGGAGAGAACATGCTGCAACATTGAGAAATAATAGCAGACAAACCCTTGAATAAGGGGGTACGGAAGAATTACAGTTTTAATAAACTCGCCCTCCCACATAATCAGATCTGCTTTATTAAACACATGCGCTGGATTGTGGGATATTTACGATTGGGGAGAGACCATTAAAATATAATTAAGTTTGCATACAGAAGGGGGATCTGTGAGCGAGTGAGTTCTATCCCTGGTTGTGCCTGCCTGTGCACTCAGACAGACAGTAGTGATGTGATGGGGCCTGCCCACTGGAAACAGACATCAATTTAACATCTATTCCACATTGGTTCAACGTCATTTCATTGAAATAAGCAGGACAACATTGATTCAACCAGTGTGTGCCCAGTGGGTGGTGAGTGGGCTGCCTGCGAGGCTGGGATGAGGAGGTCAATGAAGGCTGCTCTTCTATTGGAGAGCCAAGCCATTAGCTGACATTTGGTCCATCACAACAGAATCCCTTATGAGAGGAGAAAGCTCCTACAGTAAAGTGAATGCTCATTTTAGTCATTGGATTTCCTATTGTTTTTCTATCTCCCCATTTTCCCCAATCATGCAGGAGAGGCACATAGACAGCATATGTCCTGGAAATTGAATTTGTGGCTAATCCATGTAATTTCCTGCTTATGCACGTAATAACCCAAGTACTTATGCTTTCAGCCCAGAGAACTTTATTAATGGCCCTCTTTCATGGCCAGAATCAAACAGCATTACCCAGGACTGGAGATTTCTATCCATCAAAGCAAATATTTTTTCACTAACAAAGAATGATCTGGATGAGTGTGTCGTTATGTTATTTGAGATTCATTTAAAATCTGGCCAGTAACTGGTTATCTGACTATATTAATAATGAGACTTTCAGGATGTCCAAAAATAAATAAACAACAACTAAATAGAGTAGGAGAGAGGATCACAATGATCTGTCATTGATGGTCCCGGAGTTTATTAGTTATTGACGAGGAAGACTGGGGGAATAACACTTGTTGAGTCCAGTGGTAGACGGCTATTTCTGATACCTGTTGAGGTTCTTGACCTCTGAAAGACCTCAGTGATCTCACTGGTGGTATTGAACAACACACACTGGCAAAGCACAGCGCATCACATAATTACTCGTACGGTATGAGTGGTTAAGGTGGCAATACTGTAAAAAAACATCAACAAGTGCATTAAATTACACATGCACACAAACACATGCACACACACATTGGTATAAAGTACTTAAGTATTACTTAAAAGTATATTTACTTAAGTTATTTTTGGGGGTATCTGTACTTTACTATTTATAAATATGACAATTTTTACTTTTACTCCACTACATTCCTAAAGAAAATAATGTACTTTTTAGTCCTTACATTTTCTTTGACACCCAAAAGTACTTGTTACATTTAGCAAGACATGAAAATTGTCTAATTCACATACTTGTCAAGAGAACACCCCTGGTCATCCCTACTGCCTCTTATCTGGCAGACTCACTAAAAACAAATGCTTCGTTTGAGATTTTGGTCAGAATTCTATCCGTAAATGCTATCCATAAATGTAAAAAGCAAGAAAATCATCTTGTCTGGTTTGCTTAATATAAAAATACTTAAGTACGTTTAAAACCAAAAATTTTAGACTTTAACTCAATTAGTATTTTACTGGGTGACTTTTTCATTTTCATTTAAGGTATCTATACTTTTACTCAAGTATGAACATTTGGTACTTTTTCCACCACTGGACACACGCACACACATATACCATTTTGTTCACAAATAAGTTAAATCATCCAAGAATGAAAAAGATGTCCATTGCTTGACTGTTTGCAGCTCCCTAGGTGTGTTGTCTGTTATTGAGGGTGTTTCTATTCACATTTATTCAAAGCTTTCTCTCATAGTCAGACACTGTCATTACTGACTACACTTCGGTGACTTCAGAGCAGATAACCAGGGACTGTTTCTCCTCAAGACTCTGAGTCACTTTACAAAACATCTATCACTTTAGGAATTAGCCTGGCCTCTCTCTCTGTCATTATATTGAGCTTATGAGAGGTGATCAATCTGTAAGCACTACCCAAGGACTCTGTCTTTCCTCTGCTAGGTGGGTAGGAGGGGGGGAGAGGGGTGTGATCGATGACCGCATTAAAACAGTTAGAGATTTTACAAAATAAATAAACACTTTGAACAGCAGCAGTAAAGGTGGTGTTGACTGGAAAACGCTATAAAATGGCTGTACTTTCTCTTGGAACTTCCTATTCTGGGTTTGAATTAGCAATGAAACAGGAGACATTTTGAACAGGTTATGAGACTCCCATAATATTTTCCATGGCTACCTGTGTGACAGTATAAAGACAGTATATATTGTACTGTTTGGGATCACATCATGTTGCAGCACATGAGAAACAGGGTCAGGTTAGGTGAGACAGGTGTTTTGAGATAAGCCATAGGGGAGTTGCTGTTGCTGCTGCTGCTGCTGCTTAGTAAGGCTCCATGTAGATCAGAGAGGCTGCTGGGTAATACTGGTTAGTGGCACAGCTACTTTGAACAGCATGTCTTCTCTCAGAATTTTGTGCTTGCTGTATGGCCGTAACACATGGCAATGATGATGTTTGTGGTATTGCTACTGGTAGGCAGGACAAACTTTTCACAATTTCACTAATATTTCACAAATATCATCACAAACTTCTATAGATGCACCATTGAGAGCAGCCTCTCCAGAGTGGGCTCTCCAGAGGGTGGTGCAGTCAGCCCAACGCGTAACTGGGGGCACACTGCCTGCCCTCCTGGACATCTACAGCACCTGGTGTCACAAGAAGGCCAAGAAGATAATCAAGGACCTCAGCCACCCGAGCCATGGCCTGCTCACCCACTACCATATACAGTTCCTTGCAAAAGTATTCATCCCCCTTGGCCATTTCCTATTTTGTTGCATTATAACCTGCCATTTAAATATATTTTTTTATTTGGATTTCATGTAAAGGACATGCACAAAATAGTCCAAATTGGTGAAGTGAAATGAAAAAAATTACTTGTTTCAAAAAATAAAATAAAAACGGAAAAGTGGTGTGTACATATGTATTCACCCCCTTTGCTATGAAGCCCCTAAATTAGATCTGGTGCAACCAATTACCTTCAGAAGTCACATAATTAGTTAAATAAAGTCCACCTATGTGCAATCTAAGTGTCACATGATCTCAGTATATATATACCTGTTCTGAAAGGCCCCAGAGTCTGCAACACCACTAAGCAAGGGGCACCACCAAGCAAGTGGCACCATGAAGACGAAGGAGCTCTCCGAACAGGTCAGGGACACAGTTGTGGAAAAGTACAGATCAGGTTTGGGTTATAAAAAAATATCTGAAACTTTAAACATCTAACGGAGCACCATTAAATCCATTATTAAAAAATAGAAAGAATATGGGACCACAACAAACCTGCCAAGACAGGACCGCCCACCAAAACTCACTGACCAGGCAAGGAGTGCATTAATCAGAGGCAACAAACCGACAAAAGATAACCCTGAAGGAGCCGCAACGCTCCACAGTGGAGATGGGAGTATCTGTCCGTAGGACCACTTTATTAAACCATACACTCCACACAGCTTGACTTTATGGAAGAGTGGCCATAAAAAATCCATTGCTTAAAGAAAATAATTTGCAAACACGTTTGCTGTTCCCCAAAAGGCATGTTGGAGACTCTCCAAACATATGGAAGAAGGTACTCTGGTCAGATAAGACTAAAATTGAGCTTTTTGGCCATCAAGGAAAATGCTAAGTCTGGCGCAAGCCCAACTCCTCTCATCACCCCGAGAACACCATCCCCACAGTGAAGCATGGTGGTGGCAGCATCATGCTATGGGGTGTTTTTCATCGGCAGGGACTGGGAAACTGGTCAGAATTGAAGGAATGATGGATGGCACTAAATACAGGGAAATTCTTGAGGGAAACCTGTTTCAGTCTTCCAGAGATTTGAGACTGGGACGGAAGTTCACCTTCAGCAGGACAATGACCCTAAGCATACTGCTAAAGCAACACTTGACTGATTTAAGAGGGAACCTTTAAAATTTCTTGGAATGGCCTAGTCAAAGCCCAGACCTTAATCCAATTGAGAATCTGTGGTATGACTTAAAGTTGGCTGTACACCAGCGGAACCCATCCAACTTGAAGGAGCTGGAGCAGTTTTGCCTTGAAGAATGGGCAGAAATCCCAATGGCTAGATGCGCCAAGCTTTTGAAACATACTCCAGAGACTTGCAGCTGTAATTGCTGCAGAAGGTGGTTCTACAAAGTATTGACTTTGGGAGGGTGAATAGTTATGCATGCTCAAGTTTTCAGTTTTATTGTCTTATTTCTTGTTTGTTTCACAATACATAATGTGTTGCATCTTCAAAGTGGTAGGCATGTTGTGTACATCAAATAATACAACCCCCCCAAAACATTAATTTTAATTCCAGGTTGTAAGGCAACAAAATAGGAAAAATGCCAAGGGGGGTGAATACTTTCGCAAGCCACTGTAGAAGGCGAAGACAGTACAGGTGCATCAAAGCTGTGACCAAGAGACTGAAAAACAGCTTCTATCCTCAGGCCATCAGACTGTTAAATAGTCACCACTAGACGGCCTCCTCCCAATGCCCTGTCCTGAACTTAGTCACTGTTACTAGCCAGCTACCGCCCGGTACTCTATCCTGCACCTTAGAGACTGCTGCCCTATGTACTGTACATTGTTTCCTATCCTGTTTCCAATCCTGTCCATACGGTCTATACACCCCATGACATTGCTCATTCTGATATTTCTTAATGATTATTTTTAGGATTTGTGTGTATTGTTGTTTTGTATTTTTTAGGTATACTGCACTGTTGAAGCTAGAAACATACATGCTGCCTTAAAATGGATTACAAATTAATAATAAAAAAAGGAATATGTCTCGATTGCATGTCTTCACACCCCAGAGTTAATATTTGGTGGAAGCACCTTTGGCAGCACTTCCAGCTGTGAATCGTTTTGAACAAGATTCTACCAACTTTGCTCCTCAACACAAGTATTTGAGTGTCTGTTATTTAAAATACCTTTTAAATAACAGCCAAGAACAAGTAATTTTATATGAGGATTCAAATTGTTATTTTTAAAAACCATGTTCAAATACTTATTTCAAATACTATTTTCAAATACATGGGTTAAATGCTTGGGAGTGTATTTGAGTCAGTGTATTTTAGTTTCCAAGTGTATTTCCAAATACATTAAAATATGAAACTCTTTATTTTCAAATAAAATGTATCTGAATACTTACCTTGAAAGTATTTGAAAGTAATTGAGATATTTGAAATAGTATTTGAACCCAGGTCTGCTGTGCAGCAAGCTGAACGTTCGCTGTTGCCATTGGTGGTAGGTGACATCATGTTGTCAAATTGGGTATTTCAATGGAATTGCACATTATCAAGGGACTGTTCAAAATTTTTGGAACTGGGATCAGGAGAAAAATGAGGGAGGGCCATGCTTTTTCAATTTCAGTCAGGGCATGGTCATGTCAATTTGAATTGATGAAATTGATGAAATTTAATTAATTGATGTCAATTTTAATTGATGAAATTTCAGTATTGCCTGATTCTGACCCTCATCCCTGTTTCTCTGCTGAATGCGCAATATCAGGTGCACTGTGTGCCTGTGGTCTCAATCAAATCATATTATAGCTATACTATAGGCTATAGGCCTAGGTTATACGAAGTCTATGATTGGATAATTCTGACGTTGCAGACGGCCCATCTAGTGGAAATTGCTCAGTTCTGCCTCCAGGACAAGGCTCATTCCAATAAACGTCAACCTGCTCATGTAAAATAACCTGGAATATGATGAGAGATTCATTAAATTATTTTATTATAAAGGACATATTTTCACTCCTACCCATGTCCGCAGCGATCTGCGAACCCCCAATCATCTGGCCCGTAGACTTGCACGCTACATTGCCAATTAATGCTTAAGAGATGAGGAACAGTTTCTAAAATAACATACCTAAGTCTCTGGTCTGTCCTAGGAGTGGGGGCAAACAGTAGGCTTGTTATCGTCTATGTACTTTATGTTTTAATTATCATTCTGGGTATAGGGGAGGGTCACTTATTTTTTTTTCAAGTGTTCAGGGAGGGCCATCAATCATACTTGTGAAAGTAAAGATATAATGTTGTGTCTTTGGCTATGCCAGATTAAGTGATATGACCTGCTATTCTATAAAATCCTTTCTCTGTAATTAATATTACCTGATTGAGCTAATCATGTAAATGTAATTGACTAGAAAGTTGGGGCACCACAAAATAATATTTATAAAGCAGTTATCTTCCAAATAAACTCTAGTAATATTTTACATCAATAGCAGTCAATATTAATCATGACCTTATTTCAGTCTCATCTGAAGTTGTAAATTCGTCACAAACCCTGGCTAACAAGTTGAATCAGCAATACAAAATTGGGTTTAATTATTTATTTACTAAATACCTAACAAATCACACAGAATTACATATACACAGAATGAATCATACCTTAATTACAAATTATGTCATATAGGAAAACGTCCCTAGCGGACGGAGCAGATATGACAGCTGGTTACACAAAGAAAAGGTTGCTGGGTTTGAGTGAATAGCGGGAAGACTGAAGAACAAAGGGAGAAGCGATGTCTCTATCGAGCCGTAGGCAGCTACTCTATCGTAAATACAGAAACTTATGCATTCTAAATTACCGCCCATTTGGAAAAAGAAAATGCAATAAATATTTACTCTGAGCTGTGCTTCGGTAGGTTGGTCGTAGATGCTGCTCATGTTGGCCAACAGATCTTCCTGTCCTCTGAAGAATGTCTCTGGTGGTAAATTGTTGTACAACGTTGTTGTGTGGTAGACGGGATACTCTGTCTGTTCTTTCCTAGCCCACGTTTGCAGCTGTTGTTGCTAACTCAACGGCCAGGAGGTATCACTTCTGTAGTGAATAAGAGTTCAAAGTTCATACCATTCTCAACCAAAGCTCACGCTGAGGTTGGCTTCGTTCTGTAGTTATTATCTGAAATCTTCTGACATTGGATCGTCATCCTAATGTACCCGGAACAGGAAGTTATATTGTCGTCAAGGCTTATATAGGAACGGAGAGGAGGGCGTGTTTCATAGTTTATAACCAATGTCTCTTCACGTGGGCGGGCCACTGAGTCGGGCCTAAAATTCATCCCCACACAAGTAATTTAATATTCAAACATTTAAATTGCACAACAATTCCATGTGAATCTGATAACTAGAATGTGTAGACTTTCCACGTACAGTTTATGTCATCCTATTATTGATGAGAATGTCTCAGATGACATCATATTCATTAAGTACCAACGCATATGTTCAACTGGTTGGATTACCAAAATATGGTTCATTTCCCCCCACCTTCTGATGTTCCCAGAATCTCTATGTTTACCAAGGGATTTTCAATAGTCACATCAGTAGGGTAGAGAGAGAGGAAAAAAGGGGGGAGAGGTATTTATGACTGTCATAAACCTACCCCCAGGCCAGCATCATGACAACATTAATAGAAAATTACTCAAGTAAAAGTGAAAGTCACCCAATAAAATACTACTTGAGTAAAAGTCCAAAAGTATCTGGTTTTAAATATAGTTTATTATCAAAAGTAAATCTATCACCCAGTAGCACTCACTTCTGTCATCATGAAGTGCTTTGAGAGACTAGTCAAGGATCATATCAACTCCACCTTACCGTCACCCTAGACCCACTGCAATTTGCTTACCGTCCCAATAGGTCCACAGATGATGCAATCGCCATCACACTGCCCTATCCCATCTGGACAAGAGGAATACCTATGTAAGAATGCTGTTCATTGACTACAGCTCAGTATTCAACACCATAGTACCCTCCAAGCTCATCATTAAAGTTGAGGCCTTGGATCTCAACCCCGCCCTATGTGATTGGGTCCTGAACTTCCTGACGGGCCGTCCCCATGTTGTGAAGGAAGGAAACAACATCTCCACTTCGCTGATCCTCAACACTGGGGCCCCACAACGTGCAGGAGCCCTCTCCTGTATTCCCTGTTCACCCATGACTGAGTGGCCATGCAAGCCTCCAACTCGATCATCAAGTTTGCAAACGACACAACAGTAGTAGGCTTGATCATCAACAATGATGAGACAGCCTATAGAGAGGAGGTGAGGGCACTCGTAGTGTGGTGTCAGGAAAATAACCTCTCACTCAACTTCAACAAAACAAAAGGAGATGATCCTGGACTACAAGAAACAGCAGAAGGAGCATCCCTATATCCACATCGACGGGACAGCAGTGGAGGAGGTGGAAAGTTTTATGTTCCTCAGTGTACACATCACAGACTAACTGAAATGGTCCAACCACACAGACAGTGTGGTGAAGAAGGCGCAACAGCACCTCTTCACCCTCGGGAGGCTGAAGAAGTTTGTCTTGTCACCTAAAGCCCTCACAAACTTTAACAGCTGCACAATTGAGAGCATCCTGTCGGGCTGTATCACCGCTGGAATGGCAACTGCACCACTCACAACCGCAGGGCTCTCCAGAGGGTGGTGCTGTCTGCACAACATATCACCGGGGGGCAAACTACCCGCCCTCCAGGACACCTACAGCACCCGATGTCACAGGATGGCCAAAAAGATCATAAAGGAAAATAACCACCCTCCTACCATCCAGAAGGCGAGGTCAGTACAAGTGCATCAATGCTGCGACCGAGAGACCATCAGACTGTTACAGCCATCACTAACACTGAGAGGCTGCTGCCTACATACAGACTTGAAATCATTGGCCACTCTAACAAATGGATCACTAGTCACTTTATTAATGCCACTTTAATAATGCTGTTTACATATCTTGCATTATTCATCCCATATGTACATACTGTATTTTATACCATCTATTGCATCATGCCTTTTCCGCTCGGTCATTGCTCATCCATATATTTATATGTACATATCCTTATTCCATCCCTCTACTTTGATTTGTGTGTACTAGTTAGTTGTTGTAGAATTATTAGATAACTTGTTAGATATTGCTGCAATGTCGGAACTAGAAGTACCAGCATTTCGCTGCACTTAGTGACAGTAAGTAGAAATACAGTACATAAAGAGCAAATACCCTCAGCAAAGACATGACTGAAGACTTCAAGATCACATACAAAAGAGCAATCCTTGTCTTTTTAGTGAGACGCATTTCACAACTGGCTTTGATTAAATTATTCAGGGTCAATTTGTCATTTAAAACGGTGTGTTCTTCACTATTTGACAATACCAAGCCGTGACAGTGAAGGAGGAAAAATGCAGCGGCCCTTTACGGTACCAAGGTCAAGAGGACTCATCACTACACTCACACACTCAGCACTGCTGTGGAAAGACTAACAGGGACTTTTAAAGGTCACACTTTCACATGCTACAGAACTACTATGCACAGATTTCTGCCAAACAATATATACAGTATCTAGTCCACCCATAGAAATGAGACCACCGCCGAACACTGAAATGGTGATGGTTATCATGCTTCATATATTGTCTGTGGACAACTATAATCAAATATAAACATGCTCTGAAAGTCTATGGGATAAAGACTGCATGCATAATGTTCACCCCAAAGGTCTCCCTGTAATACTATACATCTGTTATGGTAGTTAAATTGTGTTTCATTGCACCGGTTACAGGTAAATTCTCCCAAAGCATTGGAGCTTGACTGATTAATTGACTATTAGGGTAGAAAGTTGCCTTGCTTCTCTGTAACTTAACATCACTGATTTAAAGACTGCTATGAAACCTGCTATGAAACCGGCTATAAAAACAGACCTTTTCTGTTCCTCCATGATTTTTCTGGCTGCTATTTCCTCCCATAGGAGTCCTTTTATATCTGCACCCTCTTCTCTCTCCTTCCTCTCCCAATTTGCCTGTGTTTCTCCTAAAAAACACATATCAACAGTACTTCTCTCTCTCAACACTACTTCTCTCTACTGCTAGATTTCCAGATCAGAGCAACGCACTAAAGTGGTGACGGCAATGTTCGCTTGGGCGACTGCACCAACCATGTAAAAATACACCCACCACCACCACCACCAACAACAAATATTGGAGAGTTGGGTAATTATGTTGTTGACTGGATGAGAAATTGTTGCAAAGCTGGCAAATCTTACCCCTGGGCATTTCCAAGACAACAGTTCAAGAACGACAAGGAAATCCAATAAAGTTTAATCTCCTGATTGCAAACAGTAGAGGATAAATACATCATTTAACCTACTGTACTGTAGCGTCACTGTGCCTGTACTCAGCCTCAAAGAGAGGTATTTTGGGTGCTGGGATGTGTTAGCATGTGTGTTCTAGCATGTCACTGGCTCATCTCATCAGCTGTAGATCATTTCTATTGCTCCGAGGCGAGCCTGCATTTTTAATCAGAGTGGAGAGACAGAGACATGCAGCCGAGACCAGGCAGATGGCTTTATTACCTCATGTACACATGTCATGCACGCAGACTACATTAGGCTGCATCAAATAAAATAATCTCCAAGACGTGTGACATTTGCTATTCATTCAGCCATTTGCTATTCAAGTTTCAAAGTTGTTTTGTCTCATGCACAGGATATAGCAGGTGTATAACAGTACAGTGAAATGCAGAATAAAAGTAATAAAACAAACAAGAAAAATGAGAGAAGGAAAAAAAACACGAGAATGCAAGTTATATTCAGGTCAGTGCCAGTACTATTATTACAATGTGCAGGGATACTGGGGTGATTGAGGTAGGTATGAGTATATAAACAGGGGTAAAAGTGACTGGTAGCAGAATAAATACCAATGGTCATAATCCTAATGATAAAATGGGTAGAAGGTGGCTGTTAGCAAGATACATACTAATTGTAATAATAATTGTATTATCAACATAGCAGCAGCGTAATGGTAATAGTGATCAATATAGTCACTTTAACTGTAGTGTATGTGGTGAGTGGGTTTGTGTGTGAGTGTATGTGACTGTTTGTGGTGACAGTAGTGAGTGTGTGAGCATGTGTGTATGTTAGACCTGGGTTCAAATACTATTTCAAATATCTCAATTAATTTCACCTACATGCAAAGTAAGTATTCAGATATATTTTATTTGAAAAGACAAGTAGTTTAATATTTGAATGTATTTGGAAATACACTTGTATTTGGAAATCTCAAATAGAGTGACTCAAATACACTCCCGTGCATTTAACCCAGGTATTTGAAAATATTTTTCAACATACTATTAAATACAATTTGGCAGACTATTTGTTTGTTTTTTACAAATACTCAATTAAAAGTACATGTTTTGGGCTGTGTATTAGAAAATACTGAAAAACAGAAAAAGTGTTATTTTTATTATTTTAAAAAATAATAATACAAATATTTTTTTCACACCAAATGCAAACATACACATATTTTTATTTAACTTGGCAGGTCAGTTAAGAACAAATTCTTATTCACAATGATGGCCTAGGTACAGTGGGTTGTTCAGGGGCAGAACGACAGATTTTTACCATGTCAGCTCGGGGATTTGATCTAGCAACCTTTCGGTTACTGGGCCAACGCTCTAAACACTAGGTTACCTGCCACCCCTATGAACAACAACTTACAGAAGCACACAAACAATGACTACATCTCCTCTGACCAGACCCACATGCTCACACCTCCATCCCTAGTGCCTGTGTTATTGTTTGCCATATGGCGTTAAATTGTACCAATTAGTTTTCTCTTGGTTGCCCATGCTATTTCAATATGTAACACCCTAGCGTTGATTGACTTACCAGTGCGTCAATCTAAGTAACATAATAAAAAAATCCCCATTAAAATCTGTCAAATTAAACTGGAAATGTCTCAATCCACCGTATCTACCAATGTCGCACGGGGTGAAAGGTAGCAGGACTACAGCAGTGTTTGTTAGACCATGAGACATCCCGAAAATCAGTCTTCTCACAAAAACATATGTAGTGTCCAAATGGTTTGACCTACAGATTATTATGACCAGTCTATGGCAAGGGGAGACTCTCATGAACATGATGGTGTTCTCTGTCTCAGGACTCTTCTGAAGGTATCTGGTACCGGTTGAAACAAAATTGTGAAAGGTGAAGGTTGTTTTGTGCCTACCCAATTTATTTTTTAATATGTGTAAAAACAATAGCTACAAATATTTCCTGAGCTTTCTTATATATCTTAGATATAGGACAAACACTTCAAAATCTTGTGTCTCACAGAGTACTGTGAAATACCGCAAGAATCGGAAGTGCCCAATGAATACCAAGATATGATCACTATACCTGGGTTCTCCTCAAATAAGAGGGGCACTGTGCCACCTTATTGGCTTGGCTGTGCCTCTATGTAAAGATTTCAGAGCAAATTAAATTTATATTTACTAATGATAGATAGAGTAACTATCTTTGATCGCAAGCACATTTCAGCAGTAAGCTATCTCGACTCAGAGCGCGCTCAGGACACTGAGTATAATGTTGTCGTATTATTCAAACTTTTTAACGGCAGTCAAACAAAGTTGATGAATTTGCTAGATAACCTCCTTCAACAAATGACACAATATCTCCTATTTGGCAAAATCGAGTTGATCTACTCTCATACCGTTTGTTGATCACACATTCTGTACCGAAGCTCTCATATGGGCAACAAGTACGAGAGCACAGAGAAGCTGGTAAAAGATAAATCGGTATTTTGACATGGATAGGCAAGAGACTTGCTTTGATAATGCAACCTATGGATTACAGAATAAAGTGAGGACTTTTCATGCGAGACAGGAGTTAGGATTTTGGGTTTCAGTGAAATTAGGACTGGATAGCAAAATAGCCTCAGCTCTAGGACAGGAGAAGATAGAAATGTCCCTTATGCCTCTGAATTGTTAACATACATAATTTCTGTGACAGAAATCCTTATGTAGTGAATTCTGCATAGAACTATCAAATGTGTGACTGTCTGAAGATTCACAATGACAGCTCAAAGAGGCACATTATTTTATAGACTATAGGCCTTCTGTTGGGGTTTCTTGTAGGGTTTATTAACTGCATTTGGGTAGTTTGTGCAGTCCAGCAGTGTCAATTATGTGTGTGCTTTGAGTTTAAGTCAACTTGTGTGAAGTAAATATGTGAGGCTAAAGACTTCCATGCAACAACCTGTTCGGATAATATGCTTTTATTTTTGCTTATCAGTTTTTTGCATGTTGTGTGGGGCATGCATTAGTATCGACATTGGAGAGAAAGGTTGTAATTTCCCGGGTCTTGTCATTACATTTTTTCGGGAAATGTGAAGAGTGTTCCCTGGACATTCCCGGGATCCGGGTTAACCATTTCATCGGTACTGTAGTTGAGCATTGAGTCAATGCAGGTAGGCAGTGCGGCTAGTCCAAGGGAGCGAGGGAGGGCAGTGGTAGTTAGCTTCTAAACAGTCTTTTGGCCTGGGGAAAGAAGCTGTCTCTGAGTCTGTTGGTCTGAGACCTGATGCAATGGTACTGGCTGCATGGCTCAGGTGACTGGAGTCTTTGGTAATTTGTTGGGCCGTTCTCAGACACCGGCAGGCATGATGGTTGGGAGTTCACCCTCAGTGATGTGCCGGGCCATCCTCACCACCCTCTGTAGGGCCTTGCGGTTGAAGGTGGTGCAATTGGTGCTACAACCAGCTTCTGATAGTGCACCTGTAAAAGTCCTTATGATTTGATGGGCCGTGACAACCCCCCCCCCCCCATTTCCTGTAGTCCACGATCAACTCCTTGGTCTTGCTGACATTGAGGGAGACAATGTTGTCCAGGCATCACCAGGTCTCTGACCTCCTCCCCCATCGGTGTTCAGGCCTACCACCGTTGTGTTGTCTGCAAACTTGATGATGGAGTTGGAGTCATGCGTGGCCATGCAGCCATGGGTCAACAGGGAGTACAGGAGGGGGCTAAGCAAACACCCCCTGGGGTCCCCCGTGTTTAGGGCCTGTGTGCAGAGGTATTGTTGCTACCCTCACCACCTGGGGTCGGCCCATCAGGAAGTCCAGGATCCAGTTGCAGAGGGAGGGGTTCAGTCCCAGGGTCCCGAGCTTGGTGATAAGCTTGGAGGGCACTATGCTGTTGAACGCTTAGCTGTAGTCGATTAACAGCATTCTCACTTAGGTATTCCTTTTGTCGAGGTTGGAGAGGACAGTGTGGAGTGACATTGAGATTGTGTCATCTGTGGAGCTGTTGGGGCAGGATGCAAATTGGATAAGTTCCAAGGTGTCTGGGATGATTACATGATTAGATGATTACAGATGTGAGTGCTACAGGGCAATAGTTATTGTGGCAGGTTTCCTTAGAGTTTTGGGGAACAGGAATGATGGTAACCAGCTTGAAACGTATGGATTAAAGACTTGGACACGGAGAGGTTGAAAAAGTCTTTGAGGTCCCCTGGCCTTGAGGTCTTACGAATGTCGACTCGTTCAAAAGTCTAAGGTCAGCCTCAGAGAGCGAGATCACCCAGCCCTCTGGAACAGCGAGATATTAAACTGCGGCGGTCGTAGTGGGACTTTTTGTACAAAAAAGACAGTCATTTATGAAAACTAGTAGCACAGAAGTTACATGTCAAGAAAGAGAAGCAAGAGAACTTTATTTTGATGGGTGTTGATTTTTTATGCAATTGAGAAAGGTAATGATTTAATAAAGTTGAAAAGTTTACAAATTAGATGTGCTGAAATGAAAACAATTTCCGTAATTGAACACTCAAATTATAGTGATATTATGTCTGACCCCGCATGTGCAATGCATTCAGAAAGTATTTAGACCCCTTGACTTTTTCAACATTTTGTTACATTACAGCCTAATTTTAAAATTGATTAAATAAATGTTTATCCTCATCAATCTTCACACAATACCCTATTTACAGAAGCATTCAGACCCTTTGCTATGAGACTCGACATATAGCTCAGATGCTTCCTGTTTTTTTTTAATCCTCCTTGAGAAGTTTGTACAATTTGATTGGAGTCCATCTGTGGTAAATTCAATTGATTTGACATGTTTTGGAAAGGCACCCACCTGTCTATATGAGATACCACAGTTGACAGTGCATGTCAAAAAAAAAAACAAGCCATGGGTCAAAGGAATTGTCCATAGAGCTCCGAGACAGGATTGTGTCGAGTCACAATCTGGGGAAGGGTACCAAAAATGTTCTGCAGCATTGGAAGGTCCCCAAGAACACTGTGGCCTCCATCATTCTTAAATGGAAGAAGATTGGAACCACCAAGACTCTTCCTAGAGCTGGACGCCCTGTCAAACTGAGCAATCGGGGAAGAAGGGCCTTGGTTAGGTAGGTGACGAAGAACCCAATGGTCACTCTAACAGAGCTACAGAGTTCTTCCGTGGAGATGGGAGAACCTTCCAGAAGGAGAAACATCTCTGCAGCACTCCACCGATCAGGCCTTTATGGTAGAGCGGCTAGACAGAAGCCACTCCTCAGTAAATGTCACATGAAAGTGTTTTCCAAAAGGCACCTAAAGGACTCAGACCATGACAAACAACATTATCTGTTCTGATCAAACCAAGATTGAACTCTTCGGCCTGACTGCCAAGTGCATGTCTGGAGGAAACCTGGCACTATCCCTACAGTGAAGAATGGTGGTAGCAGCATCTTGCTATGGGAATGTTTTTTCAGCCGCTGTGACTGGGAGACTAGTCAGGATCGAGGGGAATAAGAACAGAGCAAAGTACAGAGAGATCCTTGATGAAAAACAGCTCCAGCAGCAACGCTCCCCATTCAATTTGACAGAGCTTGAGAGTATCTGCAGAGAATTGGAGAAAATCCTCAAATACAGGTGTGCCAAGCTTGTAGCATCATACCCAAGAAGACTCAAGTCTGTAATTGCTGTCAAAGGTGCTCCAACAAAGTACTGAGTAAAGGGTCTGAAAACGTATGTAAATGTGATATTTCAGCTTTTATTTGTAATACATTTGCAAAAATGAAATCGAAAATCCTGTTTGTGCTTTGTCGTTTTTGGATATTGTCTATAGACTGATGAGGGACATTTTTTAATACGGCTGTAACATAACAAAATGTGGAAAAAGTCAAGGGGTCTGAATAGTTTACGAATGCACTGTTGGTGTAATCTAGAGCTAAGCATTTAGATTTTAATTGGCATGGATATCCTTCTCTTGACCCACTTGATGAATTATGCAGTTGAACTTGACAGCAACATGATTGATTAATAAATGAGGTAGTCTAAACAGTGCAGGTGGGCCTAGAGACAGAGCACATTTATGGTGGGTGTAGCCCTGTTCCAGCCTTTTAAACTAATTAATTAATTAATGCAAATACACCCCGTGTTTTATATGCAATTTAGGCACTGTTGGGTCTTTGGCTTTGCCAGATTAAGTGATATGACTTGCTATGCTATAAAATCCTTTCTCTGTAATTAATATTACCTGATTGAGCTAATCATGTACATGTAATTAACTAGAAAGTCGGGGCACCACAAATAATATTTATAGAGCAGTTATCTCCTGAATAAACTCTTAAAGACCTAGTAATATTTTACATCAATAACAGTCAATATTAATCATCACCTTATTTCAGTCTCATCTGAAAGTTGTAAATTCTTGGTTTTCTTCACAAACCCTGGCTAACAAGTTGAATCAGCAATACAAAATTGGGTTTAATTATTTATTTACTAAATACCTAACTAATCACACAGAATTACATATACACAGAATGAATCATACCTTGATTACAAATTATGTCATATAGGAAAATGTCCCTAGCGGACGGAGAAGATATGACAGCTGGTTACACAAAGAAAAGGGGGCTGGGTTTGAGTGAAAGCGGGAAGACTGAAGAACAAAGGGAGAAGCGATGTCTCTATCGAGCCGTAGGCAGCTACTCTATCATAAATACAGAATCTTATGCGTTCTAAATTACCGCCCAATTGGAAAAGAAAAATGCAATAAATATTTACTCTGAGCTGCGCTTTGGTAGGTTGGAAGAATGTCTCTGTTGGTAAATTGGAAATATGTTGTAGTAACGTCTTTGTGTGGTAGACGGGGTACTCTGTCTGTTCTTTCCTAGCCCACGTTTGCAGCTGCTGTTGCTAAATCAACGGCTAAGAGGTATCACTTCTGTAGTGAATAAGAGTTCAAAGTTCATACCATTCGCAACCAAAGCTCACGCTGAGGTTGGCTTCGTTCTGCAGTTATTATCTGAATGCTTCTGACATCGGATCGTCATCCTAATGTACGCGGAACAGGAAGTTATATTGTCGTCAAGGCTTTATATAGGAAGGGAGAGGAGGGCGTGTTTCATAGTTTATAACCAATGTCTCTTCACGTGTGCGGGCCACTGAGTCGGGCCTATTTCACTCACGCAAACCCAATTGGGGTTTGCAGTTTGCAGTTGGGTGAATTTTGGTCCATTCCTCCTGACAGAGTCGGTGTAACTGAGTCAGGTTTGTAGGTCTCCTTGCTCGCACACGCTTTTTCAGTTCTGCCCACAAATTTTCTATGGGATTGAGGTCAGGGCTTTGTGATGGCCACTCCAATACCTTGACTTTGATGTCCTTAAGACATTTTGCCACAACTTTGGAAGTATGCTTGGGGTCATTGTTCATTTGGAAGACCCATTTGTGACTAATTGTTAACTTTCTGACTAATGTCTTGAGATGTTGCTTTAATATATCCACATAATTTTCTTTCTCATGATGCCATCTATTTTGTGAAGTGCATCTGCTCCTCCTGCAGCAATGCACCCCCACAACATGAGCTGCCACCCCTGTGCTTCACGGTTGGGATGGTGTCCTTCGGCTTGCAAGCTCCCCCTTTTTCCTAAAAACATAATGATGGTCTTTATGGCCAAACAGTTCTATTTTTGTTTCATCAGACTAGAGGATATTTCTCCAAAATGTGCGATCTTTGTCACCATGTGCAGTTGCAATCCGTAGTCTAGCATTTTTATGGCGGTTTTGGAGCAGTGGCTTCTTCCTTGCTGAGCAACCTTTCAGGTTATGTCGATATAGGACTCGTTTTACTGCGGATATAGATACTTTTGTACCTGTTTCCTCCAGCATCTTCACAATGTACTTTGCTGTTGTTCTGGGATTGATTTGCACTTTTTGCACCAAAGTACGTTCATCTCTAGGAGACAGAACGCTTCTCCTTCCGGAGCAGTGTGTCGGCTGCGTGGTCCCATGGTGTTTTTACACTTGCGTACTATTATTTTTACAGATGAACGTGGTACCTTCAGGTGTTTGGAAATTGCTCCCAAGGATGAACCAGACTTGTGGAGGTCTGCAATTTTTAAAATTTCTTTTGATTTTCCCATGATGTCAAGCAAAGAGGCACCTAGTTTGAGGGTAGGCCTTGAAATACATCCACATGTACACCTCCAATTAACTGAAATTATGTCAATTAGCCTAATTGAAGCTTCTAAAGTGATGACATTTTCTGGAGATTTCCAAGCTGTTTAAAGGCACAGGCAACTTAGTGTATGTAAACTCTGACCCACTGGAATTGTGAAGCAGTGAATTATACTTGAAAAAATCTGTCTGTAAACAATTGTTGGAAAAATGACTTGTGTCATGCGCAAAGTAGATGTCCTAACCGACTTGCCAAAACTAGTTTGTTATTTAAAAAAAATATATTATTATTTTTTAAAGGGGTGGATCAGCTTAATATTGCGGAAAGAATATTGCTTCCATTAATGTCATTGTCTGCATCATTTCCAATCCCCCATGTATTTTTTAGGTAAATATATCCATACACGCATGCATACATATACATATATACATACACATTGTCACGACTTCTGCCGAAGTCGTTGCCACTCCTTGTTTGGGCGGTGCTCGGCGTTCGACGTCACCGGTCTTCTAGCCATCATTGATCCATTTCTCATTTTCCATTGGTTTTGGCTTGTCTGCCCACACCTGTTTTCAATCCCTTTCATTACCTGTTGTGTATTTACCCTCGGTTTCCCCTCATGTCTTTGTCAGAGATTGTTTTATTGTCAGAGATTGTTTTATTGTCAGTGTAGTTTGATTGTTGTATAGGTGCGCGTCGGGTCCTCGTACCCATGTTTGTGTAATTTTTTTTGTGATGGAGCATGTTACGTGGACTTAATTAAAAGACTCCATTTTACACTCCTTTTGACTCTCCTGCGCCAGACTTCCCTGCCACCTATACACCTATGCCTGACACACATACCTATATAGACATACATACTTTTTAAAAGAATATACATTTATTATTATTCCCAGCAAACCCTACCGCCGATCCCCCAATTGGCGTAAACTAATAAATAATTTGGCTTTAATCTTCAATTTATACACATTTTACATACACAGTCTATTTTACAATAGTTATTTTTTGTTTGTTTTTAGTCCTTCCTCTATTTCTGATGTCCACCCAGTTTGATTTCTATTTGTAACTATGCTATTTCACAAAAGTTCTGAACCTATATACATTTTACAGACCCTGTATGTTTTAATGTTTTATCTTGCTATTAGTCCCACCCTTCAGCTCCATTCAACCTCTCCCATCTATCTCTCAGCATCATCCATTTTGGATTTCTATTTGCCATATATTTTTCAACTGTGCTGTGGTGATTCACAAACTAATTGAACCTATCTATTCTCATAGCTTCTACAGATTGTAAATTAAAAATAAACATTTTTGCTCAAATAATTATTTTATTATTGATTGATTGACTATGATATTTCAAATCACCCAGTATTGCTGTCTGTAGCGTTAGTTCTAGGCAAATGTTGCAATTCTTCAGCCATTCCTGGACCTGTGACCAAAAACGAGCTACATATGGACAATACCAAAATAAATGATCTAATGACTCTGCCTCCTCACAGCAGAATCTGCAGAGCTGGGAAGATTGTATCCCCCATATCTATAACATTCTATTAGTTGCAAGAATTTTGTATAGTAATTTGAATTGAAAAATTTGAAGTTTTGCATCCGGCGTTGTTTTGCGTATCAATTCATAAACCATGTGCCATGGAATGGGTACATCGAAAATCTCTTCCCAACTATTTTGCAATTTATATGGCACAGCTGTCAGTCTTTTGGTCCTTAAATTAAATTGGTATATGTTTTTATTTACCACACTTTTCTTTAACCATGGATGTTCTTTAATACAGGGCCGACATACAAGTTCCTTACTTTTTTCCCCTTCTACTTGCCTCTTCCATTTTTGTGGTAATGCTGCAATTAATTGGTTGTAATTTTGGGTAAAGGAGACATTTCCATATGTCTGTGTTAGCTGCATGTGTGACGTAACTCCACCAGTCCTATTTATGATATTATTCACTAAAATTATACCTTTTTTAAACATTTCTTCGAAAAATACAAAACATTTTTAGTGTATTATTTGTTCTGTCTTTTCAGGTGGATTAAACTGAAATTGCAACAAACTTTCTAAGGCTTGTTTAAAAAATAAAGATATTTTGGAGATGATTTCCTTTTCAAACAATTGAAAGTGGGCCGGTGTAATCTGAATAAAGGGGAATAGGCCCTTCTTGAACATAGGATAGGACATTCGTACCAATTTACTAGAGAACCTGTTTGGATTTAGGTATAACTTTTGTATGACTGATGCCTTTAGTGAGAGGTCTCCTGCTTTAATATTTAATCATTTCTGCCCTCCGAATTCATATTTGTTATATAAATAGGCCCTTTTAATTTGATCTGGCTTGCCGTTCCAAATAAAATAGAATATTTTATGTTCAAAACCGTAAGCAAATAGCTAAACTGTGATATGACTAAAGAGTTAATCAGGGTGATTTTTCCACAAATAGACAGGTGTTTTCCTTTCCATGGTAGCAAGATCTTATCTATTTTTGCTAAATTTCTATAATAATTTATTGGAGTGAGATCATGAATGTCCGAGTGTGACCCCCTCCCCATGGGTTACTGCAGCGAGTGTTGCCAGCACTGCCACTGCCTGGGTGGGGGTACCCCACCGGAATCCCCACCGGCTTTGAGAATTCCCTTGTATAGTACGCTCTCCCTTTAGGGGGCTTTGGCTTTGCAGGACCAACCCTGCCAAGCAGGCTCAGAATCTTGAGGGGGCAGTGCTGCTCTTGGTCTCTGTAACGGCGTTCTTCGTTTGTTGAATGAGAGTCGGACCGAAATGCAGCGTGTTGGTAACTCATGTTTTTTAATGAAGAAAAAACGGAACTATACATGAAATAACTAATAAATACAAAACAACAAAACGGAACGTGAAACCTAATTACAGCCTATCTGGTGAAACTACACAGAGACAGGAACAATCACCCACGAAATACACAGTGAAACCCAGGCTACCTAAATACGGTTCCCTATCAGAGACAACAAGAATCACCTGACTCTGATTGAGAACCACCTCAAACCTAAACTAAACACACCCCTAATCAACTACAATCCCAATGCCTACAAAAACCCCAATACCACAACACAATAACATAAACCCATGTCACACCCTGGCCTGACCAACTAATTAACTAAAACACAAAATACTAAGACCAAGGCGTGACAGTCTCTGACCGCATTTTGGCTGCATACAGACCGCTTACAGCAGGCCCATAAAACAGTTAGTGACTTCTCCTTAGTATCTGTGTCACGAACCTCGCCGAAGATGCTTCCTCTTCGGGCGGTGCTCGGCAGTCGTCGTCGCCTGCCTATTAGCTGCCGTCGATTCCCTTTCCGTTTGTTTTGATTATTGGGTAATTGGGTACACCTGTACACCTGTAATTTTGTTTGTGTCTTTATTCTTCGGACTATTTTGTCCTGTTGTTTGGACTGAGAACTTGTACACGCCTGTGTGTTGGCGTGACCGTTTTTGTTACGCCAGTGAAATAAATTGACAACGACTGAACCCTGCTCTCTGCGCCTGATTCCACCCACCACTCCTAGTTTATCGTAACAGAAGCCTGCACCACCTATGGAATCAGCAGGAGCAGGGACCACCCCTCTCCCCACTATGGAAGAGCGCATCCATCACCACACAGCTGTCCTCCATCGGATCGGTACAGCGATGGACCTGATGATGGAGAGGATGGAGGGATGGGAGAGGAGTGGTCTACCGACATCTCCCCCAGCTCCCCCACAGCCGACACCACCTACTCCACCTACGTCGTCCTCTGGTTCCAGCGCACTGCGTCTCTCCCCCCCGAGGGAGTACGATGGAGCGACGGCTGGGTGCCAGGGATTTTTGCTCCAGCTAGAGCTCTACCTGGCTACTGTGTGTCCGGCTCCCTCGGGTGAGGAGAGTGTGAGTCTCCTCGTCTCCTGTTTAACGGGTAGGGCCCTGGACTGGGCCAACGCTGTCTGGAACAATCCGGACTCGGCTCGGGACAACTACCTGGAGTTCACCCCTGCCGTTTTCGAGCTGTGTTCGACCACCCACCAGAGGGCAAAGCGGCGGGTGAGCGACTGTTCCATCTCAGACAGGAGACGAGGAGTGCACAGGACTTCGCGTTGGAGTTCAGGACCCTAGCTGCTGGTTCTGGGTGGAATGACAGGGCCCTGATGGACCATTACCGGTGTAGTCTCCGGGAGGACGTCCGCTGGGAGCTAGCTTGCAGGGACACCACTCTCTCCTTGGATGAACTAATAGACATGTCTATTCGATTGGACAACCTGCTGGCTGCCCGCGGGCTTTCAATAGGGGTCATGTTAATTCCCCCTTCCAGCTCTCCCACTCCCACTCCGATGGAGTTGGGAGGAGCTGCATCTAGGGGGACCAGAGGAGGAGGCTCCTCCGGTTCCTATTGTGAACGGAGAGGACACACTTCGGACCGGTGCTGGAGGAGTTCCTCTGGGAGTCGAGCTGGTCGGCGGAACACTCCTCGGCCACCCCAGGTGAGTAAGCACCATACTCACTCAGAGCTCCCTGTTGGTCACATGTTTTTGTTGATTTTTTTTCTGCGTTTTCCCCCGCTCTTCAGCATAAGGCGCTAGTCGATTCAGGCGCAGCTGGGAGTTTTATGGATCACGGACTCGCCCGTAAATTGGGTATTCCGTTAGTGCAGATAGACCCACCTGTCCCCGTGCACTCCTTAGATAGCCGACCGTTAGGGTCAGGGCTGGTCAGGGAGGCCACGATTCCGCTGGACATGGTAACGCAGGGGAATCATAGGGAGAAGATCAGTTTCTACCTTATCGATTCACCTGGGTTTCCAGTGGTGTTGGGGGTTCCCTGGCTAGCTATTCACAATCCCCTTATTTCCTGGAAACAGGGGGCTCTTAAGGGGTGGTCAGACGAGTGTTCAGATAGGTGTATAGGAGTTTCCATCGGTGCCACGGCGGTGGAGAGCCCAGACCAGGTTTCCACCGTGCGCATTCCCCCAGAATATGCCGATTTGGCTATCGCTTTTAGTAAAAAGAAAGCGAACAAATTACCACCCCATCGACGGTGGGATTGCGTGATAAACCTCCAGGAGAACGCTGCACTTCCCCGGAGTCACGTGTATCCACTGTCACAGGAGGAGACATATGTCATGGAAGCTCTGAGACAGGGGTACATTCGGCCCTCCATGTCACCCGTCTCCTCGAGTTTCTTTTTTGTGAGGAAAAAGGAGGGAGGTCTGCGTCCGTGCATTGATTATCGAGGTCTCAATTCGATCACAGTGGGTTTTAGTTATCCGCTACCTCTCATCGCTATGGCGGTGGAATCATTCCACGGAGCGCGTTTCTTCACAAAACTAGACCTCAGGAGCGCGTATAATCTGGTGCGTATTCGGGGAGGAGACGAGTGGAAAACAGCGTTTAGTACCACATCAGGCCACTATGAGTACCTCGTCATGCCGTATGGGATGAAGAATGCTCCAGCCGTCTTCCAATCCTTTGTAGATGAGATTCTCAGGGACTTGCACGGGCAGGGTGTGGTAGTCTATATTGATGACATCTTGATTTATTCTACCACACGCGCCGCGCATGTTTCCCTGGTACGCAAGGTTCTTGGACGACTGCTGGAGCATGACCTCTACGTCAAGGCTGAGAAATGTGTGTTCTCCAAACCAGCCGTTTCCTTCCTGGGTTATCGCATTTCCAGCTCGGGGATGATGATGGAGTGTGACCGCATTAACGCTGTGCGTAATTGGCCGACTCCGACCACGGTAAAGGAGGTGCAGCGGTTTTTAGGGTTTGCCAATTACTACAGGAGGTTTATCCGGGGTTTTGGCCAAGTAGCGGTGCCCATTACCTCACTGCTAAGGGGGGGTGCCGGTGCGTCTGCGGTTGTCAGCAGAGGCTGATGGAGCCTTCAACAAGTTGACGGCGCTGTTCACTGGGGCTCCCGTGTTGGCGCATCCGGACCCTTCGTTAGCATTCATAGTGGAGGTGGATGCATCCGAGGCTGGGGTTGGAGCCGTTCTGTCTCAGCTCTCGGGCACACCACCGAAGCTTCGTCCCTGCGCTTTCTTTTCTAAGAAGCTGGGTCCGGCGGAGCGGAACTATAATGTGGGGGACCGGGAGTTACTAGCTATGGTAAAGGCCCTGAAGGTGTGGAGACACTGGCTAGAGGGGGCTAAATACCCTTTCCTCATCTGGACTGAACACCATAATCTGGAGTATATTCGAGCAGCGAGGAGACTGAATCCGCGTCAGGCTAGGTGGGCCATGTTCTTTACACGTTTTAGATTCACGATCTCTTATAGACCAGGTTCCCTTAACACTAAGGCCGACGCGCTGTCCCGTCTCTATGACACCGAGGACCGGTCCATCGAACCCACTCCCATCCTTCCAGCCTCTCATCTGGTGGCCCCAGTGGTATGGGAGGTGGACGCGGATATCGAACGGGCGTTGAGGGTTGAACCTGCGCCTACACAGTGTCCGACCGGTCGTAGTTACGTACCGCTTGGTGTCCTTGATAAATTGATTTGGTGGGCTCACACACTACCGTCTGCGGGTCATCCGAGGATTGATAGGACAGTGCGGGGTCTTAGGGGGAAATACTGGTGGCCCACCTTAGCCAGGGATGTGAGGCTCTATGTCTCTTCCTGTTCGGTATGCGCTCAAAGTAAGGCTCCTAGGCACCTTCCTAGAGGGAAGTTACAGCCCCTCCCGATTCCACAACGGCCATGGTCACATCTCTCGGTAGATTTCCTTACTGATCTTCCCCCATCTCAGGGGAACACTACCGTTCTGGTCGTTGTGGATCGGTTCTCTAAGTCCTGCCGTCTCCTCCCATTGCCTGGTCTCCCTACGGCCCTGCAGACTGCAGAGGCTCTATTTACCCACGTCTTCCGGCACTATGGGGTTCCAGAGGATATAGTCTCCGATTGGGGTCCCCAGTTCATGTCCCGGATTTGGAAGGCGTTTATGGAGCGTCTGGGGATCTCGGTTAGCCTTACCTCTGGTTATCACCCCGAAAGTAATGGGCAGGTGGAGAGAGTAAACCAGGAAGTGGGTAGGTTTCTGAGGTCGTATTGCCAGGACCGGCCAGGAGAATGGGCGAGGTACGTCCCGTGGGCAGAGTTGGCCCAGAACTCACTTCGACATTCATCCACGAATATGTCGCCATTCGAATGCGTACTGGGTTACCAGCCGGTCCTGGCTCCGTGGCATCAGAGTCAGACCGAAGCTCCTGCGATGGAGGAGTGGGTACAGCGCTCTTGAGAGACCTGGCGGGCAGTCCAGGATTCTCTCAGGCAAGCCAGTGAACTGCAGAAGAGAGACGCTGACCGCCACCGTAGTGAGGCCCCGGTGTTCGCACCAGGGGATAGGGTCTGGCTCTCGACCCGAAACCTGCCCCTCCGCCTGCCCTGCCGGAAGCTGGGGTCGCAGTGTGTGGGGCCATTTAAAGTCCTGAGGAGGATAAACGAGGTGTGTTATAGATTGCAACTTCCTTCTTATTATCGCATTAACCCCTCGTTTCATGTGTCTCTCCTCAGGCCGGTGGTAGCTGGTCCCCTACAGGACAGTGAGGTACCGGAGGTCTCTCCACCCCCTCTGGACATCGAGGGATCCCTGGCGTACACAGTACGACCGATTCTGGACTCGAGACGCCGGGTGAGGGGCCTGCAGTACCTTGTGGACTGGGAGGGGTACGGTCCGGAGGGGAGGTGCTGGGTACCGGGGAGGGACATTTTAGATCCTTCCCTCTTGAGGGATTTTCATCGCCTCCACCCGGATCGCCCCGCGCCTCGTCCTCCGGGTCGTCCTCGAGGCCCGGGTCGGCGCGCTGCGGGAGCCACGCGTCAGGGGGGGGGGGGTACTGTCACGAACCTTGCCGAAGATGGTGCCTCTTCCTCTTCGGGCGGTGCTCGGCTGTCGTCGTTGCCAGCCTATTAGCTGCCGTCGATTCCCTTTCCGTTTGTTTTGATTACTGGGTAATTGGGTACACCTGTTTTGTGTTAGGGTTTGTTTGTAGGCTATTTAAGGGCACTAGGCCTGCTGGGTATTTGTGCGGGCTTGTTTCTTGTTACTCTGTTTGGATGGTGTTAATTTTGTTCGTGTCTTTATTCTCCGGACTATTTTGTCCTGTTGTTTGGACTGAGAACTTGTACACGCCTGTGTGTTGGCGTGACCGTTTTTGTTACGCCGGTGAAATAAATTGACAACGACTGAACCCTGCTCTCTGCGCCTGATTCCACCCACCAATCCTAGTTTATCGTAACAATCTGGGTCATTCAGGTGGGTGTTTAGAGTATAAGGTTGTGGACCGTACCATTAAATTAGGATCAAAAATAAACAATTAGATATAATTTATTTTAAAAATGTAGTTCCCCGTGATAAGACAATAAATAAATCAAACGTATAATTTATTTTAAAACTGTTCCACAATGATAGGACAATAAATAAATAAGACATATAATTAATTATAAAAGTATTTCCATCATCTAAACAACATTGCAAGCTCTCTCATACCCCAGCTCACAGCAATACATTGGTTCTGGGATATGCAACCATTTCCTTACTCACTCACTCAACTTTCCCAAACATTACAAATAAAAAAATAAATAAACACACACCACACCATCCACACATACTGTGCCTTCTGTTTACATAGTTTTTATCTTCACCATGTTGAATTAGTGCTTGTGTGTTCCAATTAGTTATATGTGAAGACATACAAAAGCTATTTTTATTTGATTGTATTGTTACAATCCATAACCGGGCTAGAATTGTGTTTCACTATTTTCCTCATCTATGAGAACTTGGTCATTTTTAAAATATGGAGTCATGGAGTAGTCTTTGTGTCTCTGAACAACTGGTTATCAATATATAATTCATCAACGACGAGAGCTACTTGTTTCCCTTTTAATCTATTTTCTTTGAAAATTGGATACAGCCATAAGAAGTTTTAATTAAGTTTTAATTAACAAGAAATGTGTGGAGTGGTTGAAAACAAGTTTTAATGACTCCAAACTAAGTGTAGGTACTCTTCTGACTTCAACTTTAAATAGAGAATGGAGGATGTTTTTCCAGTGGTTCATTCTCATGCCAGCCAGGTAGCCTATGCTCTTGTTATAAATATAAGCAATGTGCTTAATATTAGGAAAGCTGATAAATAAATATAGTAGGCCTAGCCTATAGAAAGCTGATGTGATCCTCTTATTTTTAGTAGAGGCCATCACTCTGTTTTCTCACACAATTGCATAGCCTATAGAAATGTTGTGCAACAAGAGCACATGGGCTCTCATAAAGAGTTTGATTAGATTTTCTTTTACATTTGCATTTCTGTCAGAGGGATTAGAGGGACAATAGAGTGCTGAGTACCAGACAAGTTTTGGTAGGCAATTTTTGGTAGACCAGCAGCAGATCATGGAGAAGCCTAATTACCATGATTAAATGGTAATGTGGAATTTGACTGCCTTCATGGCTTGTAACCGCTGGTGTGGCGGTAACACGCAACAGCTCTAGTTACATTCACCCCTTTTGCCCTCAGAACAACAATTCAAAGGGGCATGGACTCTACAAGTTGTCGAAAGCATTCCAAAGGGATGCTGGCCCATGTTGAATCCAATGCTTCCCACAGTTGTGTCGAATTGGCTGGATGTCCTTTTGGTGGTGGACCATTCTTGATACACACAGGAAACTGTTGTGCCGTGAAAAACCCAGCAGCGTTGTAGTTCTTGACACAAACTGGTGCGCCAGGTTTCACCTAGATTCACCTTGTCAGTCTTGTCAATCTCGTGTAAAGAGCAGGTGTCCTTAATGTTTTGTACACTCAGTGTATAGGCAAACTGCTTGAACATCATCTAGTTTCCATTATAGTTTTGTAGATCTTTACTTATAATATCTGTAAATAAATAAAACCAATTTGGAAAATCGTATGGTAAACTATTTACATGGATAAACAATGTTTCTGTGCTGAACAAATGTTTATTATAATTCCATATAGTGTATAATGAATAGTGCAAATACAGTAATTCATAAGTTATTTATATATTTTTTTGCTTTGTCTCATACAGTTAACATTGATGAAAGAAAATGTTTCCAATTGCAGAGTAATTGAAGAGTATTGTTATTCCTAACTTCAGGTTTGCTGGGTTGTGGTTCTTAACATGTAATTGAGTCTTCAGGGGAACTTATTTCTATCAATTTAGTTTCAAATCATAAAGCAGTTACAGGGATGGTCAAATTAAAGCATGCTTTCAGATGACTTCATACAGCATTGAAAGATGAAGTAATATCTGTCTGCTACATAGTCAGGTCCATAATTATTGGCACAATTGATAAAGATGAGCAAAAAAAGACTATGAAATAAATAATACAAATACTGACATGTATTGCATGCAACAACAAAAACGTGTAATTAGATTATTTTATACTCATACAATTGCTACAATTGCTCAGAGAAAGAGATTTAGTTGAACAAAAAATCTCAATTTGAGATTGTGTCAAATTGGCTGTAAGTCTTTTGGGTGGTGGACCGTTCATTCTTGATACACATGGGAAACTGTCTGAAAACCACAGCAGTGTTGTAAGGGAGTGCATAACTGGCGGCAGGGAAGTCAGGCGCAGGAGAGACAAACTGGGTAATCCATGGAGCAGTTTTATTCACAAAACCACCGGAAACCAGAACAACAAACAAACAAATGGGTACAAAACCCGTTGCGCATCAGAGAAAATGTGCACATGCACTTACAATAAACACTTCCACACAAAGACATGGGGGGAACAGAGGGTAAAATACACAACATGTAATGAGGGAATTGAGACCAGGTGTGTGGGAAGACAAGACAAAACAAAAGGAAAATGAAAAGTGGATCGGTGATGGCTAGAAGATGGCCGAGCGCCGCCCGAACAAGGAGAGGAACCCACTTCGACGGAAGCTGTGACAAGCGTTGCAGTTCTTGACACTAACCGGTGTGCCTGGACCCTACTACCATACCCCGTTCAAAGGCACTTACTTAATCTTTTGTCTTGCCCATTCACCCCGAATGGCAAGTAGCTTATTGGTTAAGAGCCTTTGGACAGTAACCGTAAGGTTGCTGGTTTGACTTTCCAAGCCGACTAGGTGAAAAATCTGTAAGTGGTGCATGAACAAGGCACTTAACTCTAATTGCTCCACATGTACGTCGCTCTGGATAAGAGTGTCTGCTAAATGACTGAAATGTCAATTGACTCAAGGCTTAAAAATCTTTCTTTAACCTGTCTCCTCCCCTTCATCTACACTGATTGAAGTGGATTTAATTAACAAGTAACATCAATAAGGGATCAAAAGCTTTCACCTGGATTCACCTGGTCAGTCTACGTCATGGAAAGATTTAATGTTTTGTATACTCAGTGTATATTTTCAAGCCAGAGATTCAGATTGAGCTCAATGTGATCTAATCCTTCCCATTGACTTAAATTGTAACGGTTTTCTTGTGGTGAAGGAGAGGCGGACCAAAACGCAGCATAGTTATATTGATTCATGTTTAATAAAAAAAAGAAACACAAACACTACAAAACAATAAACGCGGAAAACCAAAAACAGCCCTATCTGGTGCAGAGACAGGAACAATCACCCACAAACACACAGTGAAACCCAGGCTACCTAAGTATGATTCTCAATCAGAGACAACTAATGACACCTGCCTCTGATTGAGAACCATACTAGGCCGAAACATAGAAATACCCAAATCATAGAAAAACAAACATAGACTGCCCACCCCAACTCACGCCCTGACCATACTAAATAATGACAAAACAAAGAAAATAAAGGTCAGAACGTGACAGTAATTGTCATACCGTCCCTCATGTTTTAGTCTCCTCTCTCCCATCTGGTTTATGCGAGGTGTTTTCCCCCATGGATACAGCAAGTTTCTGTCCCTGTTGCCTTTAATGTCTTAATTATAAAATGAAACACATTCAACCCTTCAGTACCTTACACACCCGTTCATTATTGAACTAAGTCTATTAGAGCTGTGAAAAGTGTGTGTGTGTGTGTGTGTGTGTGTGTGTGTGTGTGTGTGTGTGTGTGTGTGTGTGTGTGTGTGTGTGTGTGTGTGTCAGAGGTGGGGGTGGGGGAGATTTAAGTTTACCGTTTGTGGTCATAAACCAGCCAGTCTCTAATTAGCCACCATGGATATTATGGAATGCCAGGATTTTACATTTGTCCTTATTATCTCATCCTTATTATCTCAGCAAAGGAGGCATTAAACTGTTCTCACCTCACCTTACAAATGGCTCTCATTGACAGGTTTTTTTCTGGGCAGATGCAATGACAGCTTTGAAAGATATAATGAGAGATACAGTACACTGAAATCCATAAAGACTAATCAGAAATGCAGTGCTTCACTCAAGCTCTGTCCTGATAAGGCCTAAGTAATACATTATATGACATCCTTTGAAGAATTCATACCTTCAATATAACTTTTAGACAGCTGATTAAACTTATTTAAAACGCATGAATGAATTTAAGGTTAAGGATTCTCTTACACAACATTTATATTCCATAATTAGCCCTATTGTAGCTGGCTTAGTTAGCAGCTGAGCGCAAGGTAGTGTCAGTGACGTGTCATCCCCCTCTCCCTGCTCCCCCCTTTCCTCCTTCAACTAGGCTGTGGTCAGAGGTCGTAAAGTCCTCAGAAGACCCTGCCTCATGGCCACACAGTATTAGAGAGAGGGTAAACTTTCATAGAGGACAAAGGAAATACTTCCACCTCACAGAACTTGAGGTACGAACAAATGTCATGTTCCAGAGAAAGTGTAAAAGATGGGTGAAGAATCCAGCTACGAACTGGTGCGTTTGTCACAACTTGGGAAGCTCAAGAGAGACGGTGTGGCCACATTACCATAACGCTGTTTATATAATAGCCTCAGATATGAGGTTTACATCTAATTGTTGTATAAGATGTATGAGTGAGGATGATACTGTTTACACAATTTTACAATGTGATTTTGGACTGTTTAATGAAGGAAAACTCAAAAAGGGAATTGGATTTGAGCTAAATCAGAGGACCGCCCCTGAGCCCAGTTAGGGTCAGACATCCTGGACCGGCCCTGAGCCCAGTTAGGGTCAAACATCCTGGCACAGCCCTTTTCTGCCATTCCGAATAAAACCCAACTTTGAGAAATTATCAGCAGACCCATGTTTTTATCCATTAGGAGGGGGACAAAGGTTGTAGACCATTGCTGAATCTTTTAACAATACCATGTGGTTAAACTCTTAGACTATCGATACCGACAGAATGAGAACAAGTCTTTGATATTAATTACTAGTCTGCAGCTAGGAATTCGGTATCATTGAACGCGAAGAACAACAACCGCCGAAACATCCATTCTATAACGAATGTCACTTTGAACTATTCCCTCTAAGCAAGACAGAGAGAGAGGGAGAGAGACGGACAATTCTATGAAAGACACAAACTTTTCACCAGCGATCAAGACGACACACTGAGCGTAAATATATATATATATTGATTGCAATTGTTCCCGAATGAGTGAGCGTTCATGTGTAAATGATTAGCATTTTAATTGTTATAATTATCACTCTGTAGTGACTTCTTGGTCGACCCCCCCATTTTCCCTTTGTCGAACAAGCCGCCATGCCGGTTTAGCCCACTAGGGCACATTCTCCTATCATTTCATGTAACATGTTTGTTTATGCATTTCTGTGAATTACTTAGTTAGTAATAAATAAATGTTAAGACAATTGATGTATGGATTACTCATAGTGAAGACTGGGTTCGTGCAGATAACCAACAATTTACAAAGTTTGGAATGAGACTAACGTGAGGTAAAATAAATAAATCATTAATCAGAAGACTATTGAACAGATATGAAAATATCTGAATGGTTATATTGGGAAATTATAACTTTGTAATCTGAATACTTTCCTTGGTGCCCCAACTTCCTAGTTAATTACAGTTACATGATTATTCAGTTTAATCGCGTAATACTAATTACAGGAATCTTTGATAAAAACTAAGTCTTCAATTTAATGATAGTAAAGACACGACAGAAGGAATGCTTAAACAAATCACAAGGGATAATTGGAGTCTGCATTGTATAAAGAAATAGGCTAGCAGCACAATCTTTCATAATGATCTCTTCAGATAACCTCTTAACCTCTTACTTTTCAATCCACATTGCGGAAATTCAGTGTTACAGCGTGATTGAAAGTTAAAGGCAATGTTCCAGCGTCAGCAGAGACTACATTCACAGTAAATGCTGTAGAAGTCGGCTCAATAGAAAATTGCTGTTAAATATCTAGCGTGCTCTCTGTAACGCTTCAGTTACACAGATTGAATAGAATCCTTATTTCTTAATCGTTGAAGAAGACTGGAACTCACATACCTTTTTCAGCCGCTCAACTGAAGAAAATCTACAATAATCTACAAGGTTATTTTAGTACAAACCAACAATATACAAATTAGATAAACAACTTACATCCCAGGTTATAATGAGACCCAAATGTTTCAAAGTAGATGTTAAGGCTCATATGGACAGAAAATCAAATAGGCTGCTTGAAAGCTCCTCTACGCACATAACTGGAAAGACTACAGTGGCCAAATATCAGTGCCAGGTCTATCTGTCCAGTTCAATTCCACTCAGCCCCGGCTATTTTCCCAGTGACTAAGGCTCAGCCCTGAGTAGAATCCGTGCATTGGCTCTGACTCTGGTCATGAAGAGAAGATGAAAAGAGAAGAAAGAAGAGAAGAGAGAAGACATAGCATGAGAGTAATACAGACGACAGAGCGTTGTGCGCTGCTGGAGTCCCAGAGATGAATGAAGAGGATCTTCTTCATGTATAAGTAATGGAGTGTGAAGTGTAAACACTGGGGGCTATCGTCCCTGCTCTGAAGAGCTGTTAGAGGGAGAGAGAGCGATGGGTAGAGGAGAAAGAGAGAGCTAGAGAGAGGGAGAGCAACAGATAGAAGATGGAAGAGAGTGAGATGCCTTCTCCCCCCCTCTAAAGCAAGTCCTTCACTCTTCCTCCCCAGAGGTCATCAACAGCAGGTGATCTGGAAAGACCAACAGCTCACTCACTCACTCACTGCCAGAAACACCATGTGACATTCAGTTCAGTTTGTATTCCGCAGCCATTCTTGTAGATTTCAAATTATGCAGACGCTAAAAGATTTTCACTGGGATCATAAAGGAGAGAACATTACATCATTGACTCAGTCTGAGCTTGAAATACTTAAATAATGTAATGTAAATGGACAGACATTGGAGAGTACACAAAGCCCTCTGCCTCACTGCCTTGAAATGCAATATGAACATATCATCATTATTCATTATCATGTTTACAAATCCAGGGGACGACAGCAGTCAGGCACTGACAGAGCCTGTGCTACAGTACACTTCATAGTTGATGCTTCTGTTTGTTTCGTTCTTTGTATACTTGGCTGATTGAATACAGGGTCAACCAACAATCCCAATGTTTAACTTAATGTACACTGTCTAATGGGAACCTACTCTCCATCTAGTGAAATCAACTCAAAGATAAATGACAAGATGGTCTACAAAGGGATATCTAATTAACCAATATGAAAAAGAAAAAAAATGTAAATGCCTCAGTGAATAGTCATCCACTAAACATCAATAGTCACATCGAATAGAAACATGAAGGTGAAGGACCCTGTGAGTAGCCTACAAGGCAACCTCTTGTCACACAGATTATGAGGATCACATCTCTCACTAGCTGTTTTCCATCAGCTTTGGAATCCAGGGGAGTTTCATTTCTTCCAGTGATTACTTGTGGATGATTTAATCAGAAAAGGCATGTACAGATGTAGGATCGTAATATGATCCCTATTTTATTGCTGAGAATTATTCTGCACATCAGTGTATGAAGTTTAAAAAGGCTTCCAAAGTTTGCAATTTCCACTTTAAAATGTCAGAGTTGACATTTTATTTGCCCTAACGAAAAATGCATCCACCTCTAAAATTATTTTTGTTAATTATATTCCACATAATATTTCACATTTCCTGTTGCTGCAGGATTGTTTCCCTGCTGTAGCAAACTGGCTCAAATTAAGATCCTACATTTGTAGAGACAAACTGAATGTGTTTGCTGCTATCCCTAAAGCCTTAACTCCACAGCCATCCAAGTGCTTTAGTCCAGTTTATCCCCCAAAGGGAGACATGGAGAGATGGAGGATTGATCGTAATCAATCTCTTGATTGTTCTGTGACCTTGAGCAAACCAATAATAGGATTACTCACAATGATGAGATACGAGCTGGGCCATGGTTGGGAGTTGGTGGTTGATACTACCATTGTCTGCCCATGATATCCACACAATGAGACAACATTGCCCCCTGTGCTGATTGATCCTAACAAAGAGAATTAAAGTGAATCCATCTCATTTAACTGAACAGGGTTTTTATTCCAAGCTAGTTTAGTTGGGCCCCTAAGATCAGGGTTGGCAATAGATCTGTAGAGGGCAATAGCCTAAAGACTTACGCCCACTGCTAGCTTTCATGTAGCCAATGTGGATTTAATTTAAGCCGTAAAATCTTGAACAGTTTTCAACTGTTTGCAATCTTTAATTTGATCATGCCTCCTTGCATACACCTGTAGCAATGTGACAAATTCAACAATCAGCTAATAATAGATAGAACAGTCCAGTCTAAACCAGCAGCATCACCAGGAGCTTGCAATCCATCTGAACAAAGAGGTCTCTATTAAAGAAGTGGTGAATACCACTACTTGATTTACAGTGTCTGGGAGGCTTGGTCGATGCACTGGATATCACGTAGGTACAAATGTCACTCATTCCCTATCTGATTTCATAAGCTTTTATAGCCACAGTCAACACAGGGTATACAACAGTGGTGACTGCTGAAGTGGTGTGGCCAAGTTATTAAATGGACAGGTCACCATGAACTGAATTGTGGACATTTGGCCGTGAGCATACAAACGTATAATATGATTTTGCCTGTATCCTGCTATGAACCAGTGAATCCAGTGGTGGTGAGAAGTGTAGAGACACACTATTAGAAACTCAAACCCTGTGTGTGGGCAAGCTGCTTGTTCCTGTGTGGCTGGACAGGGCCCAATTTTAGAGGGTAGAAAGGCTCTTGGCAGGATTAGTCATAAAACAGAGAAATGAGGCAGATGTCTCAACAAAGATTTGTTAGAGGAGTAAAAAAATAGAGGCATTTTCTTTTCAAAGTTATAGAACACAACACATAGAGGTGATACAGGATCAGTAGTCCCAGAAGGTCCTATTATTGTCAGAGCCCAGTTAATGTGTGTACGTGTGTATGTGCGTGTGTCATATCAATTAAAATAAAATTGTTTTGGTCGTATACACATATTTAGCAGATATTATTGCGGATGTAGTGTAATGCTTGTGTTCCCTAGGTCAGCAGTGACTTTTTCCAATTTTCCAATACTTTTAAAATCGTTTTTTCCCCCCTCATCAATATACACACAATACCCCATAATGACAAAGCAAAAACAGGTTTCTAGAATTTTAGCAAATGTATAAAAAATGAAATATCACATTTACATAAGTATTCAGACCCTTTACTCAGTACTTTGTTGAAGCACCTTAGACAGTAATTACTGCCTTGAGCATGTCGTCATTGTAAATAAGAATTTGTTCTTAACTGACTTGCCTAGTTCAAAAAAGATTCAATAAAATAAAAAAATAAAAAATAAAAAATATTTGGCACACCTGTATTTGGGGAGTAGATCAGATCCTCTCAAGCCCTATCAGTTTGGATGGGCAGCATTGCTGCACAGCTAATTTCAGTTCACTCCAGAGATGTTTGATCACTTTCAAGTCCGGGCTCTGGTTGGGCCACTCAAGCCCATGATGGTTCCAAACCATCACCCCAGTCTGAGGTCCTGAGCGCTCTGGAGCAGTTTTTCATCAAGGATCTCTCTGTACTTTGCTCCATTTATCTTTCCCTCGATCCTGACCAGTCTCCCAGTCCATGCCACTGAAAAACATCCCCACAACAAGATGGTAACACCACCATGCTTCACCATAGGGATGGTGCCAGGTTTCATCCAGAAGTGACGCTTGGCATTCAGGCCAAATAGTTCAATCTTGGTTTCATCAGACCAGAGAATCATTTTTCTCATGGTCTGAGAGTCTTTAGGTGCCTTTTGGAAAACTCCAAGCGGGCTTTCATGTGCCTTTTACTGAGGAGCGGCTTCCATCGGGCCACTTTACCATAAAGGCCTGATTGGTGGAGTGCTGTAGATATGGTTGGCCTTCTGGAAGGTTCTCTCATCTCCACTGAGGAACTCTGGAGCTCTGTTAGAATGACCATCGGGTTCTTGGTCACCTCCCTGACCAAGGCCCTTCTCCCTCGATTGCTCAGTTTGGCAGGGCGGCCAGCTCTAGGAAGAGTCTTGGTGGTTCCAAACCTCTTCCATTTAAGGATGATGGAGGCCACTGTGCTTTTTAGGATCTTCAATTCTGAAGAAATGTTTTGGTACCCTTCCCCAGATCTGTGCCTCGACACAATCTTGTCTGGGAGCTCTATGAACAATTCCTTTGACCTCCTGGCTTGTTTTTTTTCTCTGACATGCACTGTCAACTGTGGTACCTCATGTAGACAGGTGTGTGCCTTTCCGAATGATGTCCAATCAATTTAATTCACCACAGGTGGACTTCATTCAAGTTATAGAAACATCTTGAGGATGATGAATGGAAACAGGATGCATCTGAGCTAAATTTCGAGTCTCATAGTCTGAATACTTATGTAAATAAGGTATTTCTGTTTTTTAATTTGTAATGCATTTGCAAAAATGTCTAAAAACCTGTTTTCGCTTCATCATTGTGTAGATTGATGAGGAATTTATTTGATTTGATCCATTTTAGAATAAGGCTGTAACATAACAAAACGTGGAAAAAGTCAAAAGGTTTGAAAACTTTCAGAATGTACTGTATATGTGTGTATTGCAAGCTCTGTTTATCTTTCCCTCGATCCTGAACAGTCTCCCAGTCCCTGCCGCTGATGTATGTATGTATGTCCTGAAATGCCTTTCCTTTTTCAGGCAATTAAATTGAATGTTCTGTGCTCTTAATGGAAAGATACACATCTTGAAAACAAGTCCCCTCACCTGCATAAAATGCCACGCCTGCAGCCAGAGAAACAGCCCCACAGGCCCACAGCTGGCAGCAGGAGTCATTCTGACTAATCATCAGTTTATTTGAATCACCTCGCAGCAATTATCCTCTCTCGTCCCATCTGAGGAACTCAGGCTCACAGCGGTGCACTACCCTACAGCACAATGAAATAAATAGATTGATTACAAGTTGAAAGAGGTTTGTAAATGGGGGCTCTTTGCAAAACATGTAGGCCAGGGAAGGAAGGAAATAGAGAGGGCAGAATCATTGAAGGGTTGCATATCTATGACCTGTAATAGGCCCTTATATTTTGGCGTACCTCCTCATGGAGGACTCTTGACAGGCAGGGTGTTTGAGCCACAGTTTAGACACATGACATGAATAGAATACCCTATGTACTGATGCCCCAGACGCATATGTCATTTACACATATTCCATAACGTTTCCCTGAATATTAGTGCAAAATGAGACATGTCTTCCTTTAGTAGTCTGCTGCACGTTTTAAACAGTTGAAGAAGACTTCATTAATGTGAGGATAAGTACAAAATCTTGTGAGCTGCAAGCCCACCGGTTGATCTAGCAGCTCAGATTCCTGGTCAGCAATTACACATTGGTCATTAAAAACTCAGAAGTCTACATACTACAATTTTCATATATTAAGGTTAATCAAATTAGATAAAAATACATCATGGGCAGCCAATTCAATACTGCTGCAAGGCTACTTGTGCACTGTTAGTGATGCTTGTTTTAATCAAATCTACATGGTAGGTTATTAATATGTGGTTACCGTTTTACCATGCAATTTCTGGGAAAATATCTGGTAATTTATATGTGGAAAGAAAGGACTACCTTCCTTAACCTACAATAGTTCTGCTCTGAAAGAAAGATAACTCATACCTTGGAAGTAACCATCAGAACTTGCGCTATCCGTGGTGCTGATGTCTTGTGTAAAACGCTACATGCTTCGACAGTCAGCTCCTCTCCTTATCTGACATATTCATTCTCTGCACGGATAAGAGAGGCTTCAAATGAATGAACAGAAGGGCTGAATGGTACATTTTCAATGTCGGAATGGGCAGCAGATGGACAGCACAGTAACCGTGAGATGGTTAAATGGTTTGAACTTCATTCATGTGTTGATATTGGCAACATGCGCTCAGCTTTCTACAGTAACCACGGGATCATAACATACCATATCTAGAGGTTCATGGCAGCTGGGGGACACATCTCCCACACCACAGCGGGCTGGTGACGCATCGGGGATGGCCAATGCAAATGAGTATGCTCCCTCATTCCCTGCCTTCTCGTTTTGTAACGCTCTACTCTGCCACGGAGAGGGAGAGAGTAAGGAGAAAGAAGAGGAGCCGAGAGACAATTTTTAAAGATTGTTACAATACAAACGCGTCTTCACTTCTTTAGGATATAGAATAGGAAATCATGTTCTAAATCTTCAGAGTACGTGGGAGAGAGATTCGATCCTGATAGCTTTCTGTATGGTTAAACGCAGTTCCAAAAGGGTTCTACATATAAGGTAGGCTAAATGGTATTCAGATTTGTATTTTAACACAATGATTCTAGCTGAGTAAATGTGCGCTTTGCAACTTGTTTTGATTAATGACTGGTGTTTAATAATGTTGTTATGCATTATACATTACTCTTAGATTAAAGCTGACAAAAGCATAGTTTATTATTTTCCAATGGGCAATATTCTCAAAAATGTGGCCACTTTATACTTAGAAATTACTGAGAATGTTGACGAGAGTTAGAGAAACTGGTAGTTCCCAAATGGATAGATGCAAATTCCTTATTGTGGTGGAAGCCTAATGTATGTGCAAACTGTTGCTTTCCTTGGCTGGCCTGATAGCCTATTATTCCCAAGAACCCCACGATGAGGTAGCCTGATTGTACCAGAAGGTTATATCTATTGAACTGGGGATAATGTTGGAACAGTGGAAAAGTCATACAATTGGAATTAGTGGCAAAAAAGTCCTAAAAGAAACGGTCATAACAATAATTCTGTAATATGACATCTGGTCCAAATGCTGTATTTATGCTGAAGGTCTAGAGATAATAGGACAGCAAAATATCTAATGTTAATGGATATCTTTAGCCTGTCATGCACTACCTGGTATTTATCCATTAGGCTACTATTACAGAATTAGTGGTGGTTGGCACTACCACTGTCTCTCCATAAGATTCACACAATGACACAACAACGCCCCCGGTCTGATCGACCCTAACAAAGAGAATTAAAGTGAACTCATCTAATTTAACTGATCAGGGTTTTGATTCCAGGCCAGTTTAGTTGGGCCCCTGGATCAGGGTTGAAGTTAGATCCATAGAGGGCAATATATAGCCTAAATACTTGCACCCACTGCTGCCTTTCATGTGGCTAACCTGTGGCTTTCTTTTAAGCCGTAAAATCTTAAAAGGTTTTCCACTATTCAGTCTTAATTTCCATGTCATGCACTATCTGGCAGTCCTCCATTAGGCTACTATTACAGAATTATAGAGAAAACGTGTCTAAAGTGCTGTTCACAAACAGAAATAAAACATAATAAGCAAGATTGTATAAAGCCTACACCAGTGGCGAACCTTGATTATTAGACATAGGACTTCAGTGGGGGAAAATAATCTCCAAAACCGTCAAACTTCAAATTGACAAATCAAGAAAAATAACAGAAACATTATCACTTAATAAGTCTTACATTATATCTAGCTCTCATGCAGGCGTAGGAATGCTTTTTGATGACATCATGAATTAATCAGACAGGCCTGAGCAATGCATTGGCTGTCACTCATTCTACCATCAACAACAACAACAACAATCACTTAAACAACCTGTGGTAGCCTAAAGGCATCCGCTTGCTTCCCATCTGAAACAGTTTTTGCATATACTATGATGACATTTTGTGATGTTTTTGTTTGTTCATGCACACAATTTTTTTTCCTGAGACAAGCCAAGTTCAGTAGCCAACGTCCACGGCCCTTCGCTGGTGATTGGTCAACAGTAGGGATTCTTCAATTAAGTATTTGTTGTCATTCAACGAGAGACGACTCGTTTTCATGCAAATTTTTTCACTTGAGAAATACTGCACCAAACATTTTAGTTAGAAAAATCGCGTGACCACGACCTCAGCAAAAAAGTCCAAATTAATTACTAATTATCTTACATTAAGTCTGATTATTTTGAGGAAGCGTATACTGGCTATAGAACCGATAGAAAGAAAGCTGTTACTGTTATAAGAAACCCATTCATAGTAATCCCGTAGGCCCCCAATCATAACAAAAACACAACCATTAAGCATTTACAAATCTAAATTTGTAACTACTACTTTCTATTGCAAGCATATTTTATCACGTTCAGCACACAAAGTAATGATCTAAAGTTTAAATGCAACAATGTTTCACACACATTCTTTTTTAAAGAGAGAGCTGACAGCAATCGAGCTACAAAAAAACATTGCTGCTCACCAAATGATGATCATTTGATACTTAACTTCTTGTTGAAAGTTAATCTTGAAGGACGATGTTAAAAATCGACTGCCACTAAAAAGCAACTTCTGATTTTGAAAATGTGTGGCATCTATATGAGTCAGAAACATTTATTCTGTTGTCAAAACTGACTACAAAGTGTAAAGATAATTTTGGCCATGCAAGGTGATAGGAAAAAATGGTGTGTCACGGAATACTGTAACAGTTTTCCTTTGGTTGGGTTTATTTCAATCCTGCCCACATGCCCACAGTTGGCAACACCCAAGTAATCATCAATTCGGAACGCAGCTGCACAGCAACCCGATCTTAATGCCCGTGGTCAGCTTGGTTTGACAGTTGATATCCCTATGGTGCTAGTTAGGGACCATCAGTAAATTACACAATGTACATGGGACAATATTTAAAAATGGCAATAGCTCCAAATTTCAATGACAAATAAACTATAAATTGTAGAAATTAATATACAATTCTATATATATACAGTATATATTTACTTTTATATACAGTGCCTTGCAAAAGTATTCGGCCCCCTTGAACTTTGCGACCTTTTGCCACATTTCAGGCTTCAAACATAAAGATATAAAACTGTATTTTTTTGTGAAGAATCAACAACAAGTGGGACACAATCATGAAGTGGAACGACATTTATTGGATATTTCAAACATTTTTAACAAATCAAAAACTGAAAAATTGGGCGTGCAAAATTATTTAGCCCCCTTAAGTTAATACTTTGTAGTGCCACCTTGAACCCCCCCCCACCCACCAGGGTGCAGACTTCCGACCGCACACCTAAACCCTTAGGGGAGGGTCCGGGTGGGCGTCTGTCCACAGTGGCAGCCCCGGCGCGGGACGTTGACCCCACTCCAACAAAGTCTTAGTCCACCTGCATTACGTCCTTTGATTGGCGACCCTCGCCGCCTACCTTGGCCTAGTAACCCTCACCAAGGACCCCACTGGACTGAGGGGCAGCTCGGGACCGAGGGGCAGCTCGGGACTGAGGTAGCTCGGGACTGAGGGGTAGCTCGGGACTGAGGGGAAGCTCGGGACTGAGGGGAAGCTCGGGACTGAGAGGAAGCTCGGGACTGAGAGGAAGCTCGGTACTGAGAGGAAGCTCGGTACTGAGAGGAAGCTCGGTACTGAGAGGAGGCTCGGTACTGAGAGGAGGCGGGAGACTCCGGCAGCGCTGGAGAGGAAGGCTCTGGCAGCGCTAAACAGGCGGGAGACTCCGGCAGCGCTGGAGAGGAGAAAGGCTCTGGCAGCGCTAAACAGGCGGGAGACTCTGGCAGCGCTGGAGAGGGGGAAGGCTCTGACAGTGCTAGACAGGCGGGAGACTCCAGGCAGCGCTGGAGAGGAGGAAGGCTCTGGCAGCGCTAAACATGCGGGAGACTCCGGCAGCGCTGGAGAGGAGGAAGGCTCTGGCAGCGCTAAACAGGCGGGAGACTTCGGCAGCGCTGGAGAGGAGGAAGGCTCTGGCAGCGCTGGACAGGCAAAGCGCACTGAAGGCCTGGTGCGTGGTGCTGGCACTGGTGGTACTGGGCCGAGGACACGCACAGGAAGCCTGGTGTGGGGAGCTGCTACCGGAGGGCTGATGTGTGGAGGTGGTACTGGATAGACTGGACCGTGCAGGCGCACTGGAGATCTTGAGCACCGAACCTGCCCAACCTTACCTGGCTCGATGCCCACTCTAGCCTGGCCGATACGAGGAGCTGGTATGTACCGCACTGGAGACACCGTGCGCTCCACAACATAACATGGTGCCTGCCCGGTCTCTCTAGCCCCCCTGTAAGCACAGGAAGTTGGCGCAGGTCTCCTACCTGGCGTCGCCCTACTCCCTGTGAGCCACCCCCCAATAATTTTTGGGTGCTGACTCCTGGGCTTCCTTCCACGCCGCCGTGTTCGTCTCGCCAACCTCATTCTCCTGTAACCTTCCTCGCACTGCTCCATCGAATCCCAGGCAGGCTCCGGCACTCTCCCTGGGTCGACCGACCACCTGTCTATCTCTTCCCAAGTAGTGTAGTCCAGATTCTGCTCCCATGTCCCAAAATCCTGACATCGCTGCCTCTCCTGCTCCTGGTAATGCCGCCTCTCTGTTTTCGCTGCCTCCAGCTCTGCTTTTGGGCGGTGATATTCCCCAGCCTGTGCCCAGAGTCCTTTACTATCCAGGATCTCCTCCCAAGTCCAGACGTCCTGTGATCGCTGCTCATCCTGCCGCTGCCTGTCACCACGCCGCTTGGTCCTGTTGTGGTGGGTGATTCTGTCTCTGTGTTACTGTGTTAGTTTGCACCAGTATAGGCTGTTTCGGTTTTCGTGTTATGTTTCTTGTTTTTGTATTGTTCGTGTTTATTCGTTATTAAACATGTATGAAAATTACCACGCTGCATTTTGGTCTGATCCTTGCTACACCTCGTCGTCAGAGGAGATAGAAGAAAACCGTGACAACAATGAAGTTAGGTAAGTTGGAAGCTTGTTTAGTAGGGTTATGTAAGCAAAGAGGGAGTAATGAATTGATCTACGGGACTTTAATGAGGACCAGCCAAACTTTTGATACAGGATGCAGTGGGGAGTATTAAAACTGCCACCGGTGATAAAACGAATGGCGCTATGCTAGACGGCATCCAAATGTTTAAGAGTAGTGATTGCTGCAATCTGGTATATGGTGTCACCATAATCAAGAACAGTCAGGGGATCCGACCACACATACTGTATTCCTTGAATTGTGTATCAGAGAGTGGTGGTAATCCAGCCCATTTATGGAAAGTGGTCAAATCTTTGGAAAAAAAACGGAAATAAAACAATGAAGGGCCTGATCCGAGTCAGTGATAGTTCACACAGTCCCCCAGCCACTCAACCCCAGCTTAGACAAAAATGTTGCTGATTAAAATAAAATAAATGTCTCTTTGTAATAATGCGTGAGCAAGATTTAGGATGTTTAACATGTCTTATACAAGCAAAGGAACAATGGTCACTGAACTCATTGGCAAATATCCTGTTGGCTGTAACCTATGAGGGAAAATTGTTAGAATAATATCAAATACAGTAGATTATTCAGGGTGTTTAGAGTTGGGGCGAGTTGGTTTAATTATCAGTTGAGTTAGATTTAGCTCAGTGCAAATATCTTTCAGCCCATCAGATACTGTAATCAACCAATCTCGATTAGGATCACCCACTATCAGTAATTCAGATTGAGCATAGTTATACAGTAGGTCAACAATTTGCTAAGAGCACATATGGAGGCCAAGGGAGGGCGATAAATTCCCATTAGCGTCAGATGGGCATTCTTACCAAGTCCCATGTTTAGGACTAGACATTCACATTTCTTAGGGACAAAGGTGGTGATGGTCACAGAAACATTCAACTCTATCAGATCTAAAAACATTATACACATCAGAGTCCAGCATAGACTTCTTTAGCCAAGATTCGGTTATAATCAGAATGTCCGGATTGGTTTGAGATGCCAGAGTTTACAATACAATACATTTTAGAAATCACACTTCTGTCATTTACAGTACATGAATGATGACTAAGAATGCAGCTGCAGGATTTCAGATCAGACAAAGTTTCTAAAACAAACATACCATGTTCAACACTTCCTACTAGAAAGTACCATGGGGTTAGCTTGAATTGGAATAGATGCATTATGCCTATGCCTCAAACTATGCTCAGTTGGAATCCCCTTATTTGAAAGAATTTAATGAGACAACTAAAAGAACTGCAACATAAAAATATTGTCCAATTTACCCTATGTAATTTATTTATCGGTCCTTAACTAGTCCCGGAGAAAGACTATCCAATATCAAACCAACTTTGCAATGGTCGCACACCAGCCGGCTGAAGCTAATTGGCAAAAGAAGTTGGCCAGCACTAGCTAGCCTAGGTGACTTCAAGACACAATACCAGGTTAGACTGTTTCAGGTTATCTACTGTGGAAGGGTGAGTGACTGTAACTGTGTACTGTTTTGGAATGTACAAACGCTTGCCACGTTTGTACACCCACACTAAATCATCCCCCAAGACAACTCTCGTTTAGCTTTAGTCATGCCCGCTGCATTTCACTCTGAGCGGTTGTTTTGGGCCCTGTACAGTGGCCATTTGAAAGCTATTTGAAAGCTACAGGCCTTGTCTTTTTGGAAATCAAACTCAAATATTACTGCTGGCAATGTCATAAAAAGTCTTTAGGAGCTTTGCACACCTGGATTGTACAATATTTGCACATTATTCTTTAAGTGCCAAGGCACTTAGGAACATTCCATGTCGTCTTGGGACCCAACTCCAGTGTATATTTGGCCTTGTGTTTGAGGTTAATGTCCTGCTGAAAGGTGAATTTGTTTCCCAGTGTCTGTTCGAAAGCAAACTGAACCAGGTTCACTTCTACGATTTTGCCTGTGCTTAGCTCTATTCCGTTTATTGTTATCCTAAAAACTCCCAAGTCCTTGCCGATGACAAGCATACCCATAACATGATGCAGCCATCACAATGCTTGAAAATATGAAGAGTGATACTCATTGATGTGTTGTGTTGGATTTGACCCAAATATAACACTTTGTATTCAGGATATAAAGTAAATGTCTTTCTCACATTTTTTGATGTTTTACTTTAGTGCCTCATTGCAAACAGGATGAATGTTTTGGAATATTTTTATTCTGTGCAGGCTTCCTTCTTTTCACTCTGTCATTTAGATTGTATTGTATTGTGGTCTTGAAATTCACTACCCAACTGAGGGACCTTACAGATAATTGTGTGCATGGGGTACAGAGATGAGGTAATCATTCAAAAATAATGTTAAACACTATTATTGCACACAGAGTCCATGCAACTTACTAAGCAACTTGTTCAGCGCATTTTTACTCCTGAACTTATTTAGATTGGAAAAAACAAAGGGGTTGAATACTTACTGACTCAAAAAATTTCAGATTTTCATTTTCAATGAATTTGTAAAAATGTCTAAAAACATAATTTCACTTTGACATTATGGGGTATTGTGTGTAGGCCAGTGACATAAAATCTCAATTTGATCAATTTTAAATTCAGGCTGTAGCACAACACAATGTTAAAAAGGTCAAAAGGTAGATCATTCATGTTAAACAAAAACAAATTGCACAAGCCCTGCACATTTAAAATGGTTGTGTTCCTATGGGAATTGTTGCATGTTTAGAGCGCTGAGATTAGGTAAAAGACCTGACAATTGTATTATTATACAGTTGAAGTCGGAAGTTTACATACACCTTAGCCAAATACATTTAAACTCAGTTTTTCACAATTCCTGACATTTAATCCTAATAAAAATTCCATGTCTTAGGTCAGTTAGGATCACCACTTTATTTTAAGAATGTGAAATGTCAGAGTAATAGTAGAGAGAATGATTCATTTCAGCTTTTATTTCTGTCATTACATTTCCAGTGGGTCAGAAGTTTACATACACTCAATTAGTATTTGGTAGCTTTAAATTGTTTAACTTGGGTCAAATATTTTGGGTAGCCTTCCACAAGCTTCCCACAATAAGTTGGGTGAATGTTGGCCCATTCATCCTGACAGAGCCTGTGTAACTGAGTCAGGTTTATAGGCCTCCTTGCTCGCACACACCTTTTCAGTTCTGCCAGCACATTTTCTATAGGATTGAGGTCAGGGCTTTGTGATGACCACTCCAATACCTTGACTTTGTTGTCCTTAAGTCATTTTGCCACAACTTTGGAAGTATGCTTGGGGTCATTGTCCATTTTGAAGACCCATTTGCGACCAAGCTTTAACTTCCCGACTGATGTCTTGAGATGTTGCTTCAATATATCCACATCATTTTCCTGCCTCGTGATGCCATTTATTTTGTGAAGTGCACCAGTCCCTCCTGCAGCAAAGCACCCCCACAACATAATGCTGCCACCCTCGTGCTTCACGGTTGGGATGGTGTTCTTTGGCTTGCAAGCGTCCCCCTTTTTCATCCAAACATAACGATGGTCATTACGGCCAAACAGTTATATTTTAGTTTCATTTCTCCAAAAAGTACGATCTTTGTCCCCATGTGCAGTTGCAAACCTTAGTCTGTTTTTTATGGCAGTTTTGGAGCAGTGGCTTCTTTCTTGCTGAGCGGCCTTTCAGGTTATGTCGATATAGGACTCGTTTTACTGTGGATATAGATACTTTTGTACCTGTTTCCTCCAGCATCTTCACAAGGTCCTTTGCTGTTGTTCTGGGATTGATTTGCACTTTTCGCAGCAAAGTACGTTCATCTCTAGGTGACAGAATGCGTCTCCTTCCTGAGCGGTATGTCGGCTGCGTGGTCCCATGGTGTTATACTTGTGTAATATTGTTTGTACAGATGAACGTGGTACCTTCAGGCGTTTGGAAATTGCTCCCAATGATGAACCAGACATGCGAAGGTCTACAATTTGTTTTCTGAGGCATTTTTTTTGAGGTCTTGGCTGATTTCTTTTGATTTTTCCATGATGTCAAGCAAAGAGGCACTGACAAGGTTTGCCTTGAAATACATCCATGGATACACCTCCAATTGACTCAAATTATGTCAATTAGCCTATCAGAAGCTTCTAAAGCCATGACATAATTTTCTAGAATTTTCCAAGCTGTTTAAAGGCACAGTCAACTTAGCGTATGTCACTTCTGACCCACTGGGATTGTGATGCAGTGAATTCTAAGTGTAATAATCTCTCTGTAAACAATTAACTTGTTTACTAATTACTTGTGTCATGCACAAAGTAGATGTCCTATCCGACTTGCCAAAATTACAGTTTGTTAACAAGGAATTTGTGGTGGTTAAAAAACAACTTTTTAATGACTCCAACCTAAGTATATGTAAACTTCCAACTTCAAGTGTATATATTTATTTTATCCATTTGGAGCAGTAATTGTTGACAAATGTTATCTCAAATCTAAACGTTCAAATATCTTATTTCCCAACTTGGGGACAATTGGGGAGACCCATTTGTTATTGGTCTATTAACAGATTCACCGTATGGTAATGTCACCATGGAAATCCAAAACTCTTTGGTAGATTATATTTTCAACCATCAACTATCAGGAAATAACACCAATCTATTTTTGTTCACCATTTTATGGTGCTAGTTTCATCAGCTGTTGTTCCAAATGATTCAAAACACATAAAAAAAAATGTTTTACTGCACATTCTCCTCAATAACACTTATGGCTGCAGCCGCATCACACCTATGTGCCTAGCCGCGCACTACAACAAAAGCTAGGTAGACTGTTGGAAAACTAAGCTAATTTTCATGCTCTCAGGAGTTACATTTCTAGGCCTTCTAGGCATTTGAGATTTCCCTGTCACTCCAAAATTCTGCCCTAATACAGTAGATTGGCTGATGCCTTCTGTCTAGATTCTGAGAGCCTATCCAACTTAGCTAAGTAGATTTTTCTCCCGAGACCATCAAATAAAAATCCTGATTGGATTTTTTTGTTTTTGCATCAGCATTAACCCTTCCCTTTTCCTAAACAAACTTAAGAAATGATATCAGAATATCATTTAATGATAGAAAATCTGAAATTTAAGTTTGAAGTCCTTTTTATAAATCCTTCGGCCTTCTCTGAAGCAGTGAAGGCTGCTGAGGGGAGGATGGCTCATAATAATGTCTAGAACAGAGCGAATAGAATGGCATGAAACACAAAAAAAAACATGTGTTTGATACCATTCCACCTATTCCACTCCAGCCATTACCACAAGCCCGTCCTCCCAAATTATGGTGCCAGCATCCTCGTGAAGTCGTAGAAGGCCCTTACGATTTCCAACTGGCCTATACTCTCTTTGAGTGTTACAGGTCACAGCTAAACACTTAATTCACTGCTATACATTACCAAAATACTGAAAAGAGTTTATTATTTTTAACACCCTCCTGCATCACATTATTCTCCGATCTCCATGGTAGAGTTTAACCTGTGGAGGTGGAGGAGCAGAGGGCTCGGAGATCTGTGAAGCGACTAAAGCACGTGTCAAACTCCTCCCTTGTACTTGATTGATGAAATATGGTCACAAATTAGTAACTCCCCTCACCTGGTTGTCTCGGTCTTAATTGAAAGGAAAACCCAAAAATCTGCAGACGCTAGGCCCTCCGTGGATTGAGTTTGAGACCACTGGAGCAAAGCACACGAGTCAATATCCCCCCCAACCAGACTCTTCCCAGGGCAGGCACTCTTCCACAATTTTTGCTCATGTAAAGCCATTGATTTATCCATATTTTGAAAGATAAAACTCTGAAGTCGGGTCACATGTGTGCTATGATAATCTTGTTTCATTGGAGCCAACCATAAATATTCCCACTCAAGACACTTTTATCATGTCATAATTTCCCACTGTGGTAATAGTGTATCTGGTTTATTTAGATTTGGAAGCAGCAGGCAGATATTAACATGTTATCTGAGAGCACTACTACTTTCAAAGGAATAGTTCACCCAAATTACAAAATGGCATATTGGTTTCCTTAACCTATAAGGTATGACAGCAATCCATGCTTTGGTTTAGTTTACAGCTGGTACTGTTTCCAAAACATTTAAAGATGTGTGACATAGATCCAATTCATGGTACCTGTATTAGTATTTTTCACTCATCATGTCCAAATCATCTATAGGTGACTTACTTTAGCTACCTAATCAATTTGAGATAATTTAGGATGATTTGGACAAAAAATGCTAAGATACTGTAGGTACCATGACTTGCATTGGATTTGTGCCACAAATGCTAAAACATTAGCATTTGGAAACAGTGCCAGAGAAACAAAACCAAAGCATGGGTTGCTGTCATACCTTGTCCATAGACTGCTTACAGGGTAAGGAAACCAACATGTAATTTTGTAATTTGGGTGAACTATCCCTTTAATGCTTTTGATGTGGGTCACAAATCCAATTGAAAATGCTTTTGAAAATCACTAATTTCCATAACTCTTAATCCGAGTTGCCGCTTAAACATAATTGGTTTGATATGGTACAAATCGTCAAAAGATGGTTCACAAACCCATGTCTGTGGAGCTTTACAAATGTACCAACACAGTGAGGAAAGTCAGGGAAACAAGAACATAATACAGATGGTGCTGTGATGCTGTCATGCTGCCAGTGTAATTGAGGCAGAATGATGGATATTTTCTAAGCCAAGACAAGCGTAAAGCTAAGAAACTGTTCTGTAGCTAACAGGAAGATAACCTCTTCCCACACACCCTCTGACACCAGATATAATGGCACACCAGGTTCACAGGAAAGACAAACAACAAATAGCAAGGGAAATTACTTTATGCTCACTGCTCTAGAACAGAAATACAAATACCAACATGAACTGTAGATCTAATCCACAAAGCTATTGTATATACGTTTCCCTTGTATATTCTATAGGGGTTGTATACAAAGATAATTATATTCTGCCAATTAAAATCTTATTTGCTTCTATTTTGTTGCCCTTGGTGAAACTATTGGCTTCCAGGGTTTGCTGGCTGTTCTGTTGCCTTGGAGATTACTGTAAAGTCGGGCGCTGCTGTGACTCATCTGAGGGATCTGATTACACAGTGGTCTTTTTGGTCTCCTGTCCAGAGGCATGGCTATTAAGCGTGGAGCCTCATTAACCATCTGAAGCTGCAGCCAGGTAGTCTACCTACTGTCACTGGACTGATGGGGTTATAATGAAGCTGTAGATCCCTCACCCCTCTATCTGGAATGGTGGCTCACTAAGGATCAAATAGCCACCAGCTGGACAATGGGAATGGCCACACCCCTCTACAAGCTGCGTTGCTTCCTGCGGCGAGCTCACATGCTCCTCCTCTTCTTGGGTATCGCCTACCTGATGGCAGGGAGCATTCTGCTGCTGCAGCGCTCCAGCCTGACCCTGAGGACCACCCAGCCACCAGGCAGCGCCAGCCTCTCTTCTCTCATGGCACTGCCAGCACCTCCCACAGCCGTGAGGGCTGCCCCCGGCCTGGACATGAGAGCGCGCTCCAGATGGGCAGCCCCCCAGGGCATGTTGGGTGGTGGAATGGGCATCAAGATGGGGCGGCACTGGCCCACATCCCGACACCTGAGGGTCCAACATCTGCACCGCCGCTGGTTTCACGGTCTGATGCCAGACGCACAGGAGCAGAGGGGTCCCCTACAAAGCAATACCAGGCACAAAGGTACCACCTACCCACTGCAACATTGTTTACTTTATTGCCAACATAGGTGTAGTTTAACCGCTGACTGCATACCAGACCTGGTTTAAATAGTATTTGTTCCAGACTCAGTGACAGGACTGAGAGCCTAAAATCTGCTGCAAACCTGTATTACCATCACTTCTCAATAGTGTGTTGTACTAAATTATTAATATTGTTGTTTGAATGGATATAACATGGCTTTTCATTAACTGCTTTGTTTTGACATGGCAAGGGACCTACATGGGTTGCTTCATGCATGATGCCAATGATCAAGCCCTGGGGGGAACCGTGTTGTATGACCTGCGCAAAATGACCAGCTCTTTGTGTCAAGACACCTGCTCAGAAAGGTAATGAGTCTGGAACCATGGAGAGCTGCGGCTATTTGGTTAATTATTCTGTCTCAGTCGCTGGGATGAATAGATCCTGTGTTCCAATGGGGAAGAATGGTGGTGGTGGTGGTGTGTGTGTGTGTGTGTGTGTGTGTGTGTAGTGGAAGGCCATATCTGCGTTAGAGATGCAGAATAAGATATAATGGGTATTTGAGGAGTGTTAGTATACATTAAAATGAATGACAAAACTGTATAAATAATTTTATGCCAAAACAGTTAGCAGTGCAATATCCCACAGTACGTTTAGACACAGGAAATGATTGCCACAAAAACAAATAGCCAAAGCAAACAGAATCAATCAATGTGGACTGCTGGGAGGATATTCTACCAGAATCCTATGCCTGCTCAGCCTTTCCTCCACCCACATGGAGAGTAGAGTCATGCTTTTAGCTGTCATCGTTGAAATAAAGCACAAATAAAAGTCTCAAAGCAAATGCAAATAGGTCCTCTCTTTCCAAGGAGAGAGGATAAAGATACTTTAGGTAGGATGACTCATGTCTCCCTTGGGATTAGAAAGGACCTCCATCATCCACCCAGAGCAGAGCAATTACTGTGATCTAGTCAATGGTGAAAACTGTTACCAGCCAGCACCACAGAGCAATGAATGCTGTGCTTCTCCGCTGCCTGCCCTGATTGATTCAATTAAAATGTTTAGTATTTATTTTTTAAATTTTTATTTTACTTTACTAGGCAAGTCAGTTATGAACAAATTCTTATTTTCAATGACGGCCTAGGAACAGTGGGTTAACGGCCTGTTCAGGGGCAGAACGACAGATTTCTACCTTGTCAGCTCGGGGATTCGAACTTGCAACCTTTTGACGCTCTAACCACTAAGCTACCCTGCCGCCCCATGCTGGCCTGGGGTTATGCAATCTGGTGTCCTTTGGGGTAAATTATCCCTAGGCTGATGATGGTTAAAGACAGCCCTGGGCTAAGGCACTGAGGTGGGAGGGTCTGTGTGTGTGTGTGTGTGTGTGTGTGTGTGTGTGTGTGTGTGTGTGTGTGTGTGTGTGTGTGTGTGTGTGTGTGTGTGTGTGTGTGTGTGTGTGTGTGTGTGTGTGTGTGTGTGTGTGTGTGTGTGTGACATATGTGCTTGTCTTCTCTCTGCAGTGGGTACCGATTTGCAGGTCTGGAGTACGGAGCAGAATGTCACTGTGGTAACCACATCAGCAGCTCGCGGTCCCAGGAGGAGGACTGTAGCCTAGTCTGCAGGGGGGAGAGGGGCGAGAGAGGAGTCCCCTGTGGGGGTGTGGGGCGCCTCTCCATCTATAAGGTGGAGGAACAGCTCCCAGGACAGAGGAAATGTAAGTACATTCAATCTGAATAGAGCACTGGCTGATTGAACGGCTGTAAAACTTCACTAATCTCTGAACCCAGAACCACATCTCGTGAGCGTTGACCAACAGTTTCAAGAGAGACCAGTGCTTTACTAATGCTTACTGTACATTAGATCAGCCATAGCCAGAGGACTATGCAAGCATGGCACTGGAAGGAATAGCGGCCATTTTACGGGTTCCTGACCAATTGTGCAATTTTGTGTATTTCTTTTGCACTGATCTTAACTTGTTTGTATGTAATGTTTCCGCCGTCGTTTCCTATGAACATCAGAACAGCTGACACTAACCTCAATTTCGGGGAGGACATCTACTTCATCATTTGGAATGGGCCCTCAGATAATCAAAAGGTTCTTCAGCTGCACCATTGAGAGCATATTGACTAGTTTCATCACCTCTTGGTATGGCAACTGCTTAGCATCTGATTACAAGGTGCTTCAGAGAGTAATTAACCAATAGCTACCCGGACTATCTGCATTGACCCTTTTTGTATTGTCTTTTGACTCATCACATACATATGCTCTCATATGTACAGTGCCTTGCGAAAGTATTCGGCCCCCTTGAACTTTGCGACCTTTTGCCACATTTCAGGCTTTGAACATAAAGATATAAAACTGTATTTTTTTGTGAAGAATCAACAACAAGTGGGACACAATCATGAAGTGGAACGACATTTATTGGATATTTCAAACTTTTTTAACAAATCAAAAACTGAAAAATTGGGCGTGCAAAATTATTCAGCCCCCTTAAGTTAATACTTTGTAGCGCCACCTTTTGCTGTGATTACAGCTGTAAGTCGCTTGGGGTATGTCTCTATCAGTTTTGCACATCGAGAGACTGAAATTTTGTCCCATTCCTCCTTGCAAAACAGCTCGAGCACAGTGAGGTTGGATGGAGAGCATTTGTGAACAGCAGTTTTCAGTTCTTTCCACAGATTCTCGATTGGATTCAGGTCTGGACTTTGACTTGGCCATTCTAACACCTGGATATGTTTATTTTTTGAACCATTCCATTGTAGATTTTTCTTTATGTTTTGGATCATTGTCTTGTTGGAAGACAAATCTCCGTCCCAGTCTCAAGTCTTTTGCAGACTCCATCAGGTGTTCTTCCAGAATGGTCCTGTATTTGGCTCCATCCATCTTCCAATCAATTTTAACCATCTTCCCTGTCCCTGCTGAAGAAAAGCAGGCCCAAACCATGATGCTGCCACCACCATGTTTGACAGTGGGGATGGTGTGTTCAAGATGATCAGCTGTGTTGCTTTTACGCCAAACATAACGTTTTGCATTGTTGCCAAAAAGTTCAATTTTGGTTTCATCTGACCAGAGCGCCTTCTTCCACATGTTTGGTGTGTCTCCCAGGTGGCTTGTGGCAAACTTTAAACAACACTTTTTATGGATATCTTTAAGAAATGGCTTTCTTCTTGCCACTCTTCCATAAAGGCCAGATTTGTGCAATATACGACTGATTGTTGTCCTATGGACAGAGTCTCCCACCTCAGCTGTAGATCTCTGCAGTTCATCCAGAGTGATCATGGGCCTCTTGGCTGCATCTCTGATCAGTCTTCTCCTTGTATGAGCTGAAAGTTTAGAGGGACTGCCAGGTCTTGGTAGATTTGCAGTGGTCTGATACTCCTTCCATTTCAATATTATCGCTTGCACAGTGCTCCTTGTGATGTTTAAAGCTTGGGAAATCTTTTTGTATCCAAATCCGGCTTTAAACTTCTTCACAACAGTGTTTCGGACCTGCCTGGTGTGTTCCTTGTTCTTCATGATGCTCTCTGCGCTTTTAACGGACCTCTGAGACTATCACAGTGCAGGTGCATTTATATGGAGACTTGATTACACACAGTTGGATTGTATTTATCATCATTAGTCATTTAGGTCAACATTGGATCATTCAGAGATCCTCACTGAACTTCTGGAGAGAGTTTGCTGCACTGAAAGTAAAGGGGCTGAATAATTTTGCATGCCCAATTTTTCAGTTTTTGATTTGTTAAAAAAGTTTGAAATATCCAATAAATGTTGTTCCACTTCATGATTGTGTCCCACTTGTTGTTGATTCTTCACAAAAAAATACAGTTTTATATCTTTATGTTTGAAGCCTGAAATGAGGCAAAAGGTCGCAAAGTTCAAGGGGGCCGAATACTTTCGCAAGGCACTGTATATACTATACTCGAGACAATCTACTGTATCTTGCCTATGCTGCTCTGTACCATCACTCATTCATATATCTTTATGTACATATTCTTTATCCCCTTACACTTGTGTGTATAAGACAGTAGTTTTGGAATTGTTAGTTAGATTACTTGTTGGTTATTACTGCATTGTCGGAACTAGAAGCACAAGCATCTCGCATTAACATCTGCTAACCATGTGTATGCGACAAATAAAAATTTGATTTGATTTGATTTACACTGCCATTACTGTTTATTATCTATCCTGTTGCCCAATCAAATCACATCAAGCTTTATTTCTACAGCACATTTCAGACATGGAATGCAACACAATGTCCTTCACGGGAAAAAAACTCATTAAAACTATGAAAATATTTACTACACAAACATAAGAGGATAAAAAAATAAAGAAAAAAAGGTGTGTTTTAAGATTTCTTTTTAAAATGTCCAGAGTTTCCCCATCAGGTTCTCTGGCAGGCTATTCCAGAGGCTGGGGACATAACTAAATGCTGCCTCTCCAAGCCTCTTGGTCCTAGGTTTTGGGATAGTTTAAAGGCCAGTGCCAGAGCACTTACGGGACCTACTGGGTACATCACTCAAAAGCATGTCTGACATGTATTAGGCTGCACAATCGTGGATTGATTTAAATAGAAGAATCTTCAAATTAATTCTAAACTTACAGGCAGCCAGTGCAGAGACCTTGAAACCGGTGTAATATGTGCTGCAGCATTCTGTATGTTTTGCAATGGCCAATGGCTTGCTTGGGTAGCCCAGACAGGAGAGCATTACAGCAGTCAAGCCTGTTTGTAATAAAAGCATGGATGTGTCTCTCTGTATCAGCCTGGGAGAGAAATCCTATTGCCTAGTCACTTTATCTATACCTATATGTACCTCAATTACCTTGTACCCCTGCACATCAACTCGGTACTGTCACCCCGTGTTTATAGCCAAGTTATCATTACCCATTGTGTATTTATTCCTCGTGTTATTGTTTCTATTTTTCTATTATTTTGTAAACATGTCACTGCATTGTTGTGAAGGGCCAGTAAGTAAGCATTTCACTGTTAGTCTACACCTGGTGTTTACGAAGCATGTGACAAAATACAATTTGATGTGAAAATTTGATTTAGCAATTTGTTAAGTTGATAATAGGTAGATTTCTATGGCCAATGTTCCCTTTAAGCTTGGCAGTGTAAGACTGCTTGTAGATCATTTGCCATTACCAGTACAGAGAAACAGAGAAATACATTCAAGGAATGTAGCTATATTTATAAGATGTGGTCTGATGTCTGCTTACCTCTGTTCTACTCATAGTCAGAAACGTCCGCTACGGTGGCTGCTTCAAGGTTCCAAAGAACACCACCAACACCTTCCCTGTCTACTCCTTTCAACCAAACTCCACTTCACAGACCTGCATCGAGACCTGCACAGATAAGGTTTGATTCTGTTCCTAAAAAGAAACTCTGAAAACCACTGAACCATTTATTTCATCTTCACTACCAGCCCAGACCCCAGTCTTCCTCACACAGATCTAGGAGTGAGGTATCATCGATCATGGCCTGTCTCTGTCTCTGCTCCCTGGAGATGGGAGATGGGAATGGCGTGGCTCTGTGTGATTGAGCGCCTGGAACACCATTTGACTGTTTAAGGTTTAATGTCCCTCTAAGGAGAAATAGATGGGCTCTGGAATCAGTCCTTCACGCTGAATGGGTGCATCAGTTGGGTCAAATCAAATCAAATCAAAGTTTATTGGTCACGTACACAGATTAGCAGATGTTATCTCAGGTGCAGCAAAATGTGTGTGCTTCTAACTCCAACAGTGCAGTTTAAAAATATATATATATCAGTACAAGCAATGTCAGAGACAGGAATTTAAATATATAGTATACAGTACCAGTCAAAAGTTTGGACATACCTACTCTTTCAAGGGTTTTTCTTTATTTTTTACTATTTTCTACATTGTAGAACAGTAGTGAAGACATCCTAACTATGAAATAACACATATGGAATCAAGTAATAACCAAAAAAGTGTTTCATAGATTTTAGATTTTAGATTATTCAAAGCAGCCACCCTTTGCCTTGATGACAGCTTTGCACACTCTTGGCATTCTCTCAACCAGCATCACCTGGAATGTTTTTCCAACAGTCTTGAAGGAGTTCCCACATATGCTGAGCACTTGTCAGCCTGTAGATGTGTTGGGTCATTGTCCTGTTGAAAAAAATGATAGTCCCACTAAGCGCAAACGAGGTGGGAAAGCGTATCACTGCAGAACGCTGTGGTAGCCATGCTGGTATAGTATGTCTAGAATTCAAAATAAATCACTGACAGTGTAACCAGCAAAGCACCCCCACACATTACATCTCCTCCGTGCTTCAAGGTGGGAACCACACATGCGGAGATCATCCGTTCACCTACTCTGCGTCTCACAAAGACACGATGGTTAGAACCAAAAATCTCAAATTTGGACTCATCAGACTAAAGGACAGATTTCCACCAGTCAATGTCCATTGCTTTTTCTTTGCTTTTATTAGTTGGCCCAAGTAAGACTCTTCTTCTTATTGGTGTCCTTTAGTAGTGGTTTCTTTGCAGCAAATCGATCATTAAGGCCTGATTCAAGCAGTCTCTTCTGAACAGTTGATGGTTTTTGCAACTGCACTTGAAGAAACTTTCAAAGTTCTTGAAATGTTCTGGATTGACTGACCTTCATGTCTTAAAATAATGATGGACTGTCATTTCTCTTTGCTTATTTGAGCTGTTCTTGCCATAATAAGGACTTGGTTTTTTTACCAAATAGGGCTATTTTTTGTATACCCCCCTACCTTGTCACAACACAACTGATTGGCTCAAACGCATTGAGAAGGAAAGAAATTCCAAAAATGTACTTTTAACAAGGCACACCTGTTAATTCCAAATCAAAACAAATTTGATTGGTAACATATACATGGTTAACATATGTTTTTGCGAGTGTAGCGAAATGCTTGTGCTTCTAGTTCCAACAGTGTAGCAATATATAACAAGTAATATCTAACAATTCCACAACAAAAACCTAATACACACACATCGAAGTAAAGAAATGGAATAAGAATGTATAAAAATATGGATGAGCAATGTCAGAGCAGCTTAGGCTAAGATGCAATAGATAGTGCAATAGATAGTATAGAATACAGTATATACATGAGATGAGTAATGAGATGAGTAATGCAAGGTATGTACACATTGTTAAATTGGCATTATTATAGTGTCTAGTGTTCCATTTATTAAAGTGACAAATGATTTCAAGTCTGTATATAGGCAGCAGCCTCTCTGTGCTAGTGATGTCTGTTTCCACCTTCTCCACTGTTGTCCTGTCAATGTGGATAGGTGGTTGCTACCACGATAATCTCCTTTTGTTTTGTTGACGTTGAGAGAGAGGTTATTTTCCTGACACCACACTCCAAGAGCCCTCACCACTTCTGTAAGCTGTGTCGTCGGTGTTGGTGATCAAGCCTACTACTGTTGTGTCGTCTGCAAACTTGATGATTGAGTTGGAGGCGTACATGGCCACGCAGTCATGGGTGAAGAAGGAGTACAGGAGGGGGCTGAGAACGTACCCTTGTGGGGCCCCTGTGATGAGGATCAGAAAAGTAGAGATGTTGTTTCATACCTTCACCACATGCGGGCGGGCCATCAGGAAGTCGAGGACCCAATTGCACAGGGCGGGGTTGAGACCCGGGCCTCAAGCTTCATGGGTACTATGGTGTTGAATGCTGAGCTATAGTCAATTAACAGCATTCTTACATTCCTCTTGTCCAGATGTGATAGGGCAGTGTGATGGCAATTGCATCATCTGTGGACCTATTGGTGCAGTAAACAAATTGAAGTGGGTCTAGGGTGACAGGTAAGGTGGAGGTGATATGATAATTGACTAGTCTCAAAGCACTTCATGATGACAGAAGTGAGTGCTACGGGACGATAGTAATTTAGTTCAGTTAACTTTGCGTTCTTGGGTACAGGAACAGTGGTGGCCATCTTGAAGCATGTGGGGACAACAGACTGGGATAGGGAGAGATTGAATATGTCTGTAAACACACCAGCCAGCTGGTTAGCACACTAGCCAGCTGGTTAGCACATGCTCTGAGCACACGTCAAGGGATGCCATCTGGGCCGGCAGCCTTGCGAGGGTTAACACGTTTAAACGTCTTACTCACGTCGGTCACGGAGAAGGAGAGCCCACAGTCCTTCGTAGCTGGCCGTGTCGGTGGCACTGTTTTATCCTCAAAGTGGGCAAAGAACGTGTTTAGCTTTTCTGGCAACTAGACGTCGGGGGCCACGAAGTGGCTGGTTTTTCTTTTGTAGTCCGTAATTGTCTGTAAACCCTGCCACACACATCTCGTGTCTGAGCCATTGAATTGCGACTCCACTTTGTCTCGATATTGACGTTTTGCATGTTTGATTGCCTTGCGGAGGGAACGACTACTCTGTTTTTATTCTGCCATATTCCCAGTCATCTTGCAATGGTTCGTGGTTCGTGCTTTCAGTTTTGCGCGAATGCTGCCATCTATCCACGGTTTCTGGTTAGGGTAGGTTTTAATAATCACAGTGGGTACAACATCTCTTATACACTTCTTGATAAACTCAGTGACCGTATCGGTGTACACATCCATATTATTCTTAGAGACTACCCGGAACATATCCCAGTCTGCGTGATTAAAACAATCTTGAAGCGTGGATTCCAATTGGTCAGACCAGCATTGAATAGCCCTTAGCATGGGTGCGTCCTGTTTGAGTTTCTGCCTATTGGAAGGGAGGAGCAAAATGGAGTCGTGGTCAGATTTGATGAAAGGAGGGCGGGGGAGGGCCTAATATGCATCCCAAAAGTTAGAGTAACATTGGTCCAATATTTTTCCAGCACGAGTGCTACAGTCAATATGCTGATAGAATTTAGGTAACCTTTTCCTCAAATTTGCTTTGTTAAAATCCCCAGCTACAATAAATGCAGCCTCAGGATATATGGTTTAAAGTTTGCATAAAGTCTAGTGAAGTTCCTTGAGGGCCATCGTGGTATCTGCTTGAGGGAGGACATACACGGCTGTGACAATAACCATAGAGAATTCTCTTGGGAGATAATATGTTTGGAATTTTATTGTGAGGAATTCTAGGTCAAGTGAACGAAATGACTTGAGTTCCTGTTTGTTGTTTCAATTACACCATAAGTCGTTAATCATGAAACATACATCCCCGCCCTTCTTCTTCCTGGAGAGATGTTTATTCCTTTCGGCACGATGCACTGAGAATCCATGTGGCTGTACTGATTCCGACAGCATATCCTGAGAGAGCCATATTTCCATGAAACAGAGTACGTTGCAATCCTTGACCTGATCTCGTCTACTTTGTTATCTAGGGACTGGACATTAGCGAGTTATATACTCAGAAGCGGTGGGTGGTGTGCGTGCCTCCTAAGTCTGACGAGAAGACCGCTCCGACTCCCTCACCTCCGGTGTCGTTGTTTTGGGATCATTTCAAATGCCCTGGGTGGTGCGAAGAAAGGGTCTGCTTCGGGAAAATTGTATTCCTGGTCGTAGTGCTGGAAAGTTGACGGCGCTCTGATATCCTATAGTTTTTCCGGCTGTCTGTAATAACACTTAAGATTTTCTGGGATAACAATGTAATAAATAATACATAAAACGACAAAATACTGCAACACTTCCTAAGGACTAAAAGCGAGGCAGCCCTCTCTGTCAGAGCCATTTTTCAAATTGAAATGCATTCCAGGTCATGAAGCTGGTTGAGAGAATGCCAATATTGTGCAAAGCTGTCATCAAGGCAAAGGGTGGCTATTTGAAGAATCAAATATATAATATATTTTGATTTGTTTAACACTTTTTTTTATTTACTACATGATTCCATATATGTTATTTCCTAGTTGATGTCTTTACTATTATTCTACAATGTATAAAATAGTAAAAATAAAGAAAAACCTTTCAATGAGTAGGTGTGTCCAAACCTTTGACTGGTACTGTACATGTACTTATAATGGTGTGTATATACAGTGTGAACAGTATATGAATAGAAAGTTGTGTACAGGAGTAGTTATGTAGAATGAGCCATGAATAGAATATAGTATATGTACAGTGCATTCAAAAAGTATTCGGGCCCCTTCCTTTTTTCCACATGTTGTTACGTTACAGCCTTATTCTAAAATGGATTAAATTACATGTTTTCCTTATCAATCTACACACAGTACCCCATAATGATGAAACGAAAACAGTTTTTTAGACATTTTAGCACATTTATAAAAATAAAAATAAACTGAAATACCTTAGTTTCATAATTATTCAGACCCTTTGCTATGAGACTCAAAATTCAGTTCATATGCATTCTGTTTCCATTGATCATCCTTGAGATGTTTTTACAACTTGATTTGAGTCCACCTGTGGTAAATTCAATTGATTGGACATAAATTGGAAAGGCACACACCTGTCTATATAAGATCGCACAGTTGACAGTGCATCTGGCTAGAACAGTGACTGAGGTTCAGGGCACTGGGGGGAGGCCGGCTAGTGGTGACTGATTAACAGTCTGATGGCCTGGAGACAGAAGCTATTTCTCAGCTTCTCGGTCCCAGCTTTGATGAACCTGTACTGTCTCCGCCTTCTAGATGGGAGCGGGGTGAACAGGTCTTGACTCGGGTGGCTGAGGTCCTTGATGATGTTCTTGGCTTTCCTGTGACACCGGGTGCTGTAGATATCCTGGAGGACAGGCAGTTTGCCACTGGTGATGCATTGGGCTGACTGTACCAGCCTCTGGAGAGCCCTTTAGTTGCAGACAGTGCAATTGCCTTACCAGGCAGTGATAAAGCCCGACAGAATGCTCTCAATGGTGCATCTGTAGAAGTTTTTGAGGGTCTTCTGGGCCAAGCCAAATTTATTCAGCCTCCAGAGGTTGAAGAGGAGCTGTTGCACATTCTTCACCATGCTGTCTGTGTGAAGGGACCATTTCCGGTTGTCAGTGATGTGTATGCCGAGGAACTTGAAGCTTTTGACTGTCACGCCTTGGTCTTAGTATTTTGTGTTTTAGTTAATTAGTTGGTCAGGCCAGGGTGTGACATGGGTTTATTGTTTGTTGTAATTCTTAGTGGGGTTTTTTAGTTATTGGGATTGTAGCTGATTAGGGGTGTGTGTTACATAGGTTTGGCTGCCTGAGGCGGTTCTCAATCAGAGTCAGGTGATTCTCGATGTCTCTGATTGGGAACCGTATTTAGGTAGCCTGGGTTTCACTTTGTATTTCGTGGGTGATTGTTCCTGTCTCTGTGTTAGTGTTCACCAGACAGGCTGTATAGGTTTTTCACGTTCCGTTTGTTGTTTTTTGTTTTTTCATGTTTCGTCGTTTGTTCTATTAATAAACATGAGTAACCAACACGCTGCATTTCGGTCCGACTCTCTTTCGGCAAACGAAGAACGTCGTTACATTGACCCTCTCCATTGCGTCTCCACCAATGTGGATGGGGGCGTGCTCTCTCTGTTGTCTTCTGTAATCCACTATCTGTAATGGATTTCTTGTGGGGAAAGAGAGGCGGACCAAAATGCAGCGTGGTTAGTTTTGTGCATCTTTAATAAAGATGAAAGTACTACAATCGACAAAACAAGAAACGTGAAAAAAACAAAACAGTCCTATCTGGTGCCACAAAGACAGGAACAATCACACACAAAACCCAACACAAAACTGGCTACCTAAATATGGTTCCTAATCAGAGACAATGACTAACACCTGCCTCTGATTGAGAACCATATCAGGCCTAACATAGAAATGGACAAACCAGACACACAACATAGAATGCCCACCCAGCTCACGTCCTGACCAACACTAAAACAAGGAAAACACACACGAACGATGGTCAGAACGTGCCACTATCAGCTCCTTCGTTTTGTTGACGTTGAGGGAGAGGTTATGATCCTAGCACCAATCTGCCAGGGCTCTCATCTCCTCTCTGTAGGCTGTCTCATCAAGGTGTGTAATCAGGCCTACCACTGTTGTGTCGTCAGCAGCTTGATGATTGAGTTGGAGATGTGTGGCCACACAGTCATGGGTGAACAGGGAGTACAGGAGGGGGCTGAGCACGCGTGGCGGAGGTGTTGTTGCCTACCTTCACGACTTGGGGTCGGCCCGTCAGGAAGTCCAGGACCCAGTTGCACAGGAAGGGGTTCAGACCCAGGGCCCTGAGCGTAATAATTCTTGGAGGGCACTATGGTGTTGAAGGCTGAGCTGTAGCCGAAGAACAGCATTCTTACATAACTATTTATCTTGTCCAGGTGGGATGGGGCAGTGTGCAGTGCAATGGTGATTTTGTTGTCCATGGATCAGTTGGGGCGATATGCGAATTGTAGTGGGCCTAGGATGTTGGGTGAGGTGGTCCTCTGCTCTGCTCTGCTCTACACACAAATGTCTGGAAGAAATATCACAGCCATGTCTAAGTGATGATAATTGTGTATTTGATTTAGCCTATTCCCTCTGTACGGGTGTGCACTTGTGTGCTTTGTGTGTTTTTACATTAGCGTATCTTCCAGTGTCAGTAAACGAAGAGAACTGTACCAGCATATAACACAATTGCCTCTCTCCAGAGTCAGTCTCGATAGAAATTGTAATTCCATAGTGTGGGTAGGTGATGGGGGCTATACTGGGGCTATACAATATTGAATAGGAAAAAACTAAGACAACTTGTGCAAAAAACATCTGAACTTTAGAAAAAAAGGAATCAAAGAAAATGGAGCAGGAGTGATTCAGACATCTTATATAACCCACCTATCATGTCATCCAAGGGAAAATCACATCCAATCCACCAGAGGAGGAATGAGTGACCAGTCATATTCCTTGCACTGTAAATTACTGCTTGAAGTTATGCCTCTGATGTTTTTTATTGATCCTGGTTCGGTTTCTACTGCAGGAGCTCCCACTGGCTGTGTTGAGGAAGCCACATTGTTACTGCGTCTGGGCCTCGTTTCTGTTTAGACTGAGTCAACGTCTGCCACTGGACCAGCCATGTCTGGAGACTAATGGCACAGAACACACTGATGCCTCCATCTCCACTTCGCCGTCTGACCAAGACTACTACCAGATCTACCAGACACCTGTACTTGGTGAGAGCCTTGAATAACCTTTAGTTTCACCGATACTTCAGTCCAAGTTTTCAACCATAAAAAAAACATGTGGACTTTATACTTCACTGCAACTGTAATTAAACTCTTAGCAATAGCATGCTACAATACAGTATCTCAGATAGAACAATGGCGTGTTTTTATGGCGATGTTCAACCCTGCTGGTTCTGCCTCATTCAGACTCGAGGTGCAAAGAGAGGACATTTCTGCCTGAGAGGTCTACCTCCCTGGTGGCTCTCTCCAGCTTCCCCGGAGCTGGCAACACCTGGGTACGCCACCTGATTGAGCTCGTGACGGGCTACTATACTGGCAGCTTCTACTTCGATAGCGCGCTTTACAATAGAGGTGAGGCTGTGAACACAGCTCAGGTGTTGTGATGGATAATAGCACATACTGTGAATGCTTGATGTTTCTCTACTGAAATGTATCATTGCATGTTTTTAAGTATGCGCTAAAAATTGTTATACCATGGAGCTCTCATAGAGAATTTCCAATGAATGCACTTGTACAGTACTTACAAATGGCAAGAACAGCTTGAATGCTCTGTGATGCATACGTTTTCAGATGTTTGATCATCTTGGGTATTTGGGTTTTTCTACCAGGTTTCAAAGGGGAGAAGGACTACTGGAAGAGTGGGCGTAGCATCTGTGTTAAGACACATGAGAGTGGTCAGAGAGAAATAGAGATGTTTGACTCTGCCATTCTGCTGATCCGTAACCCCTACCGTTCCCTCATGGCAGAGTTCAACCGGAAGTGTGCTGGACACCTGGGCTATGCCACAGACGCACAGTGGAGGAGCAAAGGTAACACCACACAACAAGCACAGCTCAGTGTTTAGGGAAATGGACTGGGGGTTATGTGGCAACTAAGGAATGCAAAATGATTAAGGCATATCCAAACAACACAATGAGATTTTGGGATTTTGGTAAACTGTTTGCCTTGAACAAAAGTCTATTTCAAACAGACGTTCATGACTGGTGACAAATGTTCACATCAGCTGCTATACCTCGCTGCATAGACTCTGGACGTGAGATGTCAGCATAGTCTCCACACATCGCACATTGATAAGATACACTACATTACCAAAACTGGGTGGACACCTTCTCATCGAACTTCTCATTCCAAAGTCATGGGCATTAATATGGAGTTGGTCCCCTCCCTTTGCTGGAATAACAACCTCCACTCTTCTGGGAAGGCTTTCCACTATTGTTGCAGATACTTGTTTCCATTCAGCCACAAGAGCATTAGTGAGGTCGAGCACTGATGTTGGGAGATTAGGCCTGGCTCGCAGTCAGCGTTCCAATTCATCCAAAAGAGGTTTGATGGGGCTGAGGTCAGGGCTCTGTGCAGGCCAGTCATGTTCTTCCACACCGATCTCGACAAACCATTTCTGTATGGACCTCGCTTTGTGAATGGGGACATTACCATGCTGAAACAGGAAAGGCACTTTTCCAAATTGTTGCCACAAAGTTGGCAGCACAAATCATCTAGAATGTCATTGTAGCGTTAAGGTTTCCCTTCACTGGAACTAAAGGGCCTAGCCCGAGCCATGAATAACAGCCCCAGACCACTAACTTTATAGTTGGCACTACGATTCATCTGTCGGACTGCCAGATGGTGAAGCTTTTCAATTCAAATCGAATACAAAAGGTGTAGACGTTAAAGTGAAATGCTTACTTACAAAAATGCAGTTCAAAATAAATAAAAGTAACAAATAATAAGAGCAGCAGTAAAATAACAATAACTAGGCTACGTATATACAAGGGGTGCCGGTACAGAGTCAACGTGCGGAGGCACTGGTTAGTCAAGGTTATTGAGGTAATATGTACATGTAGTTAGAGTCATTCAAGTGATTATGCATAGATAATAACAGAGAGTAGCAGCTTAAAAGAGGGGGGGCAATGTAAATAGTCTGGGTAGCAATTTGATTATATGTTCAGGAGTCTTATGGCTTGGGGGTAGAAGCTGTTTAGAAGTCTTTTGGACCTAGATTTGGTGCTCCAGTACTGCTTGCCGTGCGGTAGTAGAGAGAACTAGGGTGGCTGGAGTCTTTGACCATTTTTAGGGCCTTCTTCTGACACCGCCTGGTATAGAGGTTCTGGATGGCAGACTTCTATACCACCCTCTGTAGTGCATTGCAGTCAGAGGCCGAGCAGTTGCCATAACCAGGCAGTGATGCAACCGGTCAGGATGCTCTCGATGGTGCAGGACCCATGCAAATCTTTTCAGTCTCCTGAAGGGGAATAGGTTTTGTCGTGCCCTCTTCACAACTGTCTTGGTGTGCTTGGACCATGTTAGTTTGTTGGTGATGTGGACTCCAAGGAATTTTAAGCTCTCAAACTGCTCCACTACAGCCCCGTCGATGAGAATGGTGGCATGCTCGGTCCTCCTGCCACTGCTCCAGAGTCCAATGAGTTGGCACTCCAGCTGACGGTTGGCATTGTTCATGGTAATCTCAGCCTTGTGTGCGGCTGCTCGGCCGTGGAAACCCATTTCACGAAGCTTCCGATGAACAGTTATTGTGCTGACATTACTTCCAGAGGCAGTTTGGATCTCGGTAGTGAGTGTTGCAACTGAAGACAGACGATTTTTACATTCTACGTGCATCAGCACTCTGCAGTCTAGTTCTGTGAGCTTGTGTGGCCTAACATTTTGCGGCTGAGCCGTTGTTGCTCCTAGACGATTCCACTTCACAAAAACAGCACTTACAGGTGACCGGGCAGCTCTAGCAGAGCAGAAATTTGATGAACTGACTTGTTGGAAAGGTGGCATCCTATGACGGTGTCACATTGAAAGTCACTGAGCTCTTTAGTAAGGCCATTCTACTACGAATGTTCATCTATGGAGATTGCATTGCTGTGTACTCAATTTTATACACAACGGGTGTGGCTGAAATAGCTGAATCCACTAATTTGAAGGGGTGTCCACATACTTTTGTATATAAAGTGTACTTATTTCCCCCCTCTCCTCTGTTTACTTCAGAATGGCCAGAGTTTGTTGACAGCTACGCCCCCTGGTGGGCGTCCCACGCTCTGAGCTGGCTGCAGTTTGGCCGTCGCCTGCTGGTGGTACACTACGAGGACCTGCAGAGGGCGCTCTTCCCCCAGCTCCGCCTCCTCACCTTGTTCCTCAACGCCACCATGATGGAGGAGAGGCTGATGTGTGCTAAAAGCAACCAGGACGGACACTTCAAACGCTCTGGGGGGGCCCAGCGACCTTCCTTCGACCCCTTTACCGCAGAGATGAGGAGCACCATCGATTCCTACATCCTCACGGTGGACCAGGCCCTGAGGGACAGGAACTACAACGGCCTGCCACACAAATACTAACCCAGATGATCACCAGCTCATCCACACTACAGCCCAAAAGGACATGACAATAAATGAAGTGGGAAGGTGCAATCTCTGCCACCACTCCAAGGGGAGTTGTCCAGCCAACTAATTAGCATGGTTGGGTGAAGGTTTTTAGATGTGTTGAAGAATTCTGTCAGCTACAAAACATTTCCAGAAGAGTGGCTCAGAGGGAAAGTGACTGTATGAACACACCAATGATGCACTTGACATTGCCAACCCACTGTGAATGGCTGTAACATCGAGTTAGACTTTAGTGTGAACTGTCAGTTTCACTGGGATGAAGACATTGCTGAACATTACAGCTCCTGCTGAAGGTGACACATTCCCCTTTTTACTGCAGGCATATGGAGTATGGAACAATTGCCTGTCTGCACAAACAATTCAATCAAGCATTGTAGACTGTGAGGCCTTTAGCTTGTATTGGAATCCTTAGGTCATTTGAATTTGTTTGGGATTTTTGTCATGTGTAATATCAGTTTTAATGATAAACAGAAAACATGCCATCCAGCAATGTAATCTGGTTGTTGTATTGGACTTTTGCTAATTAAATGTCCTATGTTTAGCTCTATTGTCAGGTTTTTCATTATTGGTTGAATGATTGACTCATGGTTGACTCATATCTTGTTGTGGTAGTCAGTGGGTAGTGAAACTGAGGAGTCTGGTCTGAAGGCTTTTTTGTTTGTTTGTAGTTGTATCAGTTTGTAAGTGGCTTCCATTTCTCTGAGAGATGTAAAGTGACATTGTACTGGGTAAACAGCCCATTCGTAGCATTGTGTACCATATCTTGTACAAATTGTGTCTGGTCTAATAGCTTTGGTCTAATTTGGTCTAGTAGCTTTCCCATGTTTATAGGGGAAAGTGTACTGCTTGAGATTCGAATATGGACACTTGAGTGCAAGATATTTTACCAAATTATAATTTTTAATTGTATGCTTAATGTTCAGTCTGTTACGGCAAACAACAAATCAACACATTGGGAAGATAATGGCCAGAAAGGTATTTGAAGATAGACAAACAATTGGTCATATTAATGAATCTAAAAGCTGGATCCATGCACAGACAGACAGCAGCATTGGCATCTGTTTATGTAGATTAGCGGCATAGTTGTGGAACAAAACAAACACAGACTAATTATAAAATAAATATGGTGCAACTCTCTGGCTGTCTGCCATTGTGTTTGGCTGATGACAGAATATAAAGAATTTCACACAAAGACAACGGGAAAATAATCAACTCATTGAACCCTATCATTTAAATTAGAATTTGTTGAGTTTTTGGGGGAGTGTTACAATGCATTTGCATAGTGATATGGGCTCGAAGCCACTGAGTCAAGATGTTGAAACACTTCCTATCAAAACCCTCAACGATACTATTAACCCATCTGTCCAAAGACTGAGTCTGTAACTCATTACAACATCTAACCTTGGCACAAGGGTGACAACTATAGTGTAACTAGCTCATTGAACTATAGTCAGCTCAATGCATTGCTCTCGATGTGTTTTCAAATGCAGCTTTTTTTTCAGCGGTGTCGTTTATTGGTTTAATCCAAAAGAGACAACTTTGGGACTATAATGCGATAGCCGACACCCGCATAGCTGATGTTTTGGCAGGGTCGGACGTGTAATTGCGTTGGAGCTGTCAAATCGATGAGCAGCTGCTCTTGATCATTGTTACGAAGCCACACGTGTCCCACTCGCATTACAAGTTCAGAACGAGAAAGTGTAGGTAATATAGAAACAATGATGCTCAAATTTAAAATTATTCAATTAAATAATGATTTCTATCAGCATAATCAAGAATTCCAGTGTTTTAACTTGTAAACAAGGCTACATGGGAATTCTATTAAAGCAACTCCGTGCAGCCACTGGCAATGTCCGATTTAGGTATAATGCCAGGAGCTTCTTGTGGATTTGACAGCTCTAATGCAGTTCTACCTCCGGCCCCGCCTAAACAATCGCGATGCGGATGTCAACTAAAGCACATCTAATTTAATAGAGCCCCAAGTAACAGCTAAGTTCTAAGAGCACTGTCCACTATAAAGTCAAGGGTTTTGAATTAAAGCTGGAATCCAGAGTTGCTATATCCATTTTTGGACATTTAAATTAATTATACAGCGCCTTCACAAAGTCATACCACTTGACTTATTCCACATTTTGTTGTTACATCCTGAATTCAAAATGGATAGAAAATTGATACACACAATACCCCATAATGAATAAGTGAAAACATGATTTTTAGAACATTTGTGAAATTTATTGAAAATGAAATACAGAAATATCTCATTTACATAAGTATTCACACCTCTGAGTCAATACTTTGTAGAAGCACCTTTGGCAGCGATTACAGCTATGAGTCTTTCTGTATAAGTCTCTAAGAGCTTTCCACACCTGGATTGTGCAACATTTTACCATTATTATTTTCAAAATCCTTTAAACTCTGTCAAGTTGGTTATTGATCATTGTTTGACAACCATTTTCAGGTCTTGCCAAAGATGTAAGCAGATTTAAGTCAAAACTGTAACTCAGTCACTGAGGAACATTCACTGTCTTCTTGGTAAGCAACTTCAGTGTAGATTTGTCATTGTGTTTTAGTTTATTGCCCCGCTGAAAGGTAAATTAATCTCCCAGTGTCTGGTGAAAAGTAGACTGAACCAGGTTTTCCTCTGTGATTGTGCCTATGCTTAGCTCCATTCTGTATATTTTTTCTCCTGAAAAACTCCCCAATCCTTAACAATTACAAGCATACTCATAACATGATGCAGCCACCACTAACTATACTTGAAAATATGTAGAGTGGAACTCAATAATATGTTGTATTGGATTTGCCCCAAACATAAGCATTTACATTACATTTACATTTAAGTCATTTAGCAGACGCTCTTATCCAGAGCGACTTACAAATTGGTGAATTCACCTTCTGACATCCAGTGGAACAGCCACTTTACAATAGTGCATCTAAATCATTTAAGGGGGGGTGAGAAGGATTACTTATCCTATCCTAGGTATTCCTTGAAGAGGTGGGGTTTCAGGTGTCTCCGGAAGGTGGTGATTGACTCCGCTGTCCTGGCGTCGTGAGGGAGTTTGTTCCACCATTGGGGGGCCAGAGCAGCGAACAGTTTTGACTGGGCTGAGCGGGAACTGCCTATTTATTCAGGACAAGAAGTTACTTTGCCACATTTTGTGTCATGCTTGAGGGTCATGTCAGGAGGAAGGGTGTAGGAAGGGTACCACATGAGGGAGGAGGATGTCTTCCCTCTAACGCACAGAGTTGAGATTGTCTGCAATGACAACAAGCTCAGCCCGATGATGCTGTGACACACTGCCCCAGACCATGATGGACCCTCCACCTCCAAATCGATCCCGCTCCAGAGTACAGGCCTCGGTGTAACAGTAATTCCATTCGACGATAAACACAAATCCGACCATCACCCCATGGTGAGACAACCGCAACTCGTCAGTGAAAAGTACTTTTTGCCAGTCCTGTCTGGTCCAGTGACGGTGGGTTTGTGCCCATAGGCGACGTTGTTGGCGGTGAAGTCTGGTGAGAACCTGCCTTACAACAGGCCTACAAGCCCTCAGTCCAGCCTCTCTCAGCCTATATGTGGACAGTCTGAACACTGATGGAGGGATTGTTCGTTCCTGGTGTAACTCGGGCAGTTGTTGTTGCCATCCTGTACGTGTCCCACAGGTGTGATGTTCGGATGTACCAATCCTGTACAGGTGTTACACGTGGTCTGCCACTGCGTCTTAGGCGTCTCATAGTACGGACATTGCAATTTATTGCCCTGGCCAAATCTGCAGTCCTCATGCCTCCTTGCAGCATGCCTAAGGCACATAAGCAGGGACCCTGGGCATCTTTATTTTGGTGTTTTTCCCATAGTCAGTAGAAATGCCTCTTTAGTGTCCTAACTTTTCATAACTGACCATAATTGCTCACCGTCTGTAAGCTGTTAGTGTCTTAAAGACCATTCAACAGGTGCATGCTCATTGATTGTATATTGGTCATTGAACAAGCATGGGAAACAGTGTTTAAATCATTTACAATGAAGATCTGTGAAGTTATTTGCATTTTTACAAATTCTTTGAAAGACAGGGTCCTGAAAAAGGGATGTTTCTTTTTTTGCTGGGTTCATGTGTGGGGTACAGAGATGAGTCAGTCATTCAAAAATCATGTTAAACACTATTATTGAACACAGAGTGAGTCCATGCAACTTACTACGTGACGCAAATCTCTACTCCTGAACTTATTTAGGCTTGCCATTACAAAGGGGTTGAATACAAGACATTTCAGCTTTTCATTCATTAAATTTGTTGCAAAAAAATACATTTTGAAGTTATGGGGTATTGTATTTGCATTTATTATGGATTCCCATTAGCTGCTGCCAAAGCAGCTATTCCTGGGGTACAACAAAATTAAGGCAGTTTATACCATTTTAAAACATTACATTCAAAGGTTTCACAACACACTGTGTGCCCTCAGACCCCTACTCCACCACATATCTACAGTACTAAATCCATGTGTATGTATAGTGGGTATGTTATTGTGTGTGTGTGTATGCATGCGTCTGTGCTGCTTCACAGTCCTGCTGTGTGTAGGCCAGTGACACCATCTAAATGTAATGCATTTTAAATTCAGAGTGTAGCAACAACATTTTTAAAAAGTCATAGATAATACTTTCTGAAAGGCACTGTATAATATATAACCCCAAACCCCACCACAGATCACATATCTGTCCTATGACATGGCACCAAATTTGTAGAATAGCAGGAAATTTGCTTTAAAATGCTAAGTTCTCTCAGTCTCATTGTAAAATGTCTAGAATGGCTCTGAAACTACATTTTTTTCTCTAAGCCCCATGGCAAAATGTGTAGAATTGTAGGAAAGCCAGTGGAGTGTGCGGAGTAACGGGGTGATATGAGAGAACTTGGGAAGGTTGAAAACCATGCGGGCTGCAGCGTTTTGGATAAGTTGCAGGGGTTTGATGGCACAAGCGGGAAGCTCAGCCAACAGAGTTGCAGTAGTCCAGACAGGAGAGGACAAGTGCCTGGATTAGGACCTGCGCCGCTTCCTGTGTGAGGTAGGATCGTACTTTATGGATGTTGTAGAGCATGAACCTGCAGGAGTTGGTCACTGCTTTGATGTTTGCAGAGAATGACAAGGTGTTGTCCAGTGTCATGCCAAGATTTTTGTACTCTGGGAGGGCGACACTGGAGTTGTCAACCATGTTGGAGAGGTCTTTGAGCAGACAGGCCTTCCCCGGGAGGAAGAGTAGTGCCGTCTTATCGAGGTTGAGGTGGTGGGCCGACATCCAAGTTGATATATCAACCAGGCATGCAGAGATGCATGTCGCCACCTGGGTGTCAGAAGGGGGGAAGGAGAAAAGCAGTTGAGTGTCATCCACTTAGCAGTGTTAGGAGACCCCATGTGAGGATATGACAGAACCGAGTGATTTGGTGTATAGAGAGAAGAGAGCCTAGAACCTAGGCCTGAAGGACAACAGTAAAAAGTGTATGTGGTACAGACACAGAGCCTCTACACGTCACCTGTTAGGAGCGGCCTGCCAGGTAGGATGCAATCCAAGAGTGGGCAGAGCCTGAGACACCCAGCCCTGAAAGGGTGGAGAGGAGGATCTGATGGTTTACGGTGTTGCAGGCAGCGGATACATCTAGGAGGATGAGAAAAGAGGATAAAGAGTCAGCCTTGGCAGTGCGGAGAGCCTCCATGACACAGAAGAACAGTGGCCCGTCTTGAAGCCTGACTTGTTAGGCTCAAGAAGATTGTTTCAAAGAGAGATAACAAGAAAGTTGATCAGAGACAGCACACTCGAGTATTTTAGAAAGAAAGGGATACACAGGTCTATAGTTTGACGTCAGATGAGATGAGTGTTGGTTTCTTGAGGGGAGCAACTCGGGGCATTTTTATGAGGGAAGTGAGGAATGGGAGAAGGTCTCCAGAGATGGTCTGGAGGAGGGAATGGGGTCAAGCAGGCAGGTTGTCAAGCAGCCAGACCTCACTTGTTGCAGAATGTCATCTGAACAGAGAGGGAGAAAGAGGTCAAAGCATAGGGTAGTTCTGTGTGTGGGAGAGACCAGTGGACTCAATAGGCTGAGTGAATGAGTAGCGGATGTCATCAACATTTTTTCTAAATTGTTGACAAAGTCATCTGCAGTGGGAGGTAAAGGATAATTAAGGAGGGAGGAGAAGTTGGAAATTAGTTTCCTAAGGTTAAAGTCAGAAGCTTGAAATTTAGAGTGGTAGAAAGTGGCTTTAGCAGTGGATACTGAGGAAGATAAGGTAGAGTGAAGGGAGTGAAAGGATGATCGGTTCACTGGAAGTTGAATTTTCCTCCATTTTCGCTCAGCTGCCCGCAGTCCTGTACTGTACGCTCGCAATGAGTCACTCGGCAATGGAGCAGGAGGGGAGAGCCGAGCCGGCTGGGCGGAAAGGGGACAGTGCGAATCAAATAATGTGGAAAGGGAGGAGAGTAGGGTCAAAAGAGGCAGATTCAGGAGATAGGAGGGAGAAGGATTTAGCAGAAGGGAGAGATAATAGGATAGAAGAGGAGACAATAATGGGAGAGAGAGCTAAGATTGTGACGGTGCATGATCATCTGGGTAGCGGCTGAGTGGTTAGGGTTGGTGGAAAGGGAGACAAAAGGAAACAAAGTAGTGATCAGAGGGGGGTTACAGTGACATTAGTAGGCGAGCGGCCTCTAGTAAAAATGCATATTGCATTGCCTGCCTTGTGAGTTGGATGATATTGGGAAAGGGTGAGGCCAAAGAGACCTTGTAAGGAAATGAATCGAAGGCAGACGTCGCCAAGAACAAAGAGCGGTGAACCATCGTCAGGAAATGACCTTATCAAGGTGTCAAGCTCATTGAGGAATTCTCCAAGGGCACCTGGTGGGCAATAGATGACAATAACGCTAAGCTTGAGTGGACAAGTGACAGCATGGAATTAAAATGAAGATGGACATTTGAGAGAGGGAGAAGAGAAATTCTCCACTTAGGAGAAATGAGTAGACCTGTGCCATCGCCATGATGACCAGATACTCTCGGACTATGAGAGAACGCCTCCCTGTACTAATTGCTGATTGCTTAGGAGAGGTGAAACGACTCCCCCTCCAATTCAGCCACTGAATACCAAAACAAGACACAAATTGCCCTGCCTCTTGATCCTGGTTGATGAGTCAACAACTATCTGCAAATGATGAGCAGTCAGCAGTTCTCACACCAAGTAGGCCACTGGGAAGTCAAGCGGCACTTAAAGTAGATGGACCTAGCTAGCAAAAAGACTAGACTAAAAGTACTAGACAACAACAGATGAAGACAATATAAATACACGTTTCACTCCTGAAGATATCAGGACTCCTCTAGCTATAGAATTAAGTACTTTAAGAATATAACATTAATGTCTTGTGAGCTTAGTTCAACTGTCATACCAAATCAGAACCCAAAATACAAGCTTGTTTTACTCCAATGTTTGAAAACAATGTGAATATAAACAAACACAGTATAGCCTCAAAACATATCATTTTGATATCATGGATGGTCAGTCCTTGCATCCATAGCTCAGTCTATGAATTTGAGAGTGGTTAGAATTCTCCAGGCTCACCCCTCCGCTTTTTACCAAAACACAGATGGGGTGACAGCATTGTTATTGTTTCAAGGATTATAGCTTTAAGGATACTCTACTCTAAAACGTTATAAAAGCATTTAGAGAAAAGTTGCCCAGGGTAAGTCTAATAAATTATGCATATTTGGAAAAAAGTAAAGTATGAGAAGCATTTCTCAGGGGGATGCAAAGTGAAGTATAGTAATTAATGATATCCAAACTTAAACCACCTTTCCTTATAAGACTGACAGCTCTTAATTTCTGCGTCCAGAGTGACAAGTGTATAGTTGGCCATCATGTTGATTGCCTTACCTACTAGAACATGTCTGTCTGTCATCTCACTGTTCTCTCAGCAACACTTTACAGTGTGAATAATAGGGTTAACATAGTGCCGCGAAGGCATAATGGAACCCCTGTGTGGTAGCCTGTCAAACAGTTCTATTGGACTGACAGGGGGTCTGTGTTGAATTGACGGTCCAAATGGACGACTCCATCTACTAAATAATATTAAAAGCCACAGGAACAGTCAACATGGTGACAACAAAACGCTTCCCAATCCCTTTCTCCACAGCCAGAGAGAGCATTTCCTTCAGTTTCTCACATTGTGGATATAGGATTCTTATTTTCATTGCAAGTAGATTATACAAAAACATGTATTGGCCCATCTACTGCTACGGAGGACAAAAGTTACTTTGTTTGAATTTGTGGTATTTATTTTTGAGCTTATTTTGTTACTTATACAGTACATTATTCATGCCTTTTACATACATGTTACTTTTATACACAGTATAACATGACATACAGTATAGTTTGATATACACATTACACATTAAGTGGTACTCAGAAATATTTGGTGTACATGATATGGTGTATTCGGTCCTGGCTATTACAGATCATGAGCTTTTAATCCCAGCGCTCAGCCACACTCAGCCCATCCCACCTATCTCCATGGATTCCCCCTCTCTTGATTTTCATGCGCATTTATTTTTCAACTGTGCTGTGGTGTTTTTCTAATCTCATAGTATCCACAGATTGTAAATTAAAGATCAATATTTATGTTAAGAATATTATTAGATTATTGATTGACAATGGCTTTCCAAATTGCCCAACAGCACCATTTGTAGGGTTAGGTTTTTAGGTGAATGTTGTAATTTTCAAAGCAGAGAGTTTGAAGCAGAGAGTTCAGGGGAGTGCTATTTTAATGCACAAAGAAACTGCGAACATAAGCCAAACCCACAAAAACACAGGGCGTAATGAACAAACAATCACCCCAAATGGGGGGACTTAAACTGTCCAGGAAAAACCACGAGATGGGAAGCCACGAAACCCATAGACGTGCACACAAGTACACCAAACAGACGGTCACAATAATGAATCCCGCACAAGGAACCAGGCGGGCAGGCTGACTAATAAAGCCTCACTACTAAATTACCTAACTCAAAACAGGTGCACTCAATAAACACATAAGGAGGGGGAGGAAATAATCAGTGGCAGCTAGTAGGCCGGCGACGACGACCGCCGAGCGCCACCCGAACGGGAAGGGGAGCGTCCTTCGGTCGGAGCCGTGACAGTACACCCCCCCCCCTTGACGCGCGGCTCCCGCAGCGCGCGACACCGGCCTCGAGGCCGACCCGGAGGACGAGGCGCAGGGCGATCCGGATGGAGGCGATGGAAATCCCTCAACATTGACGGATCCAAAATGTCCCCCACCGGTACCCAGCACCTCTCCTCCGGACTGTACCCCTCCCAGTCCACGAGGTACTGCAGGCCCCTCACCCGGCGTCTCGAGTCCAGAATGGCCCGTATCGTATACGCCGGGGACCCCTCGATGTCCAGAGGGGGAGGAGGGACCTCCGGCACCTCACCGTCCTGTAGGGGACCAGCTACCACCGGCCTGAGGAGAGACACATGAAACGAGGGGTTAATACGATAATAGGAAGGGAGTTGTAATCGATAACACACCTCGTTTATTCTCCTCAGGACTTTGAAAGGCCCTACACACTGCGGCCCAAGCTTCCGGCAGGGCACGCGGAGGGGCAGGTTCGGGTCGAGAGCCAGACCCTGTCCCCCGGTACAAACACGGGGGCCTCACTGCGGTGGCGGTCAGCACTCCTTTTCTGCCGTCCACTAGCCTGTTGAAGGGATTCCTGGACGGCCCTCCAGGTCTCTTTGGAGCGCTGCACCCATTCCTCCACCGCAGGAGCCTCGGTCTGGCTCGGATGCCACGGTGCCAGGACCGGCTGGTACCCCAACACACACTGAAAGGGGGACACATTAGTAGAGGAGTGGCGTAGTGAGTTCTGGGCCATTTCAGCCCAGGGGATGTATCTCGCCCACTCCCCTGGCCGGTCCTGGCAGTACGACCGCAGAAACCTACCCACCTCCTGGTTTACTCTCTCCACCTGCCCATTACTTTCGGGGTGATAACCGGAGGTCAGGCTGACCGAGACCCCCAGACGCTCCATGAACGCCCTCCATACTCGGAACTGGGGGCCCCGATCAGAAACGATGTCCTCCGGCACCCCGTAGTGCCGGAAGACGTGGGTGAATAATGCCTCCTCAGTCTGTAGGGATACCGGGCAATGGGAGGAGACGGCAGGACTTAGAGAACCAATCCACAATCACCAGAACCGTGGTGTTGCCCTGAGACGGGGGAAGGTCGGTCAGGAAATCTACGGATAGATGTGACCATGGCCGTTGTGGAACGGGGAGGGGTTGTAACTTCCCTCTAGGAAGGTGCCTATGAGCCTTACTCTGGGCGCATACTGAACAGGAGGAGACATAAACCTTAACGTCCCTAGCCAAGGTAGGCCACCAATACCTCCCCCGAAGGCTCCCCACTGTTCTCCTCACCCCAGGGTGACCCGAGGAGGGTAGGACGTGAGCCCACCGAATCAGTTGGTCCCGAACACCAAGCGGCACGTACCTCCACCCCGCCGGACACTGAGGAGGTGCGGGTTCAGCCCGTAACGCCCGCTCGACGTCCGAGTCCACCTCCCATACCACGGGTGTCATCAGCTTTGAGGCCGGAAGGATGGGAGTAGGTTCAGTGGACCTATCCTCCGTGTCGTAAAGGCGGGACAGTGCGTCCGCCTTCACGTTTTTGGAGCCCAGTCTATACGATAAAGTGAACCGGAATCGGGTGAAAAATATGGCCCACCTTGCCTGACGCGGGTTCAGTCTCCTAGCTGCCCGAATATACTCCAGATTTTGGTGGTCGGTCCAGATGAGAAAGGGGTGCTTAGCCCCCTCAAGCCAGTGTCTCCACACCTTCAGAGCCCTGACCACCGCTAATAACTCCTGGTCCCCCACATCATAGTTACGCTCCGCTGGGCTGAGCTTCCTCGAGAAGAAAGCGCAGGGGCGGAGTTTTGGTGGCGTACCCGAGCGCTGTGATAGCACCGCACCCACCCCAGCCTCGGACGCGTCCACCTCCACTATGAATGCTAGAGAGGGGTCCAGATGCGCCAACACGGGTGCATCCGTGAACAGCGCCTTCAACTTGTTGAAAGCTCTGTCCGCCTCTGCTGACCACCGCAACCGCACCAGGCCCCCCTTCAGCAGTGAGGTAATTGGAGCCGCTACCTGGCCAAAACCCCGGATAAACCTCCGGTAGTAGTTGGCAAAACCCAAAAACCGCTGCACCTCTTTTACCGTGGTCGGAGTCGGCCAATTACGCACCGCCTTACTGCGGTCACCCTCGATCTCCACCCCGCGAGGTGGAAATACGATAACCCGGAAAGGAGACGGCTCGTTTGGAGAACACACACTTCTCAGCCTTGACGCATAGGTCATGCTCCAGCAGTCTACCAAGCACCTTGCGTACCAGAGACACATGCGCGGCGTGAGTGGCTGAGTAGATCAGAATGTCATCGATACAAACAACCACTCCCTGCCCGTGCAAGTCCCTGAGAATATCATCTACAAAGGATTGAAAAACAGCGGGAGCATGTTTTAACCCATACGGCATGACACAGTACTCATAGTGGCCCGATGTGGTACTAAATGCGGTTTTCCACTCGTCTCCCTTCCGAATACGCACCAGGCTATACGCGCTCCTGAGATCCAATTTTGTGAAGAACTGCGCTCCCTGAAAGGATTCCACTGCCGTAGCAATGAGAGGTATGTGGGTAGCTGAACCCCACTGTGATGGCATTTAGACCTCTATAATCAATACACGGACGCAAACCTCCCTCCTTTCTCTTCACAAAAAAGAAACTTGAGGAGACGGGTGAAATGGAGGACCGAATGTACCCCTGTCCCAGAGACTCCGTGATATATGTCTCCATAGCCAACGTCTCCTCTTGGGACAATGGGTACACGTGACTCTTGGGAAGCGCAGCGTTTACCTGGAGATCTATCGCACAATCCCTTCCCGGTCGATGTGATGGTAATTTAGTCACCTTCTTTTTACTAAAAGCGATTTACTCGGGGGGAATGCACACTGTGGGACTCTGTTCTGGACTTTCCACCGAGGTGGCACCGACGGAAACTCCCAGACACCTTCCAGAACACTCCTCTGACCACCCCTGGAAAACCCCCTGTCTCCACAAAATTTTAGGATTGTGCCTGGCCAGCCAGGGAATCCCTAGCACCACTGGAAACGCAAGCGAATCAATAATATAGGAGACAGATACGCTCCCTATGATTCCCCTGCGTTACCATGTCCAGTGGAACCGTGGTCTCCCTGACCACCCCTGACCCTAATGGCCGGCTATCTAGGGAGTGCAAGGGAAAGAGAGAATCTATCGGCACAAGCGGAACACCTAATTTAATAGCGAGTCCGCGATCCATAAAGTTTCCAGCTGCGCCTGAATCGACTAGCGCCCTATGCTGGGAAGAGGGGAAAAAATTAAGAAAAAAAATGTGACCAACAGGGGGTTCTGGGTGAGTTTGGTGCTGACTCACCTGGGGTGATCGAGAAATGTTCCGCCTGCCATCTCGACTCCCAGACAGACCCCCCCAGCACCGATCGGCCGTGTGTCCTCTCCGACCACAGCTGGTGCAGAGGGAGCCTCCTCCTCCGGTACCCCTCGGCAAAGCCCCTCCCAAATCCATCGGAACGGGAGTGGAGGTGCTGGGTGGTGGAACACACAGGACCCTCTCCGAACGCCCGCGGGCAGCCAGCAGATTGTCCAGTCGGATGGACATGTCAATTAGCTCATCCAGGGAAAGAGCGGTGTCCCGACACGCTAGCTCCCTGCGGACGTCCTCCTGGAGACTACACCGGTAGTGGTCGATAAGGGCCCTGTCGTTCCACCCGGATCCTGCTGCCAAGGTACGTAACTCCAACACGTAATCCTGGGCGCTCCTCTTCTCCTGCCGGAGATGGAATAGTCGTTCTCCCGCCACTCTGCCATCTGGAGGGTGGTCAAACACGGTGCGGAAGCGGCGAGAAAACTCGGGGTAGTGCTCCTTAGCTGAGTCTGGGCTATTCCAAACTGCGTTTGCCCACTCCAGAGCACGACCCGTGAGACAGGAGATGAGGACACTCACCCTCTCCGCTCCTGAGGGAGTGGGTCTGACGGTGGCCAGGTACAGTTCTAGCTGGAGTAAGAACCCCTGGCACACTGCTGCCGCTCCATCATAGACCCTCGGGAGCGTAAGACGGAGAGTGCTGGAGTTGGGAGATGGGGAGTCCTGAGTAATGCACAAAGAAACGGTGAACATAAGCCAACCCCACGAAAACACAGGGCGTAATGAACAAACAAACGCCCCAAACAGGGAGACTTAAACTGTCCAGGAAAAAAACACAAAATGGGAAAACACGAAAGCCATAGACGTGCACACAAGTACACCAAACAGACGGTCACAATAATTAATCCCGCAACAAGGAACCAGGCGGGCCGGCTGACGAATGAAGCCTCACTACTAAATTACCTAACTCAAAACAGGTGCACTCAATAAACACATAAGGAGGGGGAGGAAATAATCAGTGGCAGCTAGTAGGCCGGCGACGACGACCGCCGAGCGTCACCCAAATGGGAAGGGGAGCGTCCTTCGGTCGGAGTCGTGACAAAGGCGATACGTTGAACAAGGTGTAATATCAATTAACCAAAAATTTGAGGTTGTAATCTGGATAAAGGCAAAAAGGACATTTAAAATGAGCCATTCTTACTAATCTACTGGATAACCTGATCGGGTTTAAGTATCATTTTTGTATGACTGAAGCTTTTAGTGAGATGTTTAATGCATTAATATTTCATAATTTTAGCCCCCCAAACTCATATTTATTATATACGTAAATATGCATGTTTAATTTTGTCTGGCTTACTGTTCCAAATAAAGTGAAAGCTTGCAGTAAAATCTGATTTAGAAACAGATAAAACAACACCTCAGGGCACTACACAGGCTGTGAAGAGACACACACACACACACGCACACGCACACACGCACACACGCACACACGCACACACACACACACACACACACACACACACACACACACACACACACACACACACACACACACACACACACATTGTAATATTGTAGTGTTGTAAAATTTATACTGTAAATGTGCAATAATGGAGTAATAATGTAATATGTTCTTGTATGATATATTGTTTTTTTATGATGTAATTGTTTTATTCCTGTGTGGCCGAACGAAATGAAAGTGAAATATTTTTTGCTTATAAAAAAACAAGTAATCTGGAGTAGGTGTAACAGTATAGCTTCCGTCCCTCTCCTCACCCCAACCTGGGCTCGAACTAGGGACCCTCTGCACACATCAACCACAGTCACTCACGAAGCATCGTTACCCATCGCTCCACAAAAGCCGTGGACCTTGCAGAGCAAGGGGAACAACTACTTCTAGGTCTCAGAGCGAGTACCGTCACCGACTGAAACACTATTAGAGCGCACCACCGCTAACTAGCTAGCCATTTCACATCGGCCACATAGGCAGCACCATAAGTAAATAAGTAAACTGTGATATGACTTAAAAGAGTTCATCGGTGTGATTTTTCCATAAATAGACTGGTATTTACCTCACCATGGTTGCAAGATCTTGTCTATTTTTGCTAGCTTTCTATTGAATTTTGTGAGTTCGTTAATTTTGTCTACTTCACCATCAGACCAGTACTGTAAAAGTTAACAATCCAATATGTAATATGGTACACATCATAATTAGGAGCTCATTTCAATCAAACCCGCATTGCAGTTTTTACGCAGTAGATCTTTTTCCAATGCTCAAATGAAGTCAGACTGGTATTCGGTACTGTATAAAAACCTACAACTATTGCCAGGGCAACTCCTTTCACAAGCTTTCACTTTTCAGAACTAGAAGTTTAGGCAGGGGATGAATATTATAAAAATAAACACACTGTGTAAACTTTGCTATGGCAAGTTTGACTGAATCCCAGCCTATGTTTTAGTCCAAATAGATAGAGAAATTATCAACATCCTCAATGAGACCTTGCAGTAATCCAGATTGCGAATTTAAAAGAAAACTTTTGTCATCGGTATACATTGACACTTTTAAGCCCTGGATTTTTAACCTATAGATGTTATTGTTGAATCTGATTTTAATAGCTAACATTGGCCATAACAAATAGATATGGAGATAGTGGACAACCTTGTTTAACTTCGCTTGACAGCCTTTCACAGTACAGGATTCTCCATTTACAGTCTCTCATTCAGTCTTCATACTGATATATTTACTTATACAGCTGTATACACAAATCTATCAGTATGCAAATTTCCTCAAAGTCCGTGCATATCCCCATTCCTCATTCGTAACAGCATTTATGTTGGTCTACAATACAACAGCTACATTTAATTCCACAATGCCCATTATTTTAGCACCAAGGAAAAAATAGTAGGGGAATATTTTTGAAGAAGTTGAGTAATATGAACTAGGAGAACCTACACTTCCCATGTGTCAAAAAGTCAGGCCACTCAGCCTACAAAAAACCTTAGCAGGAAAAGCTCAAACCAAGTTTATTCACCCACTGGATCAAACAGCTGCAAAGACAAATACGTGTTTACACAAGCACATATATTTATACCCTCCAACTAGGAGGAGTCACCTCCTTGCTTCTCTAGATAGCCAACATATCTATGTTGCTAGTCAGGAACCTAATTGGTTCCTCTCACTGGTGTAGTCATGGCCCTGCATCCTGCTATAAACCTTTGTGGGGATGTAAACATATGTGTAACAGGACTGTTCTTCCTCACTTCATCTGGCATGACCTCACTCTTCCCTAATACATGGCTGTCCTACCTTATTAGTGACTGAAACCAGACTGTTGAAACCAGACTGTTGTCATAAAATACTTTTATGATATCACGTCTGAATGAGCAGTCACTATACTGGGCTGTAAATATATTCCTTAAACAAAACAGAATCTTTAACTCATCAAATGAAAAAAAATGAAAAAACAATCTCCTTATTACATGAGCAACTCGTGCTAAAAGCAAGTTGACTGTACTGGACTTTTGTCATTTTGGAATGGGGTGGGGGCTGTCATTATCAATGCTTTATTGAATAATTTGGTCATTGCTGCCATGGGAGCCCTGATGGTGACAAGCTCAACATGTATTGTGACTATCATAAATCACTCAAAGTTTAAATCTTAGGACAAGGTGTCCAGTCACGCTTACGCCTATTTTACCCCACACACAGATAATACCAGGAGAGACGGATGGCTGATCAATTTGACCAACATTTAGGCTCCTTTGTATGGATATAAGACCTCAACTATTTTCTCTGGACCTGACAAAATGAAGACGAACCCAAACGTATTGCTCTGTTAATTTAGTATTAGTTAAAGTCAACTAAACACTTGTCTCAGAACATTCAAGACAGACCTTTATGGAAAAATTCTATACCTGATATGAACAAAAACTGTTTCTAACTGATATTACCTTTATGACAACAGAAGCAGTGAGAACTGAGAAAAGCCTTTTTCTCTCAGAGGTGAGCTTTACTGAAAGCCTCTATACACACCTGTCACAGTTGTTATTACAACTATAAATGTGTATTGCCAAAATGCTTTTCCTTTCCTTCATTGCATCCAGTAATATAATTCCCCTGTTAATGGGGCTTGAGTGAACAAACCTTACCTTTTTACTGCCCACATCTATCAAAGGGGGATACCTAGTCAGTTGTACAACTGTATGCATTCAACTGAAACATGTCTTCAGCATTTAACCAAACCCCTCTGATTCAGAGAGATCCAGGGGGCTACCTTACTCAACATCCACGGCGCCCGGGGAACAGTGGGTTAACTGCCTTGTTCAGGGGCAGAATGACAGATTTTTACCTTGTCAGATTGGGGATTCGATCCAGCAACCTTTCTGTTACTGGCCCAACTCTCCTACCCGCCAGGCTACCTTTTCTTTCAGTGATGTAGTAGTGGCCGTGCCCCAGACCTGACTCTTATCAACTATATGCAAGGATCATTTTGTATTTCTCAGGAATGCAGAATTATCTCTGCTGCTCTCACTATCCCCCATTCTGTCACACATCTGGGAAGCAGAGGTTATGTTGTGTTGACATCCTATAGGTCTGATGTCATCTGGTGTGATTGGAAGTTAACTTTACATTCATGCTATAGGTGACTGTAGGTCAACAACTCATATTTAGAATCCAAACAGTCAGATGTTATAAGAGGGTCTCAGATTCATTGTGTTGTTCTCTGTTGTTCCTGACCTGCTGACCTATACTGTCTCTCTCTATACTCCCTGTGGACTTTCAGGCCATGAACTCTATCTCTCTCTCTCTCTCTCTGATCATGTCTAGAATGTGATTGCTTTGTTAATGCCAGTATTGCTTTGAAAATTATGGTTATGACTTGTATAATGTAATCACTTTTTTTACAATGCAATTTAATATTTTTCTTAGACAATTATCAGACCTTTCATGATAGGGCCTGAGGGCACACACTGTTTTGTGTTCACACTGTGTTGTGAAATGTATTGTAATGTTCTTAAAATTGTAAAACTGCCAAATTTTGCTGGACCACTGGAAGAAAAGCTAATGGGGATCCAAAATAAATACAAATACAAATGACTGTAGCTCAACAATAGTCCTGCTTGCACATTGCTATTAATATGGAGTTGTTCATATTAATTGAATAGTCATATTACGGGTCGAAGGTGAAGTATATATAACAAAATATTCCAGCACAAGTAGTGGGCTATGATTGCGCTCAAATCAAAGTTAGCATTCCTCTGACATTCTAACAATCATTCGGTCACATATACTCCCTCTCCGGCCCTAGGTTATCAGGCTGCTGATTATCCCGCACACCTGTCGCCATCGTGCTGCGCACCTGCACCTCATGACACTCACCTGGACTCCATCACCTCCTTGATTATCTTCCCTATATCTGTCACTCCCCTTGGTGCTTTTCTCAGGTGTTATTGACTCTGTTTCATGTAGGTGTGTTGTTTGTGTTTCGTGTTTATTATTTTGTTTATTTATTAAAACACTCACTCCCTGTACTTGCTTCCCGACTCTCAGCACACTCAATACACATTCAACATTAACATCTATTAAAACATCTTGGTGTCAGGGGGCAGTATTTTCATTTTTGAAAAAAAAACGTTCCCGTTTAAAAAGGGTTATTTTGTCAGGAAAAGATGCTAGAATATGCATATACAGTGCCTTGCGAAAGTATTCGGCCCCCTTGAACTTTGCGACCTTTTACCACATTTCAGGCTTCAAACATAAAGATATAAAACTGTATTTTTTTGTGAAGAATCAACAACAAGTGGGACACAATCATGAAGTGGAACGACATTTATTGGATATTTCAAACTTTTTTAACAAATCAAAAACTGAAAAATTGTGTGTGCAAAATTATTCAGCCCCTTTACTTTCAGTGCAGCAAACTCTCTCCAGAAGTTCAGTGAGGATCTCTGAATGATCCAATGTTGACCTAAATGACTAATGATGATAAATACAATCCACCTGTGTGTAATCAAGTCTCCGTATAAATGCACCTGCACTGTGATAGTCTCAGAGGTCCGTTAAAAGCGCAGAGAGCATCATGAAGAACAAGGAACACACCAGGCAGGTGTTGTGAAGAAGTTTAAAGCCGGATTTGGATACAAAAAGATTTCCCAAGCTTTAAACATCCCAAGGAGCACTGTGCAAGCGATAATATTGAAACGGAAGGAGTATCAGACCACTGCAAATCTACCAAGACCTGGCCGTCCCTCTAAACTTTCAGCTCATACAAGGAGAAGACTGATCAGAGATGCAGCAAAGAGGCCCATGATCATTCTGGATGAACTGCAGAGATCTACAGCTGAGGTGGGAGACTCTGACCATAGGACAAAAGACCTGAGACTGGGACGGAGATTTGTCTTCCAATGATCCAAAACATAAAGCAAAATCTACAATTGAATGGTTCAAAAATAAACATATCCAGGTGTTAGAATGGCCAAGTCAAAGTCCAGACCTGAATCCAATCGAGAATCTGTGGAAAGAACTGAAAACTGCTGTTCACAAATGCTCTCCATCCAACCTCACTGAGCTCGAGCTGTTTTGCAAGGAGGAATGGGAAAAAAATTCAGTCTCTCGATGTGCAAAACTGATAGAGACATACCCCAAGCGACTTACAGCTGTAATCGCAGCAAAAGGTGGCGCTACAAAGTATTAACTTAAGGGGGCTGAATAATTTTGCACGCCCAATTTTCAGTTTTTGATTTGTTAAAAAAGTTTGAAATATCCAATAAATGTCGTTCCACTTCATGATTGTGTCCCACTTGTTGTAGATTCTTCACAAAAAATACAGTTTTATGCCTTTATGTTTGAAGCCTGAAATGTGGCAAAAGGTCGCAAAGTTCAAGGGGGCCAAATACTTTCGCAAGGCACTGTAATTGACAGCTTTGGATAGAAAACACTCTAATGTTTCCAAAACTGTAAAGATATTGTCTGTGAGTATAACAGAACTGATGTTGCAGGCGAAAGCCTGAGAAAAATCCAATCCGGAAGTGCCCCAGGTTTTGAAAGCGCTGCGTTCCAATGACTCCCTATTTAGCTGTGAATGTACCATCAACGAGCTTACGCTTTCTACGTATTCCCCAAGGTGTCTACAGCATTGTGATGTAGTTTTACGCATTTCTGTTGAAGAATAGCCATAGGCGGCCACATTGCGTAAGTGGCCACATGGTGGCTCCGAGAGAGGTTCTTGCGTAAAATACAGAGGTAGCCATTATTCCAATCGGTCCTAGTGAAAAACGAATTGTCCCAACGGATATATTATCGAATAGATATTAGAAAAACACCTTGAGGATGGATTCTAAACAACGTTTGTCATGTTTCTGTCAATATTATGGAGCTAATTTTGAATATTTTTCGGCGTTGTGGCGAATGCAATTTCCGGGCGATTTCTCAGCCAAACGTGAAGAACAAACGGAGCTATCGCCTACAAAAATAATCTTTTGGGAAAAAATGAACTTTGGCTGTCTACCTGGGAGTCTCGTGAGTGAAAACATCTGAAGTTCATCAAAGGTAAACGATTTAATTTGATTGCTTTTCTGATTTCCGTGACAAGTTTGCCTGCTGCTAGCAAGGCATAATGCTATGCTAGGCTATGATAAACTTACACAAATGCTTGTCTAGCGTTGGCTGTAAAGCATATTTTGAAAATCTGAGATGACAGGATGATTAACAAAAGGCTAAGCTGTGTTCCAATATATTTCACTTGTGATTTTCATGAATAGGAATATTTTCTAGGTAGATTTATGACCGTTGCCTTATGCTAATTAGTGTCAGATGATGATAACGGTCCCGTTCACGGGATGGGGTGTCACTACTGGTTAAGAATGCTATTATCTGATGATTATTCCATATTGGAATTTGGCATCGAGGTACCCTCTCTAAAGGACCATCCACGCCAAGGATGATAACTACAACGATAACTATAATGATAAATTATACATAACTATAAACGTTGGCAAGCATCCACACCAGCGGACCGTTTAACTTCTTGGATATAGGGGGCGATATTTTAATTTTTGGATGAAAAACATTCCCGTTTTAAACAAGATAATTTGTCACGAAAAGATGCTCGACTATGCATATAATTGACAGCTTTGGAAAGAAAACACTCTGACGTTTCCAAAACTGCAAATATATTGTCTGTGAATGCCACAGAACTCATGTTACAGGCGAAACCCAGATAAAAATCCAATCAGGAAGTGTCGCATTTTTTTAAATGCCTCATGCCAATGACTCCTTATATGGCTGTGAAGGAGCTAGGAGTCAGCTTACGTTTTCCACGTTTTCCCCAAGGTGTCTGCGGCATTGTGATGTCTTTTTAGGCATTTCCATTGGAGAATGGCTGTAAGAGACCATATAGGGCGAGTGGACGCATGATGTCTCCCGGAGAAAACCTTGTGTAAAATACTGAGGTAGCCATTTTTCCAATCGTTTCATATGAGAAACGAACTGCCTCCATGGATATATTATTGAATACATATGTTAAAAACACCTTGATGATGGATCCTAAACAACGTTTGCCGTGTTTCTGCCGATATTATGGAGCAAATTTTGAAAAAAGTTTGGCGTTATACTTTAAGTATTTTCAGTTGATTTCTCAGCCAAGCAGGATGAACAAACGTGACGTTTTTCGCCTACAAAAATATTATTTTTGGAAAAAAGGAACATTTGCTATCTAACTGGGAGTCTCCTGGGTGAAAGCATCTGAAGTTCTTCAAAGGTAAATTATTTAATTTGGTTGCTTTTCTTATGTTTGTGAAAATGTTGCCTGCTGCCAGCACAGCCTAGCATAGCATTATGCCATGCTAAACTTACACAAATTCTTGTCTAGCGTTGGCTGTAACGCATATTTTGAAAATCTGAGATGACAGTGTTGTTAACAAAAGGCTAAGCTTGTGTTTCAATATATTTATTTCATTTCATTTGCGATTTTCATGAATAGAAAAAGTTACGTTATGCTAATGCATTATAGTTTAAGTATTTTTCTGTCGATTTCTCAGCCAAGCATGATGAACAAACGTGCAGTTTTTCGCCTACAAAAATATTATTTTTGGAAAAAAGGAACATTTGCTATCTAACTGGGAGTCTCCTGAGTGAAAGCATCTGAAGTTCTTCAAAGGTAAATGATTTAATTTGGTTGCTTTTCTTATTTTTGTGAAAATGTTGCCTGCTGCCAGCACAGCCTAGCATAGCATTATGCCATGCTAAACTTACACAAATGCTTGTCTAGCGTTGGCTGTAACGCATATTTTGAAAATCTGAGATGACAGTGTTGTTAACAAAAGGCTAAGCCTGTGTTTGAATATATTTATTTCATTTCATTTGCGATTTTCATGAATAGGAAACGTTGCGTTATGGTAATGCACTTGAGGCTATGATTACGCTCCCGGATACGGGATTGCTCGTCGCTAATGGTTAAGAATACTATTTTCTGATGATCATTCCCTATTGGAATTTGGCCTGTACTGTAGGTACCCTTGCTATAGGACCATCCACACCAAGGATGATAACTATAGCAATAACTATAATGATAAATTATACATAAAAATACTGAACAAAAATATAAATGCAAAATACAACAACTTCAAAGATTTTACTGAGTTACAGTACATAGAAGGAAATCAGTCAATTTAAATTAATTCATTAATTCATCAGCATCCCCCCTCCTCAGACGATCCCGCAGGTGAAGAAGGTCCTGGACTGGCGTGGTTACACCGGTTGGATGTACTGCCAAATTCTCTAAACAACATTGGATGTGGCTTATGGTAGAGAAATGAACATTGAATTATCTGGCAACAGCTCTATTGGACAATCCTGCGGTCAGCATGCCAATTGCACGATCCCTCAAAACTTGCTCAAAACGGCACATTTTAGAGTGGCCTTTTATTGCCTCACCACAAGATGCACCTGTGTAATGATCATGCTGTTTTCAGCTTCAGCAATCTCTCCTCTACTTTGAGCCATAAGAGATTGACATATTATTAATGTTAGCTCTCTGTGTACATTTAAGGGCCAGTCGTGCTGCCCTTATCTGATACCTCTTTGTGGCACCTGACCACACGACTGGACAGTAGTCCAAATGAGAAAATACTAGGGCCTGCGGACCTGCCTTGTTGATAGTGTTGTTAAGAAGGCAGAGCAGCGCTTTGTTACGGCCAGAACTTCACCCCATCTTAGCTACTGTTGCATCAACATGTTTTGACCATGACAGTTTTACAATCCAGGGTTTCTCCAAGCAGCTCTTTGTGTTGCAATGATTTCACTAGCTGTAGTAGCTGATGTTAATAGTGTTGAGTCATCCACATACAGACACTTTAATCAAAGCCAGTGGTATGTCATTAGTAAATATTGAGAAAAGTAAGGGGCCTAGACAGCTGCCCTGGGGAATGCATGATTCTACCTGGATTATGTTGGAAAGGCTTCCATTAAAGAACAACCTCTGCATTCCCAAGCCCGCTGTAGTAACCATCGTGGATGATGAATGGGCCGGAGTATCAGACAGCCTCACAGTCCGATGAAGGGGAAGCTCTGAGGATCTGAACCCGAGGTAGAATCCACCGGAGAGGGAGACAGAACAGAGGACGAAGGCACAGGTACCTCCGGATCTGATCTCTAATTGGAAGCCCACAGACATATCTGCCGATTCCAGCCTTGCTGAAGCATCCCCAGATCATCACCGATCCTCAACCAAATTTCACGACCTGGAGAGGCCTACAAGCCACAGTGTCTCGCACCCACTGTGAAATTTGGTGGAGGATCGGTGATGATCTGGGGGTGCTTCGGTAAGGCTGGAATCGGGCAGATTTGTCTTTGTGAAGGACGCATGAATCAAGCCACATACAAGATAGTCCTGGAAGAAAACTTGCTTCCTTTTGCTCTGACAATGTTCCCCAACTCTGAGGATAGTTTTTTTCCAGCAGGACAATGCTCCATGCCAAATAGCCAGGTCAATCAAGGTGTGGATGAGGGACCACTAGATCAAGACCCTGTCATGGCCAGCCCAATCTCCAGATCTGAAAAGTGTAAAGTAAAGTCCAGAACGGCATATTAGCATGCCAGTCATAGTGTGTATTTTGTCAGGATGTATTGGTGTAAACAGATAGGCCTACCAGCTTTCTCAAAAGCTGTTTGTTGTGGATCATCATTCTCCAAAGTCATCCTATTATTAATGTGGCCACCAATATGCTCACACATGCCCAGTTATTCAGGCAAACTTACATTGCATTCAACCTTCTCTCTGAGCAGCCTCGTGCACCTAGAAGTAAGAACTCTTCAACTGAGCATGTTTTTGATTGGTTGTCAATTGTTTAATCGTCGGTGGGACAGGGAGAAAATTGTTCTGAAAGTGATCCAAATTATAGCTCTCGTTATTGTTCTACACTCTTGTTGTAGTGTGAACACCCCTGTTCAAGATTTTTATTTTATCATTATAGTTATCTTCCTTGGTGTGGACAGCCCTTAAGACCAGAGATCAACGTAAACAGTTTTAATGCAAAAGTGAATAAAAAAATGATTATACACTTTTATTTTTGCAATTTGAATTACATGAATCAAAAACTCATATACCAACAATACATTGCGGCTTTGGCGTCAAGAAAGGAACAGCCTGCTGGTGGCTTTGGGGATGGAGGCGAATCAGGTAAGTCGGTACTAAAGTGCCCAAAGAGTTTTGTAATGTTATGTTGCTAGTAGATGAAAAAAACGAAGATAAGTACACCGTGCAAAATGAACTGGCCGTCTTGGATCTAGCATGGTTTTGGGGGATGGAATTATACAGCAAGCAAGCTACAACAACTGCACACTTTGCAGAAATGAATGGTCAATTACCAATCAGATAAATGTCTGTTTATTTTAAGGTAAGCTTTTATTTTTGCTGAACTGCCTGATCTTTATTGGCCAATATAACTTAAAGGGTATGATGGTAGCCAATGTTTGTGTTAGCCATTATACCTGGATTTACTCTTTGTTACTGCTGCTAGTAACGTTAGTAACATTAGCACTCAGTTTAGCATCTGGCTTGCTATAGCTACTATTTGCCATCAACAGAGTTTTAGCCAGTTTGGTTATAGACATTCAATGTGGTTTATCTTGATTTTGTGCAACAGTACAATAAATCCTGATGTGCTGAACCACTAATAAGTGATGTGTTTCAAGGCTTCTAGTGGTTAGCATGGGTCTGAAAGGGGCTATGCTGAAAGCATGCCCGCTGTATAAGTGATTAAAACATTTTTAGCTGTTACATCATAAAGAAATCACAGGATGTGGTCACATTATATGTTGTCTTTATTAAGAGTGTCAAAATATATTCGTTTAAACAATGAGGACTAGGTATGATGTGGGTCTTTACCTTCTTATGTGGACCGTGGCTCCACTCCTGCTGTGGATTCACACGCTTGTTCTTCTCTTTGCGTCACTTTTTCAAATGCTTTTCCCCGACATGACTTCAGTCAAATTCAGATCAAATATACATTTCTCCCAAAATACAAATGTAAAGTGATATGTCATATTGGGACTTTTAGCTTGATGGATGAAACCAATCAGAATGTTAAAAGGTAATTCTGCAATCTTCCCTTTAAGTGATAAAGATGTTTAAAATGTATATTCTAGTTCTGTTCTCACCTCTGGAGGGTGGTAGATTGCTGTGAACTTCGTACAGGAACGTGTCTGTCTCCCCATATGCATGTCTGTCTTTGTCCATTAAACCTTTACATATAGAAGTTGTTAGCCTAATCTTTGCATCCGGCATTTCTCCACACCTTGACCAGTTTTCAATTCATAACACATCCCCACCATAGAATCAACAGAATTTCAATCTACTCCCCCATCTCCAGCCATAAGTGACAGCCATTTAAGTGCTTCCTCTGAGATATTCAGACTTTGTGTTCTCTCAAAGCTGTTTATTCGTCCTTAACCCAATTTTTCTGAATAGCCTATCTTTATTGAAGCCCTTTTGAGTAGAAACGAAAAGGTAAACGATGTAGGCCTTATGTCCAAAACGGGCTGTGCTGAAACACATTGGCATTTTGATTGCTTGTCTATATTTAACAAGTTCTTTAGAAACGCCAAGATAATAGCATTTTTAATCTCAAACTTGCTGCCTTCTAGTGTGCCTTGAACGCCCAGAAGAAAGCTGTTAAACTACGGGATATATTGTTGTTATTTACAAAGTGGTTGGTTTCCTTGGAAAAGGGGACTTTTGTGTCATGTCTTAAACAGTAGACATACACTTAATTAACATGATAACCTTGAAAAGGTGCTAGCCAGAGTGAAAAACCAGTGGCGCCGAGGACTACAGTGGAAGGCAAGAGGACATAAGACACCCTAATTTAAATAGAATGCACTGACTGTTAATTGATTCAATGAAATTCCGACCTGAATTGATAAATGGATGATAACAAAATGTATCACTTCTATAACAAAATAAAATGAGCATAGCGTTTGTAAAATGTAGCGATGGAAAATACAATTCCCATTCAAATCCCTTTTCCCTAAAGCGCTATTGGCCATGAAAAAAGTATTTGCGGCCAGAAAACTTGCAAATGGCCAATCGTGCATGACATGCACAAGTAGGCAGTGGAATGGATGGCATCCATAGTAGACAGAGTAATTGTGTGCGCTGAACCCAGCGGACCTCATTTTCTCTCTGTGTGCACTGAGAGGCATCAGAGCAGTTTCATCTAAATGCACTGAGATTGCCTCTGTACCAGGGAAAGTCACAGGACATTATGGCTCAAACACAATGGACGTCCTCTCTCCCTATTATGGATGCTCTCTTTATTAGGGGATGTAGGCCTACTTGGCTAATGGAGCAGCCCGTCTGAGCCACATGTTGCTCCATTGGAAGATATCCATATGCACTTTTAATGATCTCATGTTTTCACACTTCTATTGTAAATTGAACAATAGTTTGCATCTTTCTTATTAGGACATTTTCAAATTACATCTTTGAATAGTTGCTTTTCATTTATGGACCAAAGGCTTTAATTTCTGAACAGCTGATGATCACTGTGGTTTCTGGATTGAAGAGTGTGCTGCATTGCTACCACCTGCTGGAATAGTGAAGTTTCTACAACCATTTGTACAGGTACAAGTCAAATCTGTGTACAAGGCATGTTACCTTCTCCAGCTGCTGACCTCTGACTGACAGCACTGACTATCTGGGCCGGCCAGCTCCAGAGTTGTTTGGTCGTTCAGTTGTTGTGATACCAACGTGTGCAATACATCAAAATGTCTATTAAAGGATCCACATCATTCCATGTAGGCCAAACCAAACAACCATCTCTTTCTCCCCCACATGGTTAGCCAAAATAGACATTTCAGAGTAGCCTTACATTTACATTTTTTTGTAATTTAACAGACGCTCTTATCCAGAGTGACTTACATTCATCTCTAGATAGCTTTGTGGGACAACCACATATCTCAGTCATAGTAAGTACATTTTTCCTCAATAAAGTAGCTATCAGGAAAGTCCGTGCTAGTAGGGGGGGGGAAAGGTCAAGTGCGAGTGTAAACTCACAAAAGGCATTTTGGGGGTGGGTGCTGTGGGATTATTTAAGATACTCTTCGAAGAGGAAGGGTTTCAGATGTTTTCGGAAGTTGGGCAGGGACTCTGCTGGTTCCACCATTGGTTCCACCATTGCCAGGACAGAGAAGAGCTTTGACTGGGCTGAGCAGGAGCTGCCCTCCCATAGGGCCAGAGGTTGCAGAATGTAGTACTCAGGTTGGGGTGTAGGGTTTGAGCATAGCCTGAAGGTAGGGAGGGGCAGTTCCTCTTGCTGCTCTGTCGGCAATTACCATGGTCTTGTAGTGGATGTGAGCTTCAACTGGAACCCAGTGGTGTGTGTGGAGGAGCGGGGTGACATGGGAGAACTTGGGAAGGTTGAACATCAGGCGGGCTGCGACATTCTGGATAAGTTGCAGGGGTTTGATGGCACAAGCGGGAAGCCCAGCTAACAGCGAGTTGCAGTAGCCCAGACGAAAGAGGACAAGTGCCTGGATTAGGACCTGCGCCGCTTCCTGTGTGAGGTAGGGTCATATTCTACAGATGTTGTAGAGAATGAACCTGCAGGATTGAGTCTGCTTTGATGTTTGCAGAGAATGACAGGGTGTGGTCCATGGTCACGCCAAGGTTCTTTGCACTCTGGGAGAGGGATACCATGGAGTTGTCAACCGTGATGGAGAGGTCTTGGAGAGGGCAGTTTTCCCCAGGAGTTAGAGCAGCTCCGTCTTGTCGAGGTTGAATTTGAGGTGGTGGGCTGACATCCAAGCTGAGATATCTGCAAGGCATGCAGGGATGCGTGTCACCACCTGGGTTTCAGAAGGGTGGAGGAGAAAAGTAGGCAGCGATGTCAAAGGAAGCTGATAGATCTAGGAGGATGAGAAGACAGAGTCAGCGCAGCGAGCCTTCATGACACCAAGGAGAGGAGTCTTGGTTGAGTGAACCATCTTGAAGTCTTTATTTGACCTTTATTTAACTAGGCAAGTCAGTTAAGAACAAATTATTATTTTTCAATGAAGGCCTAGGAACAGTGGGTTTACTGCTTTGTTCAGAACAACAGATTTTTACCTTGTCAGCTTGGGGATTCATCCTTGCAACCTTTCGGTTACTATTCCAACGCTTAACCATTCGGCTACCTCCCACCTGTCTGACTGATTAGGGTCAAGAAGATCGTTCTGAGAGAGATAGCGAGAGAGTTGGTCAGACAGCATGGTTAGGGTCAAGAAGATTGATCTGAGAGAGATAGCGAGAGAGTTGGTCAGACAGCATGGTTAGGGTCAAGAAGATCGTTCTGAGAGAGATAGCGAGAGAGGTGGTCAGACAGCATGGTTAGGGTCAAGAAGATCGTTCTGAGAGAGATAGCGAGAGAGGTGGTCAGGCAGCATGGTTAGGGTCAAGAAGATCGTTCTGAGAGAGATAGCGAGAGAGTTTGTCAGACAGCACACACGTGTTTTGGAAAGAAAAGAAAGAAAGTATACCGGTCTGTAGTTTTTGACATGAGTGTTGGTTTCTTGAAAAGGGGAGCGACTCCGGGCAGTTTGAAGTCAGAGGGTATGCAGACAGTGGTCAGGGATGAGGGAAGTGAGGAATGGGAGAGCATCTCCAGAGATGGCCTGGAGAAGGGAGGAGGGGATGGGGTTGAAAGTGTAGCTACATCTGTGAAGTTGTAGATTGATGGTCTAAGTAAACGTGGATGGATTACTTCCTATGAGGAGCAAGAACTGGATAAAGGAGGTAACGTCTCACTTTCTCTTCCGTCTCTGCATTAACTCAGTTCACCCCACTCAGGTATAAATTAAATTACATCTATTTTACAAGATTTTACAGTATTTTATACGATGTACGAATATAAACTTGCATCATGTACAGTATAATCCACCTGCAGCTTTATTGCTGTGAAAGAACACGAATGTGTGTGAAACGGATAGGCAAAAACGTGGGATTTTGTCATATATTTGAAAAGTAGTTTGCCTAACGTAACGTTAGTAACGAGCCTAGTCAAGGATTCAATGATCATGCTATTATTATACCTTTATGTCAACAAGGAGCACAGACTGAGACCTGTGTCTTTTACAGCTGGGCCCTGCGTATACATGTTTACACATACAGTTTAGGTACAATGATTAAGAAACTAAACAAGACAAACAAAACTCTCACAAATAACACAACAAAAATACAGCAACAGATTACATTTACACACAGGTTATTCCCGTAACAGCATAAGAACTTGCATTACCCGAAACAGTTACAAGCAATACAAAAATACAAATCCTCCAATAAATATTTTAAATGGGCAAGGAGGACAAGAGTCTCAAGTTTAACTTTAGTCTGCAGGCTATTCCATGGGCAAGGAGCGTAACAGGAAAAGGCAGCCGTACCCAACTCTGTGGAAATCCCATGGGCCTCAAGTATAATCCATGCTTGAGACCTGGTTTTAGGAATTAGAATTCTAATATTGATGAGTGATGATAAATAAGAAGGTAACGTATTCAGAAGTGCTTTATAGACAAGCACGAGAGCATGTTGTTCTCGTCTCACGGACAGCGAAGTCCAACCCACATTTTGATATAAAACACAGTGGTGAGTTCTGTAGCTAGCACCCGTAATAAACCTAAGTGCGCAATGATAAGGAGCATCCAGCAATATAAGTGTTGATGCCGTAGCATGCATGTAAATAATATCCCCATAATCTATAACAGACATAAAAGTAGCTTGCACAATTTGTCTTTTATTTACCGAGAACAAACATGTCCTGTTTCTATAGAGGAAGCCTAGCTTGATGTTTTGCCGTTTACAAAGTTCATCAATATGCATTTTAAAAGACAGTTTATCATCCAACCATATCCCTAAGTATTTATATGCAGAGACCCGATTCATTCGAGAACCATCTAAACTCGTAAGTGTATTTTCAACCAACTTTTTGAACCAATTAAAAATCATAAAATGTCTTTTTTTATAGTTTCAGCTATATAAAAGACCCTTGTAATATCTTAAAATATGTCTCCAATAATGATAATGCTTGGTCAGATGTTGAAGCGATAGAGTACATGATAGTGTCATCAGCATATACATGAATTTGACACCTTATCTCATCACCGATATTGTTTATGTAGAGAGTGAACAGTAATGGACCAAGTATAGAACCTTGTGGGACCCCTTTAACCAACTCCAATGGCTCTGACTTGATGCCTTCGACTCGAACAGCCTGACTTCTATCCTTTAGATAGTCATGAAACCAACGACAGGCATCCAACCCCAGTCCTATTGATGACAGCTTACCCAAAATGGTCTACAGTGTCAAAAGTTATCGATAAATCTATGAACAAGGCGGCACAGTACTTTCTATTTTCTAGGGCATTAGTAATATAATTTACAACACGTACAGTGGCCGTAATAGTACTGTGTTTAGGTCTGAAGCCAGATTGATTACTAGAAAGAGTATTGTTAACGGTTAAAAAAAGATTGTAGTTGCCTATTCACCAGTGACTCTAGAATTTTAGCCGATCAGGAGAGCTTAGAGATGGGCCGATAATTATCAAATTCACTACCATCACCTCCCTTGAGGAGTGGTAAAACAAAAGCTGTTTTCCAAGATTTAGGAATTTTTCCTACGACAAATGTTTGTCGTGCACCAGCAATAATAGGTGCCTCACACTTGAGTAAATATGTTTCCAGATTGTCAGCGCCGAATGATTTCTTAGAATCCATAGCAGATAGTGCAGATAAGACCTCATCTTCTGTCACTTTTTGAAAATTGTTTTCCACATCAGCTGAAGGCCGAGGGACAGAAACAATAGATCGGTCAGGATCATGTTGGCCATTTTTTCTTTCAAAAAGAAAACCAGCAGAAATAAAAATGCTTATTAAAAACATCACAAATTTCAGTTCGGTCACTGATGAACCCAGATTCCGATGTAATTTGCTTCGGCAGGGAAGTCAAGGAATTTTCTCTTTTAAGTGAGTTAACAGTTTTCCAGAATGTAGCCGGATCACCAGCAGACTCTGTCGTAGCATCAAGAAAATATCTAGATTTTGCCATCTTTATTCCTCCGGTCCATTTATTTCTCAATTGCCTAAAAAACAGCCAATCAGCTGTTTCGCCAGTTTTCCTCGCCAAGGCTCATGCTTGATTTGTTTGCTGAAATAGGATTTTCAAATCACAGTTTTTTTTTACCCTGAGTCGCTTTAACGGGGCGTGTTTATCAGCCATGAAGTTAAAAATGTATGAAAAGAAAGAGAACGCTAAAACTGGGTCCATTATGCAGATAAAAGCTCTGAGTAATAAAGGTCATGGATAAAGACTTGCTCTGAGAAGTGTTTATAGTTTCTCTTTAGAATTATACGTGGGTCAGGGTTTTTTAGCCTAGTATCTCTGATACATGCAATAGCGCAGTGGTCACTGATGTCATTAGCAAATAACCCACTAGCTATATATTTGTGAGATGTATTTGTTAAGATAAGGTCTATTAATGTAGATGTTTTGGGGTCTTTTGGATTAGGACGGGTAGGTATAGTTATTAGTTGAGTAAGATTTAGTTTGTTACAAATGTCTTTTAATTTAAACAATGCTGGCATCAGCCAGTCCAGATTGAGATCTCCAATAATCAATAATACAGAGTTTGCATAATTAACTCGAATAGAGCAGATACCGGAGCTTGGGGTGAGCGATAAACTCCCGCTAGCGTTAATAGTGCATTTTGACCAAGGACTAATATTGGCACTCTCTACACTTGAGACAGACTAAGTGAAGGGGAACAAAATTAAACCTTGAATTTGGAGTTTTAAATATATCCCTCTGGTGGCCAGGTTAACCTATCTTAAGAAATGCCATTGGTTTGTGAAGAAAAGGTTTAAGATCTTTGATTGGCCGTCGCTGAATTTGTTACAGGAAATAATCACTGCCACCTGGTGAGGTTGCATAGGGCTAATGTGTGCCGGGTTATCTGATGGGACCAGCTACTGTACACAATGTAGCGTTCTATCACGTGCAAGTAAATTGACAATTTTAATTGGCTCAGATGCATTTTGAGACAGAGGTCCAGGTTAAATTTAAACTTTTTCTAATGTACACAAGTATGGCCCCAAAATGTCTAAACAAAATACACTCTAAACTGCCATCTCCTAAGATTAAGATATATTTATGAATCAGTTGTACACAAGGTCCAACCGAAATGTGACTTCTGCTTTATCCCAACCCCTCAGAAAGACACAGATACATGGTTGGAGATGTTGGTGCAAGAGGCTGCCACACTGGGCACCGGTGGAGCAGTTGTTCTGGGGGGTAAAGTGCCTTGCTCAAGGGCACAACAGCAGGCAATGGCATCTAAGATTTGGTACCAGCAACCCTCCAGTTGCTAGCTCACTTCCAGACAAGTATTTCTTGTCAGACCCTGCATTCAAACTGGCAACCCTCTCTAACCGCTAGGCTACCTGCTGCCTTGTAGGCCTATACTTTATCTCAATGAGAATAACCCGTATTACTTTCAATGAAAAAAAGTGCTTGTCTTATATATTTGGGGTTCTATACAGTCTCAGAAAAACATTTATGTTAGGTAATTGTGTGCATTGTGTGGAATTCAAATGCCAAGAGTTTGTCAAAACATGTTGAGTGCAATATATTTAACTTGCACAAGATGGCGCCATAGCTCTTTCTTAGAGTGAAAGTTATGCATAGCGCACTGCACCAAAAACCAGCACAACTGTATTCATCACAACTAATTGGGAAGATCCCAACTTCCTTCTGAAGTTATTACCCTGACATATTTTCAACAGTGAATTAACCATCTGACCCATTTCCTGCCATTATACCCCTTTATCCACTCATGCCACTGTCACCATAGGTTGTCTTTTAGGGAATTATGCTTGGGCCTTTTGTTCAAAACATTATAAATCATGATGTGTGTCAAAGGCATTTTAAACACATTTGAATGCATCATCCTATGTGTCATTATACATCCAGTCCCGCACAAGCACTTGGCGTATTAAAAAAACCACTGCTATCCACTACAGTAATAATCTGCTCTGAACCGTACAGTACGTTGTATGAACAGTACTGCTGCTTTGTCTTGTCTCCAGTAACACTGACTGGATGTACAGTAGGCCTCAGTGAGCCTGTGAAGGACAGAGACATCTGTATATCCAACTATTCTGTTCCTACAAGCTGCTGCGCACAGCGCATGGTAAGAGCACATCAAATGCACACACACACAAGCCACAAGTACGCGGCAAACCGTGTCCATCAAATCAAATCAAATGTTATTCGCCACATGCTTCGTAAACAGGTGTAGACTAACAGTGAAATGCTTACTTATGGGCCCTTCCCAACAATGCAGAGAGAAAGAAAACATGTCATATAGAAGTAATAATAAATACACAATGGGTAATGATAAATGTAATATATATTTGACAATACAACTGGGAATAAGGGACAGATAATAAACGGTAGCAGCTGGTTATGTGATGAGTCAAAAACGTTAGTGCAAAAAAGGTCAACACAGAAAGACTGACAGATTGTCTGGGTGGCTATTTGGTTAACCTCTATGGGACGGGACGGTTGAGTTAACATGCACTAATGTGATTAGCATGATGTTGTAAGCAACAAGAACATTTCCCAGATCATAGACATATCTTATATGGGCAGAAAGCTTAAATTCGTGTTAATCTAACTGCACTGTCCAATTTACAGTAGCTATGACAGTGAAAGAATACCATGCTATTGTTTGAGGAGAGTGCACAAAAACAAACTTTTATCACGGCATTTGGTTTGAAACATTCACCTCTGAAGGTAAATCATGTAAATAATGTACTCAAATCATTCATCTTGCTCTGATTTGTCATCCTGAGGGTCCCATAGATAAAATGTAGCATAGTTTTGTTTGATAAAATCAAATTTTATTTTCAAATGTAGGAACTTGGTTCTACAGTTTGATCCCCTGCCAAGCAGTTGCCAATACAAGCGGTGTTGCAGCCAGTCAAGATGCTCTCAATAGTGCATCTGTAAAACCTTTTGAGGATCTGGGGGCCCATGCAAAATCTTTTCAGACTCCTGAAGGGGAAGGGGTGTTGTTGTGCCCTCTTCGCAACTGTGTTGGTGTGTGTGGACAATGATAGATCCTTAGTGATGTGGACACCGAGGAACTTGAAGCTCTCAACCCGCTCCACTATAACCCTATCGATGTAAATGAGGCTGTGCTCAGCCCTCCGTTTCATGTAGTCCATGATCAACTCCTTTGTCTTGCTGTCATTGAGTTGCAGAGGGAGGTGTACAGTCCCAAGGGTCCTTGGCTTAGTGATGAGTTTAAAGGGCACTATGGTGTTGAACACTGAGCTGTAGTCAATGAACAGCATTCTCACATAGGTGTTCCTCTTGTCCAGTTGGGAAAGGGCAGTGTGGAGTGCAATAGAGATTGCATCATCTGTGGATCTGTGGGGCGGTATACGAATTGTAGTCATTTAGACAGATTATCTTTGTGTTCTTGGGCACAGGGACTATGGTGGTCTGCTTAAAACAGTGGAGGATCCTTAGAGGAGGAAGGGAAGGACCATCCTCAGTGAATTTCATAAAAATGTAAACAGTGAAACATTAAAAAAGTTATCATTTTTAGATAACACTATATTAATATAATCACATCACCAAATAATGAATTAAAGCATACTGTTCAGCAAATAAGGTCTACAGTAGCCAACCTCTCTGGGATATGTGGGACGGTAGCGTCCCACCTTGCCAACAGCCAGTGAAATTGCAGGGCGCCAAATTCAAAACAAAAGAAATCCCATAATTAACATTCCTCAAACATACAAGTATTTTACACCATTTTAAATATAAACTTCTTGTAAATCCAGCCAGTGTCCGATTTCAAAAAGGCTTTATGGCGAAAGCACACCAAACGATTATGTTAGGTCAGTACCTAGTCACAGAAAACCATAAAGCCATTTTCCAGCCAAGGAGAGCCCTCACAAAAGTCAGAAATAGCGACTGAATTAATAACTAACCTTTGATGATCTTCATCAGATGGCACTCCCAGGACTCCATGTTATGTTAACAGCACTCTGTAGGGTAGCACCATGGTGTAGCCGGAGGAGAGCTAGATTCCACCCTCTTCTGGGTACACTGACTTCAATACAAAACCTAGGAGGCTCATCGTTCTCACCCACATCCATTGACTTACACAGTAATTATGACAACTTCCGGAGGAAGTCCTCCAACCTATGAGAGCTCTTGCATCCTGAACTGACATGTTGTCCACCCAATCAAAGGATCAGATAGTTAATCTAGTACTGAAAGAATAAGCTACAGCTAGCTAGCACTCCAGTGCATAATATTTGGTGAGTATTTGACTCAAAGAGACGAAATACAATAGATGAACAGTTTGGAATAAATTAATTGATTTAAAAATTAAGGAGAAGCAAGAGAGCTAGCGAGAGTGAGAATATTTTTTATCTTTAATTTAGCTAGTGAATGCTGCTATCTAGTCCAACGCTCTAACCACCTGATTACATTGCACTCCACGAGGAGACTGCCTGTTACGCGAATACAGTAAGAAGCCAAGGTAAGTTCCTAGCTATCATTAAATTTGTATTATAAAAAACAATCAATCAATCATAATCCCTAGTTAACTACACATGGTTGATGATATTCCTAGTTTATCTAGCGTGTCCTGTGTTGCATATAATCGATGTGGTGCGTATTTGCGAAAAAGGACTGTCTTGCTCCAACCATAAACATCAATGCCTTTCTTAAAATCAATACACAAGTATATATTTTTAAACCTGCATATTTAGTTAATATTGCCTACTAACCTGGCTCGTTGCGAACTGTGTGACCTGGCTCGTTCCTAACAAAGACAGCCAACTTCGACAAACGGGGGATGATTTAACAAAGCACATTTGCGAAAAAAGCACAATCGTTGCACGACTGTACCTAACCATAAACATCAATGCCTTTCTTAAAATCAATACACAGAAGTATATATTTTTAAACCTGTATATTTACATTTACATTTACATTTAAGTCATTTGGCAGACGCTCTTATCCAGAGCGACTTACAAATTGGTACAGTTCTTTCCACAGATTCTCGTTTGGATTCAGGTCTGGACTTTGACTTGGCCATTCTAACACCTGGATATGTTTATTTTTGAACCATTCCATTTAGCTAAAAGAAATCCAGGTTAGCAGGCAATATTAACCAGGTGAAATTGTGTCACTTCTCTTGTGTTCATTGCACGCAGAGTCAGTGTATATGCAACAGTTTGGGCTGCCTAATTTGACAGAATTTTACGTAATTATGACATAACATTGAAGGTTGTGCAATGTAACAGGAATATTTAGACTTATAGATGCCACACGTTAGATAAAATACTGGACGGTTCCGTATTTCACTAAAAGAACAAACGTCTTGTTTTCGAGATGATAGTTTCCGGATTCGACCATATTAATGACCTATGGCTCGTCTATGATTTGATAGAGCAGTTTGACTGAGCGATGGTAGGCACCAGCAGGCTCGTAAGCATTCATTCAAACAGCACTTTTGTGCGTTTTGCCAGCAGCTCGTCGCTGTGCTTCAGGCATTGAGCTGTTTATGACTTCAAGCCTATCAACTCCCGAGATTAGGCTGGTGTAACTGATGTGAAATGGCTTGCTAGTTAGCGTGGTGCGCGCTAATAGCGTTTTAAATGTCACTCGCTCTGAGACTTGGAGTGGTTGTTCCCCTTGCTCTGCTTTTGTGAAGCGATGGGTAACGCTGCTTCGAGGTTGGCTGTTGTCGATGTGTTCCTGGTTCGAGCCCAGGTAGGGGCAGTGAGAGGGACGGAAGCTATTCTGTTATACTGTCAATACTATTGTGCCTATAAGAGCATCCAATAGTCTAAGGTATATGAAATACAAATCGTATAGAGAGAAATTGTCCTATAAATCCTATAATAACTACAACCTAAAGCTTCTTACCTGGGAATATCGAAGATTCCTGTTAAAAGGAACCACCAGCTTTCATATGTTCTCATGTTCTGAGCAAGGAACTTAAACGTTAGCTTTTTTACATGGCACATACTGTACTTTTACTTTCTTCTCCAACACTTTGTTTTTGCATTATTTAAACCAAATTGAACATGTTTCATTTTATTTGAGGCTAAATTTATATTATTGATGTATTATATTAAGTTAAAATAAATGTTAATTCAGTATTGTTGTAATTGTCATTATTACAAATTTAAACAAATTAAATCTGCCGATTAATCGGTATTGGCTTTTTTTGGTCCTCCAATAATCCTCCAAGTCCTCCAATCCTCCAAGTATCCAAGTATCCTCCAAGTATCGGCATTGAAAAATCATAATCGGTCAACTTCTAATTACCACTACACACACTCTACATTGTTATCACCATATTAGCTAACGTCAAAGTCAACATAGCTTAAAGAACTAATGTGTTAGTAAACCTGATACAATCATGCAGAATAGATACAATCATGCAGAATACTCCGGTGGTAGTAAATTAATAAAACCAAAAGCTTACCTTGACTTGGAAGAGTTCCAGTGTTGGATAGCCAGCTAGTTAACACAACATCCCTTTATGTTTGAGCTGGTTGTTTGAGTAGGCTTAACTAGCTATTAACTGTAAGGTTGCAAGATTGAATCCCCGAGCTGACAAGGTAAAAATCTGTCATTCTGCCCCTGAACAAGGCAGTTAACCAACCATTCCTAGGCTGTCATTGAAAATAAGAATGTGTACTTAACTGACTTGCCTTGTTAAATAAAGGATTTTTTAAAAAAGGGGTACATTTTTTATTATTTTATTTTAAAAAATCAGCCAAATCGGTGTCCAAAAATACCGGTTTCCGATTGTTATGAAAACTTGAAATCGCCCCTAATTAATCGTCCTTTCCGATTAATCGGTTGACCTCTAGTAGTTATCATATGAATTTCTGGCTTGGAACGTTTCTTTTCCTCCTGGTTACAGACAGTTGATTTGTTGTGTGCTGAAGTCCACAAGGGAAGGGAAAAGGTGAGAGGAGCAGAGCTCTTTGATGCGAGAAGAAATTATACAATGAGCAAAATGATCATGCTGTTTGTATGTGGCTGCTATGAAAGTGAACTTTGTTTGCGTTTGATCAGTGGTGTATTCATTCCGTTAACTCTGTTGAAAAATGTTTCTTCAACGGAAGCAAACAGAACAAAATAGGGATAAACATACCTGAATTTGTCCAATAGAATCTCTTATTTACAACTTGTTGGACTAATGATTACCCCCTAGATCAGCTAAATGCATGTTAACCATCATTGTTATGTGAGCTGAGTTGCAGTTTTTTTTTGTGTGAAATAAAATGAATCGAAAGGCTCTGTGTCTATGGCTTTGGCACAGATGGGGTACATACTTGTCTATGGTTGATGATCTCAGTAACCAAAGGTGTGGGATGCAGGAGGCCCGTGGGCTTAATTGTCCCCAACTTCAACTCCAAAGAATTATAATATGCAAAGTCAAAGGTAAAGTTGAATAGACCAGGGGTTGATAGTGTTAATGTACTGTACTTTCAAACTGCTTGTTTGTGAGCATGCACACGCACGCACGCACGCACGCACACACACACACACAGACACACACACACACACACACACACACTGATCTTATCCCTCTCACAGTTATTTGCTTTGGCTGAGTTTTTCTTTTTTGCTTCATTTGTAACAGTGAGAAGCTTGTGTTTTGCCATGTGCAGATGATGTCTTGTTGTTTTTTTATGTGAGATCCCTTGTGGCCAAAACTTCAAGAGAACTGTCAGCAGATTCTGATAAAATGTACAAGCACAGTGTTTGCTTTACTCATCAGAAATCAGTCTCCTTTGTGTGGAGCAGGATTTGATTCTCCAGCCTGCTAGTACAGGAGGGTCTTTTGAGTTCAGAACAACATTTCAAAAAACAGACGGCAGAAGCCCTCTGTGAGCTCTCTCTCTCCCACCACAATTCAAAGGAATGAAAGAGCCCACCATCTTCAGTGGAGCGCCTAAACAGCTTGAAGAATAAGAGTTATTTGTTATTTACTGGCTGGTAATACTGTACAACTTCAATATTGTTACATACATACTTTGTAAGGTAGATTATAAAACAGAACTTTAAAGGGCAACTCCACCACTTCTCAACCTAACTGTCATTATCTCCAGCACAATACCGTGTCTACATATGTGAAAATGGCACATTTCTATCTTTTGTAGAAAAAAAATATAAAGTTTAGAAGTTCTACCTGATGATATAATCAAAGGTTTAAACATTTTAAAAACTGATTTTCAAACACTATGAGGTTTATGGGGACGTGGGATCCAAGAAAATACCTAGGAAAAAACAGGAACCATGATTGGCTGAGATAATGGATGGGCTGGACATGCAGGGAGATTCGTTTGGATTAGTCTGCCATGTAGCATGCTTCTGTTTATAATGTGAGCTGCTCAGTATGTATTGCTAATCCTTCCTACCGCAGCTTTTTGTAAAGATATAACGTTAGCCATCAAGAACTACAAAAGTTTTACAACTTTTCTTAACAACATTGATGCCCTGAATTTAGCAGTGGACGGGTCACAATTGTCTAGACATGTGTACATGTTCAGGAAATACAATTAACGGCCATAATCTCCCCCAGACCCACCTGGCTAACTTGATGGGTCATGTAATCATCTGGCGAAGTGGAGTCTTTTGTTTAGACATATAGCTTGCTAGCTAAACACTGAACTTGCATAATTCCAACTCATACTACTACCGCGAATACAAACTGATTGTCAAAGCTGTAGTATGAATCTGCATGTAGCTCAAGCTAACCAGCTGGGTTCAATGTTAGCTAGCTAGCTAACATTGAACCTAGTTGGTTAGCTTTATCTACATTTGGGCAGCCCAATTAAAAATCACATGCACAGCCTACTTATTGCCAATATAGGTCTCACTACACACCCATCTTTTACCCAGATGTAACACATTTGGGTAAACCACTAGGGCAACTTGTAAAGCCCAACATTAACCCACATACATTCCAACATGGCAACCACATGTGGGGCCAATATGGATGTTGAGGACAAAACTTTGTGGGTCCCTGTTGGGTATCCCTCATAGGGCCCGTGGGACAGCCCTCCATTACCCCATATGGGCACCACATGGAAATGTTGGCAGGCATGTAGACGTTGGTATGGTGCTAGAGATAATGAATATGAGGTTGAAAAGTGACGGAATAGACCTTTAACAGTTCGTTCTGTACAATCAACTTTAGAGATATGCATTTCCTGTTATTCATGAATGATTTGATCACTCATGAATAATAATTTGTTACCTCACTAGGTGATGTGTTCATGACACATTGAAGCATGTAGCCTATAAATGTGAAGATATGACTGCTTTGTGTCTTGTAATACTTACAAGGTCTTTATTGTTTTGTATGTAGTATATGAATACTTTACCAGGTCAAATTTACTGTGGAACTGTGTATAAATAGGTTCTTCTGAGTATCTTAGAACATATCCACTGTACGCATGATATGAACAAGTAGAAGTTTATGATGCTTGACATACTGTATATCTAAAGGATGTTTATGACAATTACTTTATATTCTTACTGAGATTCTTCTATAATCTAGGGTTAAAAAACACTCTTATCTTTCACCTCAGTAACAACTCAATGCCCAGTGAGGGTGTGATCTGTGAGAAATGGTTACATATTAGGAGTAATGGAGATGATGCTAGCAGCAGGCTCTGGTGGACTGGCTAAGCTCTGTGCTTTGTTCCCAGATGTATCACCCTGGGTGGCGGCGAAGGAGCGAGTGTTCCGAGCGATCAGAGTTGGAGAATTAGGATGCAGCTCCCATCGTCAGAGCCGAGGAGCTGTCTGCTGCCTTCCCAGCAGCCCCTGGGCCAGTGACAGGGAGATGGATGATATCTGCAGCCTGGCCGCACTGCTCCCTGAGCACAGTCTGGCCATGCGCGCGCACACACACACACACGCACACACGCGCGCACACACACACACACACACACACGCACACACGCACGCACACACACACACAATGAACCTAGGATATGTGTGCCTAATTCACCTCCACCAGGTGTTGCCTAGGCAACCAATGCACGCTCAGGGGATATACAACTTGAAGGGTTTCTTATACACTGAACAAAAAATATAAACGTAAAATATAAATGTAAAGTGCTGGTCCCATGTTTCGCACAAAAAACAAATGTTCACAAATGTCATTAATTTTGTTCACAAATATGTTTACATCCCTGTTAGTGAGAATCTTATCCTTTGTCAAGATAATCCATCCACCTGAAAGGTGTGGCATATCAAGAAGCTGATTAAACCCCATGATCATTACAGAGGTGGACCTTATGCTGGGGACAATAAAAGGTCTGTCTAATATGTGCACTTTTGCCACACAACACAATGCCACAGATGTCTCAAGTTTTGAGGGAGCATGCAATTGGCATGCTGACTGCAGGAATGTCCACCAGAGCTGTTGCCAGATAATTTAATGTTGATTTCTCTACCATAAGCCGCCTCCAGCGAATTTGGCAGCTCGTCTATCCAGCTTCACAACTGCAGACCACATGTAACCAGGCCAGCCCAGGGCCTCCACATCTGGCTTTTTCACCTGCGGGATTGTCAGGGGAAAAAACTGTAGGTAAAAATACCTCCCAAGTGGGTGGGTCTACAGTTGAAGTCAGAAGTTTTCATACACTTAGATTGGAGTCATTAAAACTAGTTTTTTCAGCCACTCCACAAATTTCTTGTTAACAAACTATAGTTTTGGCAAGTCGGTTAGGACATCTACTTTGTGCATGACACAAGTCATTTTTCCAAAATTGTTTACAGACAGATTATTTAACTTAAGTATCACAAATCCAGTGGGTCAGAAATGTACATACGCTAAGTTGACTGTGCCTTCAAACAGCTTGGAAAATTCCAGAAAGTTATGTCATGGCTTTAGAAGCTTCTGATAGGCTAATTGACATAATTTGAGTCAATTGGAGCTGTACCTGTGAATGTATTTCAAGGCCTACCATCAAACTCAGTGCCTCTTTGCTTGACATCATTGGAAAATCAAAAGAAACAAGCATACTTCCAAAGTTGTGGCGAAATGGCTTAAGGACAACAAAATCAAGGTATTGGAGTGGCCATCACAAAGCCCTGACCTCAATCCCATAGAAAATTTGTGGGCAGAACTGAAAAAGCGTGTACGAGCAAGGAGGCTTACAAACCTGATTCAGTTACACCAGCTCTGTCAGGAGGAATGGGCCAAAATTCACCCAACTTATTGTGGGAAGCATGTGGAAGGCTACACTAAATATTTGACACAAGTTAATCAATTTAAACAAACAATTGAGTGTATGTAAACTTCTGACTCACTGGGAATGTGATGAAAGAAATAAAAGCTGAAATAAATCATTCACTCTAATATTACTCTGACATTCACATTCTTAAAATAAAGTGGTGATCCTAACTGACCTAAAACAGGACATTTTTACTTACATTTTACTCAGGAATTGTGAAAAACTGAGTTTAAATGTATTTGGCAAAGGTGTATGTAAACTTCCAACTTCAACTGTATGCCCTCCCAAGCCCACTAATGGCTGCTCCCCATCCCAGTCATGTGAAATCCATAGATTATGGCCGAATGAATTTATTTCAATTGATGGATAATATACAGTTGGCTGGGTTTTCCGTGCATCAGCAGGAGAGAACAGCTATGTCTGGTAAGACGATGGGTGAGGGTGTGTGTCTACTTTTAAATAATAGCTGGTGTGCAATGTCTAGTTTTAAGGAAGTCTCGAGGTATTGCTCACCTGAGGTAGAGTATCTCACGATAAACTGTAGATCACACTATCTATCAAGAGAGGTTTCATCAATATTTTTGTAGCTGTCTATTTACCACCACAAACTGATGTTGGCACTAAGACCGCACTCAACGAATGTCACGTTCTGACCATCGTTTGTGTGTGTTTTCCTTGTTTTAGTGTTGGTCAGGACGTGAGCTGCGTGGGCATTCTATGTTGTGTGTCTGGTTTGTCTATTTCTATGTTTGGCCTGATATGGTTCTCAATCAGAGGCAGGTGTTAGGCATTGTCTCTGATTGGGAACCATATTTAGGTAGCCTGTTTTATGTTGGGTTTTGTGGGTGATTGTTCCTGTCTCTGTGTGTTTAGATAGGGCTGTTTCGGTTTTTTCACATTTCTTGTTTTGTAGATTGTTCATTGTTCATCTTTATTAAAGATGTTTACAAGTAACCACGTTGCGTTTTGGTCCGCCTCTCTTTCCCCAGAAGAAAACCATTACAACGAGCTGTATGAAGCCGTTTTACATAATTTTTACCAGCATGTCACATATGCAACCAGAGGGAAAAAAACTTGAGAACACCTTTACTCCACACAAAAAAAAGACTCATACAAAGCTCTCCCTTGACCACCTTTTGGCAAATCTGACCATAATTCTATCCTCCTGATTCCTGCTTACAACCAAAAACTAAAGCAGGAGGTACCACTGACTCGCACAATGCAGAAGTGGTCAGATGACATGGATACTATGCTACAGGACTGTTTGACCAGCACAGACTGGAATATGTTCTGGGATTCATCCAATGGCATTGACAAGTATACCACCTCAGTCACCGATCATTAATCACATCGACTACGTTGTCCCCACAGTAACCATACATACATATCCCAACCAGAAGCCATGGATTACGCGCAATATCCGCACCGAGCTAAAGGCTGGAGCTGCAGATTTCAAGGAGGGGGACACTAATCCGCATACTTATAGGAAATCCCCATATGCCAAGCAAGGCGTCAATACAGGACTAAGATTGAATCCTACTACACCGGCTCTGATGCTCGTCGGATGTGACAAGGCTTGCAAACTATTACGGACTACAAAGGGAAACCCAGTCATGAGCTGCCCAGTGATGCGAGCCTACCAGACAGGCTAAATTCCTTTAATATTTGCTTTGAGACAAGCAACACTGAAGCATGCATGAGAGCGCCAGCTGTTCCGGACGACTGTGTGATCACAATCTCCATAGCTGATGTAAGCAAGACCATTAAACAGGTCAACATTCACAAGGCCGCGGGGCAAGACGGATTGCCAGGACGTGCACTCAGAGCATGCTTGGACCAACTGGCTCGTGTCTTCACTGCCATTTTTTTTTACCTCTCCCTGACCGAGTCTGTAATACCTAGATGTTTCAAGCAGACCACCATAGTCCCTGTGCCCAAGAAATCGAAGGTAATCTGCCTAAATGACTACCTCCCCGGATCACTCACGACGGTAGCCATGAAGTGCTTTGAAAGGCTGGTCATGACTCACATCAACACCATCATCCCGGAAACCCTTTACCCACTCAAATTCACACACCGCTCAAACAGATCCAAAGAGGATGCAATCTCAACTGCACTTCACACTACCCTGGCAAAGACCTGGCAGTGTGGTGCCAGGACAACAGCCTCTCCCTCAACATGAGCAAGACAAAGGAGCTGATCATGGACTACAGGAAAAGGAGGGACGAACACGCCCCCATTCACATTGATGGAGCTGTAGTGGAATGGGTCGAGAGTTTCAAGGTCCTTGGTGTCCACATCACCAACGAACTATCATGGTCCAAACACACCAAGACAGTCATGAAGAGGGCATGACAACACCTTTTCCCTTTATGGAGACTGAACAGATTTGGTATGGGTCACCAGATCCTCAAAAAGATTTACAGCTGCACTATCGAGAGCATCCTGACCGGTTGCATCACTGCTTGTTATGGCAACTGCTTGGTATCCGACTCTCAAGCACAACAGAGGAGGCCAAGCTTCCTGCCATCCAGGACCAATATACTTGGCAGTGTCAGAGGAAAGACCAAAAAATTGTCAAAGACTCCAGTCACCCAAGTTATAGACAGTTCTCTCTGCTTCCTCTCAGCAAGTGGTACTGGGGTGTCAAGTCTAGCTCCAACAAAATCTTTGAAATCGTTGCATGTTACTTTTATATTTTTGTTCAGTATATATGACCAGGGTTGAAAATATACAGTAGGCTATAGAGATCCCTAGAAATACCAAAAGACACAGACAAATGTGGAATATTAATCTGTTTATTTTCACACAATTTGTAATGACATTTTACACTGTTTGCATTCAATCATTTGCTTTCTTTATAACACTATTCTCAAAAATGTAAAACATTTATTTGAAGAAAAAAAAATGTCTACGTAATAACATAATAAAATACAATATATTAGACAAAATCATGCTGTAAAGCTGAAGATATAACATATGTATCTCAAGAAGCATTACATTATCACTATATAGTCATAAAGGCTCTTACAAAGAAAAAAGCCAAAAGTACCAAACATTACCCAAACTCCCCTTGCGTGTTTGTGAGAGAGAATACATTTGTTCTTGCTTTTTGGATACATGATGTGCGCTTGACATAAAGTTTCTAGTCGGGTGTTTTGCCATTAAAGGCCCAGTGCTCTTTGCGAAGAAGCACATTTTTTTTCTTCTTGACCATTTTAGTTAAAAAATAATCACAGTAAGGTACTTAACTGTTACCTACAAATTATATTTGATATTGAGAATAAAACAACTGCATTGGACCTTTAATACATATACAGCACATTCGGAAAGTATTTCCGTGAGAGTTCCTCTGTGAGAGTACCTCTGTGGAGATGGGAGAACCTTCCAGAAGGAAAACCATCTCTGCAGCACTCCACCAATCAGGCCATTAGAGTAGCTAGATGGATGCCACTCCTCAGTAAAAGGCACATAACAGTCCACTTGGAGTTTGCCAAAAGGCACCTAAAGACTATCAGACCATGAGAAACAACATTCTTTGGTCTGATGAAACCAAGATTGAACTCTTTGGCCTGAATGCAAAGAGTCACTTCTGGAGGAAACCTGGCACCAATCCTACGGTGAAGCATGGTGGTGGCAGCATCATTCTGTGGCAATGTTTTTTCTGTGGCAGGGACTGGGAGACTAATCAGGATCGGGGGAAAGATGAACAGATCAAAGTACAGAGAGATCCTTGATGAAAACCTGCTTCAAAGCTCTCAGGACCTCAGACTGGGGTGAAGGTTCACCTTCCAACAGGACAAAGACCCTAAGCACACAGCCAAGACAATGCAGGAGTGGCTTCAAAAACAAGTCTCTGAATGTCCTTGAGTGGCCCAACAAGAAACCAGACTTGAAAGTGATCAAACATTTCTGGAGAGACCTGATAATAGCTGTGCAGCGATGCTCCCCATCCAACCTGACAGAGCAGAATGGGAGAAACACCCCAAATGCATGTGTGCCAAGCTTGTAGCATCATACCCAGGAAGACTCAATGCTGTAATTGCTGCCAAAGGTGCTTCAACAAAGTACTGAGTAAAGGGTCTGAATATTTCTGTAAAAGCGATATTTTTTACTCATTGTCTGCAAAAATGTCTAAAAACCTGTTTTTGCTTTGTCATTATGGGGTATTGTGTATAGATTGATAAGGGGAATTTAAAAAAAAATGTCATCCATTATAGAATAAGGCTGTAACATGACAAAATGTGGAAAAAGTGAAGAGGTCTGAATACTTTCCGAATGCACTGTATACTTAGAAACAAAAAGGTGCTATCAAGAACCTAAATGGGTTCATTGGCTGTCCCTATTGGAGAAACCTTTGATGAACTATTTTTGCTTCCAGGTAGGTTCTGGTTCTACATTGAACTAAAAAGGGTTCTACCTGGAACCAAAAAGGGTTCTCCTATGGGGACAGTCATATAACCCTTTTGGAACCCTTTTTTAAAAGAGTTTAGGTGTGTGTGTGTATGTGTGTGTGTGTGTGTGTGTGTGTGTGTGTGTGTGTGTGTGTGTGTGTGTGTGTGTGTGTGTGTGTGTTAGTGTCTGGAGAGTGTACGGAGTGCACCCCCAAAGCCTCTTGGGACATCTTGCCCTTCTTTCGCTTGTCCTCTTCTTCCCTCCTTCTCTCTTTCCTCCTTTCCTTTCTCTGCCTGTTCTCATTACCCTTACCTGCTGTCCTCCTCTCCTCTGTGTCGCTGACTTTCCTCTTGCAGTAAGCTCAGCCCGAACCCAGTGGCCCTGTCGCCTGGGGAACAGCTACTGCATACTAATGACAAGGGGAGAGGAGGGGAGAGCGTTCTGCTCTGCTCCGTCTGAGGAACACCACCCTTCAGCCACCCTGTCCCTTACACCTTGGCTACCTACTTCTCTTCGTCCTGGGGAAACAGAGACAGAGAGGGAGAAAGCGAGAGAGAGAGAGAGAGAGAGAGAGAGAGAGGGAGACAGAGAACACAAGAGAGAGTGAAATAAAGAGTGAGAGGGAAAGAGAGGTAAATTAAAAAAAGAGAGAGAGGGAGATAGAAGCAGAGAGGGGGGACATACATCAGTGTTTTAAGTGACTGCAGTGGGACGGGGCAGACTAAAAGGTTGTCTGGTGTCTCCCTGTGCACAGTGGGCATCTAGATCTGCAGAGCCACATGCCCCAAACGACTCTGGCTAATTACCCAGCTCCAGGCTGTCTGTCTGGCAGAGCAGCAGCCAACACGCCTGACATTTCTACTGACTCATGGCGAGAAAATGCGCAAGGTGGACCAAAATGGAGGAAAGTATCATTAAAACACAGAGACTAATATAATTAAAACACAGAGACTAATATAATTAAAACACAGAGACTAATATAATGAAAACACAGAGACTAATATAATTAAAACACAGAGACTAATATAATTAAAACACAGAGACTAATATAATTAAAACACAGAGACTAATATAATGAAAACACAGAGACTAATGTCTCCAAATGTAAAATAATAACATGGCTAAACTGAGGGTTCGAGATGTTAATGAAGAAAATAGTGTCCTTATTCTTGGCAGACCAGTCACTGTTTTACAGTGACTGTGATTTGGTCTTACCTGTGAGTGAGCATACACTGAGAGAGAAAGAGGGGGGGGGGGGGCTCCACAGTACCTAAACAAGAAAGGATAATGACAGCAATTAGTGGGAGAAGGAAAACCGGGAAAAAGGGATGTTAACAATGACTGGAGGACGAACATTTCAGGACCATTCCGGGGGAAAAAGTCATTTGGATTCATATATCTGAGTCACACAAACATTCAGGCAGAGTAATTTACATCATAACCATTCAGTGTGTGAAATGAGTTTATTTATATATGTATATTTTACCTTTATTTATTTAACTAGGAAAGTCAGTTAAAAACAAATTCTTATTTTCAATGATGGCCTAGGAACAGTGGGTTAACTGCCTTGTTCAGAGGCAGAATGACAGATTTTTACCTTGTCAGCTAAGGGATTCGATCTTGCAACATTTCGGTTACTCGTCCAACACTCTAACCACTAACCACTAGGCTACGTGCCGCCCTTGCCGTGAAATATGAGTAAACAGATTGTGTTTCCATGTGACCAACTATGCATGGGTTGGGCAGTGCAGTGCACTCGAGAAAACACAAGGAACTTCCTCTGTCATGATTTCTTTGTAGTGACACAAAGGAAGCCAGAATGCAGGATTTATCTCTGGGACTAAGTCTACAGTCTCTTTATTGACCACGTCCTTGCCGGGTAAAAGGTACATTCATTGGCCCAAGTGTCTGGCGGCCAACTAACCAACGGGTTAAAAGCATTTCTCTGTGGCGACACAGCCAAGCCAGCTGTAGGTCACATTCAAGTCCCAGAGTCTAATTATCCCAGCCAGTTGCGGTTCAATAACTCCAGCAAGCCTGCAGCAAGATACCGCGTTTCCGTGGCAACACCTCTGATGAAGTGAGAGGCAGGGAGGCAACCGTGGATGTGGGGAGGAGGGAGGGAATGGGGGGGTACCCAGCTAGAACACCATCATGGGCCGCACTTACATAGAATGCACACATAACACATGCACATAGACATGCACTCACACATGCACACACAGACACACACTCAGGCAAACTTAAAGTGCCAGTGGACATGTCAGTGAACAATAACCATATATTCAATACCACTGTCTAGACATCAGTGTCTCTATACTCCATCCCTATGCCTTTGGTTAAAACGATGTCTCAGTGCAGCCAGAGGTAGATACTGACCATTCGATAATGTGTTCACACACCAATGTTCAACTTACTGTAATGAACTTTATTCCTGGCCAACACTGGCCTGAGCATAAAAGGGAAAACTTGGCCCTTTGTGTTTTTGTGCTGTTGATTATGGTTATATTGTCTAAAGCGCTAAATGGTATATTGTCTTTAGCACTACATTCCCCCCCCCCAAAAAATGGATTATAACAGAAAATTACATTTGCCTTCATGGGGACGAACACCGGGGTGTGTGCGTGGAAGTGTCATTTGTGTGTTCAGGTGACTGGCTGGCTTCCTGCCGCAGTGTCTGGAAACTCAGACATAGTGCCCCCCCCCCCCGCCCCGCCACACCCCGTGCCTCAGTGGTCCGTCCCCTCCACCCCCCCTACTCACCATGCAATCATACACACCTGCTGTCCCCCCCCATCTACCTGAGATAAGAGATCCGCTGGGCTGCAGCTCCACAATGCCTGACAATCAAGGGTAGAAAACAAGACGATAATTCCTTTTAATCCATCTGATTTCTGTGTCAACTCTGTCCAATCAAAATGTGCCCTCTTCAGAATAGAATGCAATCTTTTTCTTCACACACCCTTAGTCTGTCGGCGAACACTCTTTAATTTAGAATAATCTGGAACTAGGGTTTATCCACGGCTGGTCAGGGATGGAATCAATCTTTTCTGCTGCAAGAAACTGATGACTAACAGAGACCATGGAACTACATATTGAAAGATATTTATGTAACAAATGCCTTGATGAATGTGGTTCGCAGTATATCACACATTTTTGCTGAGCCAGAGAATCTGAATGCTGTACAAAATGTCACACTGGTTGTTAAACGGAAATAGAAATGGATGATTGGAGTTTCACTGAATACATTTATTGTGTCAGAGGCATATTTGATCTCCTTTTTGTTAAACTACACTATCCAGGCCTCTTCTTAAATGACTGAATGCACTAATATGTCCAATATGTCCTAATATGTCCAATTCCAATCCATATTACTAGAGATTTATATGGTTTAATTACTCTAAATCAGTGGTTCCCAACCTTTTTCGGTTACTGTACCACCAACTGAATTTTGCTCTGCCCGGAGTACCCCTGAAGTACCCCCTCATGTACATTTTACCAGTAGGCCTATGGTGTCATGAGTCTTCGGTTATCACTAGTTACCACAGCCACATAGTCAAAATTGGCAATATCTACAAAAGAAATGCATGATTTCTTAATTTAAGGTTAATGTTAGACATAAGGTGTGGTTAGGGTTAGGTTTAACATCAGATTTTAAGAAGATAAATTGTAGAAATAGGCAGGAGTTAGCCATATGTATGACTGTGTCTGTGGTAACTCGTGATTACCTCACTGTCACGCCCTGATCTGTTTCACCTGTCCTTGTGCTTGTCTCCACCCCCCTCCAGGTGTCGTCCATCTTCCCCAATTATCCCCTGGGTATTTATAACTGTGTTTTTCTGTCTGTCTGGGTCAGTTTGTCTTGTTTGTTCAAGTCAACCAGTGGTTTGTATCAGCACCTGCTTTTCTCCAGTTGCTCTTTTTTGCATCCTGGTTTTGACCCTTGCCTGTCCTGTCCTGTCCTGTCCTGGCCTGACCTGACCTGACGCTGAGGCTGCCCTGTGCCTTTGCCCTTACTCTGGATTACCGATTTCTGCCTTACCTGACCCTGGGCCTGCCTGCCGTCCTGTACCTTGGCCCCACTACTCTGGATTATCGACCCCTGCCTGCCTTGACCTGTCGTTTGCCTGCCCCTGTTGCAATAAACATTGTTACTTCAACACAGTCTGCACTTGGGTCTTACCTGAAACCTGATACTAAGTCTTAGTACCCCTGGTTGGAAACCATTGCTCTATATGGCAAAATGGTAAGAGGGGATTTTGATACATGACATAACACAATGTAGAACTGCTGTTGCTGATGATCAATGGGAGAAATTACAAGACAGTATGTTTACCTCTTTAACTTGAGGACCCACCTCCACAGTGGTTCAAGATATCTCATTACATAAAGTCAAAACCAGCTTCAGACAATAGTTCTGTCCTACTGTACCTTCTGTCTATATTTGTTTCAAAGGAATGAATTAGCATACCTTTTTTTTTTTTACATAAATAATATAAACGATTGAGAAACAAATTGCTGATGTCTGATGGTACACATAAAGTGCCATAAGGTATGAGGTGGTTTCTTATTTGTCAGCACTGATAGTTTTCCCTGCTCATTTTCAATGTTTTCTTTGTTCATTTTCTTTTTGCAGAATAAACAAACACTTCTCCATCAGAGGTCATCAACCTTCAACATATCAAAACGAGACGAGGGAGGGAGAGTTCATTGTTTGAATTGTGAATTGTCCAAATTTACAGGGATTTTACATCAACATCTCAGAAACCTGCAATGTTTGAGCTATTCATTTATTTCAATGTGTCTGTCTTAAATTCTATCTTTATCCCTCGTTCTCATTTGATGTTGTAGAATCCACTAAACAGAGGAAGACAATAGAGGAAGACCAAAGATATCATTTGCAACTTGTAGCCTGGAGAGGACCAAAAGTCATATCCAGAATTTTCTTTTACTCTATTGTTGGATTCTCTTCATGCTGTAGTACAGTATTTTAGCCTTTGAGGCTACTGTACTGCATTTCAATGCCAAATAAATCCATCTAATTTGCACCAGTTTCTAATTGTAAAATAACTTGAAATTTCACAAAAGTTTTCTAGGGCTAGGCTGTTCCCTATTGAATAGTGTTAAATGCTAAAGTCCTGAGGGTTGCTGAGATGATTTCACTGTGTAATATATTTATGTATTGACTCCTTTAGATGAGAATATGGGTTGAGAAGAGCAGGGCAGCCAGCCTGCCTTGTTAGTGTTGTGGGAGCTCGCAGCCTAGCGCTGAGTTGAAGATTTCATCAGTGGGTTTCCGATGAGTGCTAGCTGCCTCCGTGCCTGCCAGGCTTTGCCACGTGTCAGACACATCCTAATAAAACTGTCTAACTGTTTTGTGGGCACCAGCTCTACCCTCGCTGCGTCGTGTCTGACTGCTTGGTATTCATGGGGGCATGGCACTCACTCCTTTAGCTGTTGCTGGGGGCTCTGTGGCACAGACACAGGCTGATTAGTTGGCATCAGCACTGTTCACTACGGACACCAAACAGGGAGTAGATAGGGAAAAAACATCATTAGTGAGTGTGTGTGTGAGGGAGAGAGAGAGGAGAGAGAGAGAGAGAGAGAGAGAGAGAGAACAGGCATAGAGAGAAAATCAATTGTTTTGAAACTGCATTTCTAATGTGGGTAATTTAGCAGAAATGTGTTTTTTATAAAAGCAAGCTGCCTCGGGAAAAGCAGAAAGTCAAAAAAACGAGGTCAGCTGTTAGGGTGAATTAATTTACACCTCTTTTAACAGTGAGATCCGTGTTAAGGACAGGGGCAATTTGTATGAGTTGTAATTGGATTGTCTTGGTCAAAAGCTATTTGATTTTGTATAGCGACAAACAATGTGTTTTCATTTGACATCCTATCTGCAATCTTCTCCAATCCCCTGAATGAAGATGAATTCCTGAGGGCCTTTCCTTTATTTCAAGGAAGTCGGTAATTTGACATGGAATAAGGTTTTTAAAAAGCCTTTACACATGAATGAAACATGACTGAAATAAGTGAGGGCTAGAAAGTCATCAACTATGCAAAATATTTATTTTTGTATTTTTTATTATAATATATAGGTAAACTGCTTGAACATCACCTAGTTTCCATAATAATCTTGTAGATCTTTATATATAATGTTGGTAAATAAATCAAACCAATTGAGAAAACAATATGGTAAACTGTTTACATGGATAAACAATGTTATGTGCTGAACAAACGTGTATTGTAATTCCATATAGTATATAATTTATAGTGCAAACACAGTAATTCATAAAAACGGTTTATTTAAAAAAAATGCTTTGTCTCATACAGTTAACATTGATGAAAGAAAATGTTTCCAATTGCAGAGTAATTGAAGAGTATTGTTATTCCTAACTTCAGGTTTGCTGGGTTGTGGTTCTTAACATGTAATTGAGTCTTCAGGGGAACTTGTTTCTATCAATTTAGTTTCAAATCATAAAGCAGTTACAGGGATGGTCAAATTAAAGCATGCTTTCAGATGACTTCATACAGCATTGAAAGATGAAGTTGAAGAAATATCTGTCTGCTACATAGTCAGGTCCATAATTATTGGCACAATTGATAAAGATGAGAGAAAAAGACTGTATGAAATAAATAATACAAATACTGAGCTATGCAAAAAAAGTGAAATTATATCATTTTTATACTAATACAAGAAATAATAAAATACATCTCAAAAAGATAACGACACAAACTTTGTTTTAAATGCTATGAATTTGGGGAACACATCAGGAGGGATCTTAGATCATCATCTTTCCAGATCCTTGATATCCTTCATCTACCCTTATGGACTGCCCTCTTCATTTCACACCACAGGTTTTCAATGGGGTTCAAGTCCAGACTGAACATTTGGATTTTGTGGTCAATTAACCATTTCTTTGTGAATTTTGATGTGTGCTTAGGGTTTTTGTCTTGCTGGAATATCTGTCGGAGGCAACCAGGTTTTTGGCTAAAATGTCCTGGTACTTGGTAAAGTTCATGATGCCATTGACCTTAACAAGGGCCGACAGGACCAGTGGAAGCAAAATAGCCCCATAACAAAGATGCACCACCATATTTTACTGTATGTATGAGGTACTTTTCTGCATATGCTTCCTATTTTCGACACCAAACCCACCACTCGTGTGCGTGGCCAAGGGTTCTATTTTCATGTCATCTGACATGGCCAAGATCTTTGGCATTGAAAAACAAAGCATATGCTGAAAAGTTCTTCATACACCTACGGTCAAATATGGTGGTGGATCTTTGATGTTATAGGACCATTTTGCTTCCACTGGTCCTGGGGCCCTTGTTAAGGTTAATGACACCATGAACTTTACCAAGTACCAGTACTGGACTTGAACCCCATTGAAAACCTGTGGTGTGAAATGAAGAGGGCAGTCCATAAGGGTAGATGAAGGATATCAAGGATCTGGAAAGATTCTGTATGGAGGAATGGTCTAAGATCCCTCCCTAAATAAACTAGTAATTTCATAAATAAAACAAATATATTGAATAGCTCTTGAAAATATGTGCAACCTTTTCCCCCTCCGTATCCACAATGTGCGTAAATGAGGCCCATACAGATGATTTGCCTGTAGTTTTTTCCTCCCTATACTCTCTTTCATTCAGTTTCTTCTTCACATCAGCAAAGAATGACTCTGTGTTTCAGAAATTCACTTTATATAGATTAGGGGCTATCACTCTTTCCCCCTGCAGCATCCTCCTCTCCCGTAACAAGTAGCCTATTTTACTCGGCGTCATTTGCAGTGGCTAGTTTTCATAAAGCGAATAACATTATGCAGTTTTGTCACAAAATGATAATTTATTTTGACACATTATGTTCGATGAAAGGGGAGCCCCTGACAATCATTTAAGATAATAAAATATAGGCTACATTACAGTAGACAAACTGAAAGCAAAGACAAAAATCTTTCTTCAATATAATAATTCAGAAGGTTAAACTCATAAAACTGTCGTCAACATGGTTTTATTTTGTAGTCCTATTGTAGGCCCGCCAGGCTGGAGTAGATGTACTCAAAGATGCCCTCTGATGGTTCGCACAAGCATTAACGGCAACAGTGGCTGACAACAAAATACTATGACGTCACGCACTGTAACGTGCAGTACCGTACCGTGGCATACCGCAGTGTATCGCGATATGATGCAGCAACTACTAAGTGAGGACCCACTGTAAGGGCGCTCATACATTGTACACATAGGGATGTGAGCGAGGGCTAAATCGTTAGTAAAGCTCATCAAGAAAGAAACCTACGTTTTAATTTCACTACCAACAATGATCTCTTTCGGTCCCCCTTCCTCATCCCCCTTTTCTCTCTGTCTTCCCCTTCCTCCCTTTTCCCATACATCCTGATGTGTGTAACATTGATGTCTGCAGCTGTTCCATCCCGACTCCACCCTTGGCAGGCACATTGGGTTGCTACTGTAGTCGCTCGTGCCCTCCGCCAGCGTCCCAAGAGCCTAACCCGTGATTTTTCATGAAGAGAGCTCACAAGTTAGGGTCTCAGGGAGCAGGAGAAGTACAACAGGGTCCTGGCACTGAGGAGCCGCACACAGGCAGTCAGTCAGACAGGGGTGTGAGCAGCATGGCACCCTTCTCTCACTATCACCACCCCTTGGTGCCTCCCTCCTGCCCCAAAACCACCTCCACGTGTCTGTCTGGCCAGTGTCCTGTCCGGTCTGACCACTTGGGTAATGTGCTGAAAGGCTTCGTCAAACAACAGTCTCCTGCTGTGGAAGAAAAAAAGTCCCCATTTTTCACTGCAGATAACTTATTCCTTCATTTCAGAGAGCTCGAGTAAAAGATAAGCTGAATGCTCCGCACACAAAGAAAGGCATAGACAGATGTATCAGAACACACAGACGCCACAAACACAATAAACTGTACCACCACAGAAACACGATAATAATAGCAGAGACAAAGATGAAGAAGGAGATATGAGAGAGGTCAAAGAGAGGAAAAGAGAGGAATAAGGTTCGCCGGAGACGATCAGAGTTACATTTTCCAAGTCGCAGGGCAGAGCCAGCCTCAGACAGGCGAGCAAGCACTCTCTGCTCTGCGCTAACTAGCCTTTGTGCTGGCAGAGGAAAGCCCCCCAGCCAGGCAGACAGTCTCGCCTCTTTGTCCTCTGAGCGTCGACATGCACGCGGATCATCAGTCTACATCTCCCTCTCCCCCTTGGGATGGATGGCCCCAGTGCTGACCACTGCACCGGACCCTCCAACCCATCGCCTGGAGCGACCACTGCACCGGACCCTCCAACCCGTCGCCTGCACTGACCACTGCTGATCACCACAGCCACCGCCAGGGAGGAGAGCTGACCACCTGACGGCCCCAGTCTGAGGGCTTCCATTACGGGGGTGACCCGGAGACTCTAACCCCCCCCTCCATGGAGAGCCTCAGTCATAAATGAAATAATGAGAAAATGTATCATTACGTGACGCCGCCACTCTCTTGGCTGACCAGCTTTTGCGGAAGTGGCAGGTAAAAAGCGATACTAACCAGAGTAAGATAATACAGAAACACAGAGCAGCGCATCTTCCAGAACTTGTGCTCCCCCACTCCACGCCTCTAACTGCACCCCCTCCCCCCTTCACACACACTGCTGTCTCTACTGCTAACAGTCTCCCCCTGCTTTCACCCAATCCCCTCGCCCCACTGCCATGGTGGCGAGCTCTGCACGGTACAGAAATAAGTTGTCACCACCACAGAGCCGAACAAGAAGCCACATTCAGTCACAGAGCTTTCCTCTCATCACAAATACAGAGTTCAGACACACACAGAGTACAGACACAGGCGGTGGTAACCAGAGCCACACAATCATACTGCCATGAAAGAAACCAAACTGCCCTGTCATGAATCTTAACAAAGCACCGCAACCAAAACATTTACATGTCATTTTCACCCCTTGTTCACCCTATACAAACCCTCCTCACCCCTCCCCCTCCCAACTCCTCCCACTAATAGTTAGATAGATGCCTTTCTCAGGGGAACACGGAGCAAAGCGGACGTTTCCGGAAACGCGAGTGTTCTCTCTCGCGCCTCGCCTCACACACTCCTCCGTGTCTCTGCCGACGACGCCTCTGTCATCTATCTTTAAGCGAGGGATGAGGGGGAAAAGGAGAGAAAAAGTAGCAGGGGAAAAAGAAAAACAGAAAGGGAGATGCTGAGGAGTCCTGGGCTGAGCCAGACGCAGGTCAGTGAGGTGGGACACCTCACCTCCCCCTCCTCCACCCCCCTAACCCCTTCTCCCCCTCCCCTCACCACTTGCATCATCAGCTCCATCTCACCTCCCCCCCTTAGGCTCCAGGACCACCAGTCGTGTCGTGACAGTGATCTACCCTGTTTTTTCCCACATAGGTCCAACACCAACACCACAGTGACAACAGGGTCATCAAAAGAAAATGGTGATGCCAAAACATTTTGTCTCCCAAAACACTGCCCACATGCTATTCTCATCACCCCCTCCTCCCCATCCCCAGGTCTCTACCTGTCTGCTTGTCTCTGTGACTCCCGTCTGTGGCTGCTCACTCGCCCAGAGTGGTACTACGCTACGGCAGCGGGAGTCTGCAGCTATAGCCCTCCCTCTCTCTCTCTCTTTCTCTCTCTCTCACTCCCATACAACCTCGGCTGGCGCACACATTCCACCTGTGCTGATGATCAATTCCAACGCCTGGCTGGTTGGCCAAGGAGCAGGATGCTCTAAAGTGGCTCATGCTGTCACACAACAGACACACAACACAAGGCATACTGACATATAACACAGAGTACGGACGCCATCACAGACATGTAAACACAAAACTCAGACACAGTCGTCGACAAAACAGTAGTACACAGACAAATTGACAAGAACAACAGACCAAAAACTCCAAGAGATACTGTCACAGTCCCCCATTACACAAGATACAGACACCGACACACAATGACAGGGTCACCTAACACTGAAAACTGACACTGCCGTAATATTATGACCTAAGCGCTGAAGCGTGCACACCGTCAGATGACAGTCTGACAGGACTGTATTTCATCAGTCAGACCATACAAAGTATACCATAATAGCTTTATAAAAATATTCAATAGATACTCAATTAACAGCATACACCTATAGAGATGCTGAATGACACACAAGCAGAGAAAAATCACAGAAATCACAGGACATGATTGTTTGTGAGATTCTTTGCTTGGATAGGTTTTGGACAGACGTGGCTATCTGTTTCTCTCTTTCTAGAAGCCCGTCTATCTATGCCCTTAAGACTCCACACCACATCCACACTACAGTGCTGCAGTTAATAAAGGAGGACCTTTAGCAAAACCATTCCGTCATACTGTAGACGCCCTGCTGAATACTGATTAGTTAGAGACATATAGTCTCACATAGGCTATCTGTACGTCTTTGCCCTGCACACTCCCACAGCGTTCAAGCTTCACTGTCCTCCCCATCCAAAACACTAAAATGATATGAGACAGCAAATGGAACGAAGTCATAAGTCAGAGCAAAACAAAGGAACAGACAACGTGGGTTTTTTCTCTCTATCTGAATGAGATCTGCCCTTGGCGGCTCATCCTAAACTCAGAGCCCCCGATCTATCAACCTCAACACCCTGGATGGATTAGGGTTGTGACTCCGTACGACAAAGAGGGGAAAGGTAAAGGGGGCCTGCAAATATCATCATTGATTGGTTATTTGCTTTTATTCAAAACTGCGAAACCCCCACATCATGGCTTTGCTGCAATGCAGAGATCCTTCAGAAAAATCACTCTGTTGCTTCACACAGAGGCATCTGTATTTGAGCTCAGAACAAGGTCAAGACTAAAAACGTCAACAATTAAAAATAATATGGTATATTACATTATCTTCCTTCTGTAGCCAACGTCACTACCATGGCAAGGTTGAAGTCTATATGCGAGTGGGTAAGGGTTAGCAGGCCTGGTGATGGCAATGGTGAGATGCTGGGGGTAGAGGTGTAGGAGAGAGGGGAGAGAGAACAACGGGTGGGAGGAAGAAGGGGAGAGAGAATGAGGGTAGGAAGGAAGAGGGGACAGAGGACTGGTGATCAATCAGCTTCATTACAGCCGTGTCACTGTAAAGTCTGGAACTACCGCTGCCCCGCCTCGCAACACACACACACACACACACACACATACACACACCACCGTGCTTCCTTAGACGCTCCAATCAGCGAAGAGCTAACCCCCCTCCAACACACACACGGCTAGACATCACGCTTTGACCCTCCTCTCCCTCCCCCTCCTCCTATTCCCTCTCCTCCCGTTTCCCCATATCCTCTCCATTTTTCTAGTCTAGACTGATTAGCGAATCTTGGAATACCACGGTTGGTCATTTTTTAATTGGCTGAGGAAACGTGTACAATGTCATAAACATGAATGACCCTGGGTTGTCTTTAATAAGTTATAGTAAAAATCTAAAAGATGAAGGAATGTGAGTAGCAGGCTGGTACAATAAAAACATCTCCTCAAGCCTCTATGATGCAGCACTGATATAAAAGAGAATGTTGTCATGACAGGAGTACAATGATTTACACCACAGAAATAACCAGACTGTTCTATGTCTCAAAGAACCCCAAAAAGAACTTGCAGCGGAAGGCAGTGCAGACAATGACTTTGAGAACCATTATGCACTATCAAAACGCTATGACACCACCCATTTTACAATAAGTCTGAAATCAGATGACAGTGTCTTACGACACGCGTCAATCACAAAGGTTTCCAGGCAGGAAGACAGACAGACTGACAGGCAGGCAGGCAGGCAGGCAGGCAGGCAGGCAGGCAGGCACGCGCACCAGTGGTGGCGAACAGGGAATGTGAGTAGCACAGTGGGGGACAGGAGAGGCCAGAGATTGAGATGCACAGCGCCTCCCTCGCCTTTCCCTCATATCATCAGCCAGCGGGACATTAATGACGATCATGTCTTGTCACACTAGCTGACTGGCAGTCGAGGCGGGCGGGCTGGTGGGACCCGTCAGAGGACCCTGCCCTTGCCCCTGCTCTTCTCGATCAATACCATTGATCTGTCCCAGGGGTCAAGGGGCAAGAGCATATCGATAGGGGAGAGTGGCTGACGCAGCAGCAGGCCGAGGAGAGAAGAGGAGGATGAGAGGATAGGAGGGGGGGGCTGAATGAATCCAGACAGATCAATGACACACCCGTCTGCCATGGATGTGTTATGGTTATTCATTTGCCATTAAACTAACCACATTAAGGGGATATCTCGTTTTAAGGAAAAATACTAGCAGCCATGCAGAGACCTCACCAAATCACAGTCTGCTACAGCCATATGAAGTGGGGAATTTGTAGAGAATTATTAGCTACCTGTCTGGCCAGTGACACCAGTGGCAGGATCTAGTCCCTCATGTTTTTATTTTCTATCAACGTCTCTGGTGTTTACTGAGGGCAGAACCAGCAGACCAATGGCCTTGTTGAAAGGACCCTCACTCAGACAAAAGCAGGAATTAATTGAATTTGCTTATGCGTGTGCACCAATGGGTATTATGTCCAACAATAGACTTACTGAAAATACTCAAGATTCACTTCTCTTAATAGGGTTGATTTTTTTACACATGCGTAGTGGCTAAAAAATATTTCACAAAGATGACATCAAGAGCCTAACATTACTTTTACTAATGCAGCTGGACCTGGCTTAAGCTAAGAGAGATTTGATATTCACACATTTCATTCCTGTGTACAGATGACATAAAATTGAGGGTCCTCGCTATCTCAGCTCCTTGGGATGTCCCTACCACATTGATGTTTACATTTAAAATCATTAAGGTAAGGATTAGAGCTAAGGTTGGGGTTAAGGTTAGGGCTTAGGGTAGGGACATCCCAAGGATCCCGGGATAGCACAGCAACAACCTTAAATTGATACAGTATGTGGCAAGAAATGAAGATAACTTGTTTTGATGGTAAGTTGCATTACATTAGAAGACAATTACATGCCTCCTCCATAATATAATTTGCTTGGAAAACATTTCATCTTTACAATTTTGCCTGGCATAACACAAATTAAGTAAATAAATGTTGCTAGCATGACCGAGGATGCAGGATATATCCTTAATACAATGAAATCAGTACAAGGATCTTGGAGCAACTGGCTTGTTACAGAGCTCTCTCAGTCAGTGTGCTGTTCTGTTATTAAGGAGGCCTTGGTTGGTGCAGTGAAAGCATAATCTCTTTCTCCAAGTCTCTCCTCTCCTATCTAATCCCATGATTTATTTGTCCAACCTCCCATAAATGGAGGCGCAGCTGGAACCAATGACTCCTACCCTGCTTGGCCTGGCCGCTGAGCCAGCTGGACCAGGGAGTGCTGAGGCAGCAGAATTCTCCAGGACCACGTCCTCTTCGCCTCGGCCCCACTAGTTAGATACATCTGGACGACCCATTCAGTTCAGAGGTGAGGAAAGATGGAGAAAAACTGAACTCTTAAAATAAACTCTGGGCTCCGGCCCAACGCAGCTTGGCTCCTCTAGTCTGTTTAATAACTGTGTGTGGAGGGTTGAGGAGGAACAGTATGAAGCCAACCAAGGCTTTTGAGTACCTGGCTGTAATTTGGAAAGCGTATGTGTATAGTACATACTACAACATAATTATATTTGTTTCTGAAAAACTCAAGTGAAAAGTGAGAAGATAGATCAACAATGTGTCTATAAATTGGAACTGGAATTAAGACATACAGTATTTCAAGTTAGGTCTCTTCCAAAAATTCAGACATGGTTAATTGAACGTTCTCCACATCATTCAGAACATGAACCTAGATCCTTTCACTCAGTCTGAGCTCCAGAGGGCTAGACTGACTGAAGTGCAACACTATAGTGGTTGACTGGACAGAGCAGAGCAGTCACCACACAGAGATCCCACCCCAGCAGGGGAGTCAGCTAGGAGGCCCCATGCAGATAAAAGGCCCTTCCTCTTGGGGTTTCCAGGGTTTTAGCAGGATCAAGCTAAACAACACACTGTCAACCTGTTGGCATTGTGAGTCGTCTGGGGCTGAGGGGGATCGTTGAGCCTACATGGAGAGGCCTCTCACGCTCTGCCATTGAACATCCATTAATATCACTCTACATTTGTTTGGCCCCTAATTGATAGCTGCTAAGTCCCTTTCACTGGGCAGCCTGTGTTGATAAGAGGCTCCATCAGCTGAGAGGCTCTCGGAGGCCCTATAGGCTAGCTGTAAAGATACTGCTGCAGGGTCCTTAGCTTAGTGATGAGCTTTTTGGGCACTATGGTGTTGAACGCTGAGCAGTAGTCAATGAACAGCATTCTCACATAGGTGTTCCTTTTGTCCAGGTGGAAAAGGGCGGTGTGAAATGTGATTGAGATTGCATCATCTGTGGATCTGTTGGGGCGGTATGCGAATTGGAATGGGTCTATGGTATCCGGGATGATGCTGTTGAAGTGAGTCATGACCAGTCTTTCAAAGCACTTCATGGCTACCAACGTGAGTGCTACGGGCGGTAATCATTTAGGCAGGATACCTTCGCTTTCTTAGGCACAGGGACTCTGGTGGTCTGCTTGAAACATGTAGGTATTACTGACTCGGTCAGGGAGAGGTTGAAAATTTCAGTGAAGACACCTACCAGTTGGTCCACGCATGCTTTGAGTACACATCCTGGTAATCCGTCTGGCCCCACAGCTTTGTGAATGTTGACCTTTTAAAGGTCTTGCTCACATTGGCTACCGAGAGCGTTATCACACAGTCGTCCAGAACAGCTGGTGCTCTCATGCATGCTTCAGTGTTGCTTGCCTCGAAGCGAGCATAAAATGTATTTAGCTCGTCTGGTCGGCTCACATCACTGGGCAGCTCATGACTGGGTTTCCCTTTGTAGTCCATAATAGTTTTCAAGTCCTGCCACATCCGACGAGCGTCAGAGCCGGTGTAGTAGGATTCAATCTTAATCCTGTATCGACGCTTTTCCTGTTTGATGGTTCGTCTGAGGGCGTAGCGGGATTTCTTATAAGCGTCCGGATTAGTGTCCCGCTTTCAGTACATTTCTAATTCAGTATGAAATGTACTGTAGACTAAGAAAATGGATCCACATATGCATTTTGTTCTCCTTTGTGGTGATCCGACTCATTTTACAAGCTGTGAACGACTGCCAGAAAGAAAGAGAGAGCCAGAATCAGAGCCCTGATCTTAGCAGACAGACCTTCCAAGGCTGGGGCAGGTTTAAACCACATACCAGACCGCATATCACTACTCCTCCCCATCGTCATTGTAGAGGACAAGGGCCCATAGATTATAACTAAGTCTCAGTGCATGGAAACATATAAACATACAGGCTGTTCCCTCCCATGCTGAATAGTTTAAACATTACAGCAGTCTGTCTGTCTGCTGAAGCAGTTTGGGGAATGGCCTTGGTTCCAGGCAGGTAGTTAGGTGGGATAATCAAGCCACTAAACCCCTCGAGAAAGGCACTTAACCTGGTTGAACCTGGGAACTATATTCTGCAGTGCAAATGGATATGTAATAAAAGCTGTGGGCGATGTCAGTTGTTTTCTGGAACAAAAGCATCTGCTAAACAGAGAATCTCAGATGTATTATGATTATTGCATTTCATACTTGATGTTTATGTCCAACCATCTGGGCCTCAAAGTGTGGCTGGGATTCGCCACTCAGCTCACAGGAGATTGGTTGTGATAATGTCAACCCACATGAACAAATGTGTATGCTACAATAATATCTGCAAAACACTTAAGTAAATACTACAGTATACTACAGTCCACAAAACACTACAGCTGTGTTCAAATACCCATACTAACATACTTACTATACTATACTACATACTATACCACATACTATATACTGTACCATTATTTAATTTTATTATACTGTAAATGAACAGTCTCCTTTCAGTTGAGTGTACTAGTGCTTTGCCTGTCTACCGGAAGTTGATGCTGTTGCTATACAACTTCTTGCTAGTTTGTTAGCATGGCTAACAAATTACTAGCCAGACATCTTACGACTTATTTGACAGTGTCCATTGAGAACGCACAATGACTATACCACTTAGCTAAGCTAAGAATGACATGAATAATCAAGTCAATAAACATTGGGTAGTTAGTTAGATAGCATATAGTTAATACTGGCAAGTTGGCCAACTAACGTTAGAACAGTAGCTAGCTAACAAACCGGTTGTCACGCCCCGACCTTAGAGATCCTTATTTATTCTCTATGTTTGGTTAGGTCAGAGTGTGACTCGGGTGGGAGAATCTATGTTTTCTATTTCTTTGTTGTTTTTGCCTAGTGTGGTTCCCAATCAGAGGCAGCTGTCTATCGTTGTCTCTGATTGGGGATCGTTGTCTCTGATTGGGGATCATATATAAGTTATAATTTTCCATTTTGGTTTTGTGGGGTGTTGTTTTCCGTTTTGTATCTGTGCCTGACGGAACTGTTCGCTTTCGTTTTTGTATTCGTTATTTTTGTTTGAGTGATTCTTGACAATAAAGATCATGAACACTTTCCACACTGCTCTTTGGTCCACTCTTCCTTGCGACGACGAGCGTTACACCGGTACATAAAAGCAACTGCTGTAATGATATGCGGTTCATAAGGCTAGCGTAGCTAACAAATTGTCAGACAACATAACGTAACTTATTTGAAAAGGCATTACTTTATTACATTGCTGAATTTTTTCTTAACAATTTTCATAATTAGTTAAAGCAATGAGTTTGGATCTGCTCATCGGACTTCGGCTGCATTTTCTTCAAATCTGAAAATGTTGTGAAGCCATGCCCATTTTCTGAAGAATTGCATTATGGGCCCCAAAAGCCCAGAAATAGTTTCCACTGCTTGTATACTTCATATTTTGGCGAATTCAGTACGACATTCGGGATCTTTTGGCATACTATGACCAATAACCATACTACATACTCAATTTATGTCACAAATAGTACAGATAGTGCTATAGTAGACTATAGTATATTGACCTAAAATATTTTACTGAGTTACAATTCACAAGGAAATCAGTCAATTGAAATACATTCATTGGGCCCTAATCTATGGATTTCACATGACTGGTAATACATATATGCATCTGTTGGTCACAGAAACCTTTATAAAAAAGGTAGGGGCGTGGATCATAAAAACAGTCAGTATTTGGTGTGACCATCATTTGACTCATGCAGTGCGACACATCTCCTTCGCATAGAGTTGATCAGGCTGTTGATTGTGGCCTGTGGAATATTGTCCCACTACTCTTCAATTGCTGTGCAAGGTTGCTCGATATTGGCGGGAACTGTAACACGCTGTCGTACACGGCGATCCAGCCTTTCCCAAACATGCTCAATGGGTAACATGTCTGGTGATTATGCAGGCCATGGAAAAACTGGGACATTTTCAGCTTCCAGGAATTGTATACAGATCCTTGCGACATGGGGCCATGCATTATCATGCTGAAACATGAGGTGATGGTGGCGGATGAGTGGCACGACAATGGCCTCAGGATCTTGTCACAGTATCTGTGTGTATTCAAATAGATTTAGTCCATCCACACCAGATGCAATCAGGACACGCAAGTTGAAATAGCTAAATTAACTCTGAACCAAATATATTAATTTGGGGACAGATCAAAACACACTAAACATTCATGGACATTCAGCTAGCTAGCTTGCTGTTGCTATCTAATTTGTCCTGGGATATAGACATTGGTTTGTTATTTTACCTGAAAAGCACCACGTCCTTTTTTCTTGTTGAATTTTTACCCATTTTGAGTCACCAAAATTGTGTGTTCTCTACTCCGATAATTCATCCACAGATAAGAGGAAACCTAGTTAGTTTCTAGTAATCTCTCCTCCTTCAGTCTTCTTCTGACTTTATATAGCGGTTGGCAACCAACTTTAAGGTGCATTACCGCCACCAACTGGACTGTGTGAACCTCAGATCATCTTTCAATCCCCCACGTGGGTACAGAATATACTGTACTCCTAAAAACCAATGAGGAGATGGGAGAGTCAAGACTTGCAGCGCATCAAGCATCAAAAATAGAACCAAGGTCTATTTTAGCGCCTGGCTACGCAGACTCTCGAGCAGTTTGGATTAAATTATTGAATAACATGTATGTGTACATTTATATTGAAACACTCGCGCACGCAATGTGGGTGGTGTGGTCAGCATCTTATGGTAGAGAAATTAATATTAAATTCTCTGGCAACAGCTATGGTGGACATTCCTGCAGTCAGCTTGTCATTTGCACGGCTCCCTCAAAACTTGAGACATCTGTGGCATTGTGTTGTGTGACAAAATTGCAGATTTTAGAGTGACCTTTATTGTCCCCAGCACAAGGTCCATCTGTGTGATGATCATGCTGTTTAATCAGCTTCTTGATATGCCACACTTGTCAGGTGGATGGATTATCTTGGCAAAGGATACATGCTCACTAACAGGGATGTAAACACATGGATGTAAACACAACATTTTAGAGAAATAAGCTTTTGTGCATATGGAAAATGTCTGGAATATTTTATTTCAGATCATAAAACATGGAACCAACACTTTACATGTTATATTTTTGTTCAGTGTATTTTTTCATGTGGGAAGGCCCTGGCCCACACTGGAGTCGCCTTGACTGACGGAGGCTAGGAAAACACAGGAACGCTCAAATGACCCAGGAAGCAATATGAAACCAGGTGAAACTGGTTGTGTGAAGTAGGTTACACCACAAAATCATGTCTTGGTGACAAATTGAAATGGACCTTTAGCAATAACAGAATAGCTTGACAGTATTAGGATGTAAAACGTAACAGATTCCCTTGCTGCGAACTCCATCACCAGCAGAAAATGGTGAATTGCTGTTTTAACAAAATACAAATTATATTAGATCTACTACATAATGGCCTTACAAAAAAACACATCCACACGATAGCAAGATACTATAATTCAAAGCATGAAGAATCGTGCACTCGCTGTATTCCCTCTGCAGATAAATCAGTAATTACTTTAATATGCTATATATTCATGGATAGTGAAAGAACAATTTAAAAAAAAACATTTTTTTTGCTGTGTGCTTTTTTTGTGCTTGGGGAGATACAATACAGTGGATGTCTAACATTACAGATCCCCTGTGTGATAGACGCAGTGTGGTCATTCCTCCCTCCCTACCAGAGTGGATGACAACCACTCTAAAAATACACAACTTTTCAACCTAACACTAACTGAAGGTTTTGTGCCCCTAAAGGCAGACTGACCGTGGGTCTACTGGCATGAAAGGTCAATTAGAAGCCTGTGTAGGTAAAGGAAAGACTATGACACGATACCCATTGTCACCTCACAAAACACTCCAACAATTCATTCTAATGAGAGCACACAGATAAAACAAAGCAAATCTAATTGTGAATCATCATGGCTTGATATTTGTGTTTTCTTCAAACAGCTGCACATTTCAAATAAGAAACATACATAACTCTCTCTTTTCCCATTATGTAATACATTTAGGTAATTTACTTCCTATATTTATCATCTTTTATCATGCACACTTAAATTAAAATAGTGCACAGAGAAAAAAACATTGATGGTGAGATTTTGACATCATGGCCCTCAAAAACAGTTGGCTAATGTAAACCAAGCCACGCTATGCTTTGAAAGACATGATGAGGGTCATCTCTTTGCTTGATGTCATGAGTGTGCTCCAAGGAAAGCTAGAAGGTTGTACAGTTAACTCCCAGGGTGTCATTCTAAACCATACAACCTACTACCTCAACCCGGATGCACACATTTTCAGTAGGCCTTCTTCTTGTCCTGTCCTCTACTTCCAAACCAAGAACAATAGTATCTTCTGAATTGTACTGTAGTCTCCTTTTCCATTCTGGAGGATAAGGTTGCTTCCATTAACATCAAAAGTTTGGAATATGCTATTAAATAAAACTGAAACATTATGGTTCGCGCTTTGTTAGAATAATCAAAATGTTCTATTCTGCCTGGAACTCCTTAACACCACAATGGACACCAAATATCTATTAACGCAGGATTAGTAATTGTATAAATAAAGGACATCAAAGAGACAAAAGTTACCATTAAAAAAACATGTTGTTCACACCACAATGACAGAGACCCACAGAGGCGAGCTTGTGATGTCAGATTTGCCACAAGATCGGATCTACGGGTTTGTGCCAAGTGGTTCGTTGGAAAGCATCAAAATAAATACGTTAAATTACACAGAACAATACAACGTTACCCTATTCCACAAACCTGGGCCAAACTGTGTCCAAAGATGTTACTTTATGTATGAGTCTACTGTACCATGCATGCAACAAGCCGTCAAATCAAAATAATGTCGTCGATAGGTTGATGTCCACCAATACCTCTGGTATGTCATCCTTACACTATCCTAATCAACAATAAAGTGAGGACAATAAACGCTCTCAACCTCTAAGTGGATCAATTCAGATAAATGTGTTGAATCGTATATATAAGCATTGGATCTGAAGTGTTTTGAGCAGAGCAGAGAGCTGTTGGCTACAACACAGAATTAAGCTGGAACAGCACAATGGAAAGGACCAGACAAGACCGCAAGGACGAATCTCCCAGAAACGATCTGAAAACATACTGTACCTGTCTAAACTAAGTAAGATCAAAATGAATATAGCTACAAAACCTAAATAACGTAAATGATATATTGATTAAATGTACAGATGAGACGGCAAAGATAAAGAATGACTCCACAGATTTTCGTCTGGCCTATAGACATGTCACAGAGACCATGTTGAGGAACACAACACAATGTCTGTGCCACATCCAAGGCCCACAGTTAAAGAAACTGCTGTTGGATATTTTGGTAAATCAGGATACACATAACACAATGTATTGTAGAGGGTAACTTCTTTCTGAAGGTAACTTACCTTGTTGATTGTGTGCCTTACAGGGCATGGAGTAATCTCACTCTCTTCCTATCTGAAAACACAAAAGAAAATAAGAACATTAATAGGCTTGAACAATACCGGCAGTTTCACACCCTACTGCACGGCCTGGTGGTTCCTGAAATGACAGGATTAAAATCAATAGCAACAGTACAATAAATTACCTAACAAAATATTTGCAACTGAAAATACATGTTGGTGAATAATAAAGCAACAAAAGAAAAAGACAGAATGGCTTCACAAAAACCCTGATAGTACCGACAATTGTATTGCAAAAGTATTCTTTCCATTCTTATACTGGTAATGTCAAATCATATAAAAGCAGATTCCATTTACAGTTTCAGCCGCTCATATAAGGAGCATCAAATGCTTCAGCAGTTCCCTCCCAGACAGAACATTTGCATGGAATTCCATTTTTCAGTGAGAATAATAATAATGTTGTGGAGGAGATTTATCTCCCCGTCTAGTCCCCAGAGAGACACGCCAGGGAGTCCTGCTTTCCTCCTGGCCATCATGCAGCACTGAGGCGTAGGCTGTGGCAAGAAGATAGGATAGGTTAGCCCAACTAAGCCTAGATAGCAGCAGCAATCGAGAAAATCATGGCAAGGAGCTGAATAAATCTGCCCCGGTGAACAGGATGCCATGGCGAATGGGATGCCGGTGTAATGGAGCCATGGTCACCTAGGGTTTACTGTGGCAACTTCAGAGTTCCAAACACATCAGAATATTCCTGGTCGTGGCTGCATGGCCGCAGTGCGACAAAGTCAGGTATAGAAACGGAACAGTGCGAGTATGCCAGTGCCAGTGCCACTTACCCCCAGATCTCTACTAACCATTTGGCATTCATCATCTCTATTTGGTTTGGATTGTTCTGACCTCTCTTTTGTACGCGGCCGGAGACAGACAGACAGGAAGCAGGATTGAGCTTGAATCAAAAATAGATGAAACGTGGGTGCTATGCAAAAAAGCATCCGCTTCTGATAAAATAAAAGTCAAGCTATGTTTTTGTGTCCATCTCCATTGGCAAGTCGGGTTAATTTCAGCACTGCACCATCCGCCATTTTCTAAGCAAACACAAGAATGAAAGAAAGACAAAAAAAAGAAAGCATAACCCTTTGCTGGCATCGCATTCTCTCTTTCTCTTCCTCCTTGCACCATAACAAAACCTTGGCCGAGGGGGTCACATGGTTTCCTACCAGAAAGCCACAGCATTTCCATAAAGCATTCTGCTGACATTGTGAAGACATCTTTTGTCTAAATCAAAACCTTGGCCAGCCCAGCCTGCCCGAAAATTTGGCACCTTCAAGGGAGAGGGAGTGCAGAGGGAAGGGGTGGTGTTAGGAGTCATGGCAACCCCTACCTGGCAGGCTGCCCATCATCTCGAGGTGGGGAGTAGCCGGGTCTAATGTGGTGTCGAGCAGGAATGCCTGGAGCCTTCCAAAGTCAATTTAATGTTCATGTTGGGACCTTCCATTTCGCCGCATATACGGTACCAGTTGCCTTTTTGATAGAATAAATGAAAAGGGCTCCACAGATGACACCTTCTGTCCCTTGCGCACATGTGCGCAAACACACACACACGCACATAAATACACACACACAGAGAGCTTGGAATATACATTATCTACAAGCCTTAACATTCATGTATAATGTCATCTGTACTAGGTCTTCTCTGCTGTCTGTCTGGTATGTGTAACCGGGCATTGGTCCTTCATAAAGCTCTTCTCCTCATGTTCTCAGCCGTAAAATGACATTTCTACCATTTCTACTTCCAGATATCACGACAAACAGCAAGCCTGCTGCTGTGGCTGGGAATGTACAGATAAAGACAAAACTATCCTATGTTGCTGTGTCTCTCCTGTAAAAGTTCCATGAATAAATAGCAGTGTGGAAAGTTTCTCATTTTTTTCTCTCTCTCTCTCACACACATGCACACAGGGAGGCCTTGGTACAGTAGGAACACACACACACAATTTGGCCATGGGGTCCTCCTTCGTACAGTACAGTAGAAGTAAACACACACGCACACACACACACACAAAGTCAGGCGGTTCAAGGCAATAACTCATGCATATGACATCTGACTCACACAGAGCCAGCCATCCACCAGGGAGGAGCTGTAATTTATGCCCCAAAAGCCTATTTTACATGTGTTTCCCTCACATAACGTAGCCTTAAATCAAAAGTGCTGAGCATCTGCCATGTTTCCTCACCTCCGGTAATGATTTTTTTTAAACACATACGCTGAGAGCCTGAGACTGTCTGGGACTGACTGACTGACTGACTGACTGACTGACTGGCTGGTTGTGGTGGGAGGGAGAGAGGGAGTGCCAAAACCAAGCCAAAATGTTTTTTCCCCCTTTTCTTTCAGGAGGTAAATGTATATGGCTTCATATCTCCCAGCCTGTCCAGTAACATGTAGTAACATGGTGATGATATCTCCCAGCCTGTCCAGTAACATGTAGTAACATGGTGATGATATCTCCCAGCCTGTCTAGTAACATGTAGTAACATGGTGATGATATCTCCCAGCCTGTCTAGTAACATGTAGTAACATGGTGATGATATCTCCCAGCCTGTCTAGTAACATGTAGTAACATGGTGATGATATCTCCCAGCCTGTCTAGTAACATGTAGTAACATGGTGATGATATCTCCCAGCCTGTCTAGTAACATGTAGTAACATGGTGATGATATCTCCCAGCCTGTCTAGTAACATGTAGTAACATGGTGATGATATCTCCCAGCCTGTCTAGTAACATGTAGTAACATGGTGATGATATCTCCCAGCCTGTCTAGTAACATGTAGTAACATGGTGATGATATCTCCCAGCCTGTCTAGTAACATGTAGTAACATGGTGATGATATCTCCCAGCCTGTCTAGTAACATGTAGTAACATGGTGATGATATCTCCCAGCCTGTCTAGTAACATGCAGTAACATGGTGACGATATCTCCCAGCCTGTCTAGCAACATGTAGTAACATGGTGATGATATCTCCCAGCCTGTCTAGTAACATGTAGTAACATGGTGATGATATCTCCCAGCCTGTCTAGTAACATGTAGTTTACATGGTGATGATATCTCCCAGCCTGTCTAGCAACATGTAGTAACATGGTGATGATATCTCCCAGCCTGTCTAGTAACATGCAGTAACATGGTGACGATATCTCCCAGCCTGTCTAGCAACATGTAGGTACATGGTGATGATATCTCCCAGCCTGTCTAGTAACATGCAGTAACATGGTGACGATATCTCCCAGCCTGTCTAGCAACATGTAGGTACATGGTGATGATATCTCCCAGCCTGTCTAGCAACATGTAGTAACATGGTGATGATATCTCCCAGCCTGTCTAGTAACATGTAGTAACATGGTGACGGTATCTCCCAGCCTGTCTAGCAACATGTAGTAACATGGTGATGATATCTCCCAGCCTGTCTAGCAACATGTAGTAACATGGTGATGATATCTCCCAGCCTGTCTAGTAACATGTAGTAACATGGTGACGGTATCTCCCAGCCTGTCTAGCAACATGTAGTAACATGGTGATGATATCTCCCAGCCTGTCTAGTAACATGTAGTAACATGGTGATGATATCTCCCAGCATGTACAGTAACATGTAGTAACATGGTGATTATATCTCCCAGCCTGTCTAGTAACATGTAGTAACATGGTGATGATATCTCCCAGCCTGTCTAGTAACATGTAGTAACATGGTGACGATATCTCCCAGCCTGTCTAGTAACATGTAGTAACATGGTGATGATATCTCCCAGCCTGTCTAGTAACATGTAGTAACATGGTGATGATATCTCCCAGCCTGTCTAGTAACATGTAGTAACATGGTGATGAAATCTCCCAGCCCGTCTAGTAACATGTAGTAACATGGTGACGATATCTCCCAGCCTGTCTAGTAACATGTAGTAACATGGTGACGATATCTCCCAGCCTGTCTAGTAACATGTAGTAACATGGTGATTATATCTCCCAGCCTGTCTAGCAACATGTAGTAACATGGTGATGATATCTCCCAGCCTGTCTAGCAACATGTAGTAACATGGTGACGGTATCTCCCAGCCTGTCTAGCAACATGTAGTAACATGGTGATGATATCTCCCAGCCTGTCTAGCAACATGTAGTAACATGGTGATGATATCTCCCAGCCTGTCTAGTAACATGTAGTAACATGGTGACGGTATCTCCCAGCCTGTCTAGCAACATGTAGTAACATGGTGATGATATCTCCCAGCCTGTCTAGTAACATGTAGTAACATGGTGATGATATCTCCCAGCATGTACAGTAACATGTAGTAACATGGTGATTATATCTCCCAGCCTGTCTAGTAACATGTAGTAACATGGTGATGATATCTCCCAGCCTGTCTAGTAACATGTAGTAACATGGTGACGATATCTCCCAGCCTGTCTAGTAACATGTAGTAACATGGTGATGATATCTCCCAGCCTGTCTAGTAACATGTAGTAACATGGTGATGATATCTCCCAGCCTGTCTAGTAACATGTAGTAACATGGTGATGAAATCTCCCAGCCCGTCTAGTAACATGTAGTAACATGGTGACGATATCTCCCAGCCTGTCTAGTAACATGTAGTAACATGGTGACGATATCTCCCAGCCTGTCTAGTAACATGTAGTAACATGGTGACGATATCTCCCAGCCTGTCTAGTAACATGTAGTTTACATGGTGATGATATCTCCCAGCCTGTCTAGCAACATGTAGTAACATGGTGACGGTATCTCCCAGCCTGTCTAGTAACATGTAGTAACATGGTGACGATATCTCCCAGCCTGTCTAGTAACATGTAGTAACATGGTGATGATATCTCCCAGCCCGTCTAGTAACATGTAGTAACATGGTGACGATATCTCCCAGCCTGTCTAGTAACATGTAGTAACATGGTGACGATATCTCCCAGCCTGTCTAGTAACATGTAGTAACATGGTGACGATATCTCCCAGCCTGTCTAGTAACATGTAGTAACATGGTGATGATATCTCCCAGCCCGTCTAGTAACATGTAGTAACATGGTGACGATATCTCCCAGCCTGTCCAGTAACATGTAGTAACATGGTGACGATATCTCCCAGCCCGTCTAGTAACATGTAGTAACATGGTGATGATATCTCCCAGCCTGTCTAGCAACATGTAGTAACATGGTGATGATATCTCCCAGCCTGTCTAGTAACATGTAGTAACATGGTGATGATATCTCCCAGCCTGTCTAGTAACATGTAGTAACATGGTGATGATATCTCCCAGCCTGTCTAGCAACATGTAGTAACATGGTGATGATATCTCCCAGCCTGTCTAGTAACATGTAGTAACATGGTGATGATATCTCCCAGCCTGTCTAGTAACATGTAGTAACATGGTGATGATATCTCCCAGCCTGTCTAGCAACATGTAGTAACATGGTGACGATATCTCCCAGCCTGTCTAGTAACATGTAGTAACATGGTGATGATATCTCCCAGCCTGTCTAGTAACATGTAGTAACATGGTGACGGTATCTCCCAGCCTGTCTAGTAACATGTAGTAACATGGTGATGATATCTCCCAGCCCGTCTAGTAACATGTAGTAACATGGTGATGATATCTCCCAGCCTGTCTAGTAACATGTAGTAACATGGTGATTATATCTCCCAGCCTGTCTAGTAACATGTAGTAACATGGTGACGATATCTCCCAGCCTGTCTAGTAACATGTAGTAACATGGTGACGATATCTCCCAGCCTGTCTAGTAACATGTAGTAACATGGTGATGATATCTCCCAGCCCGTCTAGTAACATGTAGTAACATGGTGACGGTATCTCCCAGCCTGTCTAGTAACATGTAGTAACATGGTGACGATATCTCCCAGCCTGTCTAGTAACATGTAGTAACATGGTGATGATATCTCCCAGCCTGTCTAGTAACATGTAGTAACATGGTGATGATATCTCCCAGCCTGTCTAGTAACATGTAGTAACATGGTGACGATATCTCCCAGCCTGTCTAGTAACATGTAGTAACATGGTGACGATATCTCCCAGCCTGTCTAGTAACATGTAGTAACATGGTGATGATATCTCCCAGCCTGTCTAGTAACATGTAGTAACATGGTGATGATATCTCCCAGCCTGTCTAGTAACATGTAGTAACATGGTGATGATATCTCCCAGCCTGTCTAGTAACATGTAGTAACATGGTGATGATATCTCCCAGCCTGTCTAGTAACATGTAGTAACATGGTGATGATATCTCCCAGCCTGTCTAGTAACATGTAGTAACATGGTGATGATATCTCCCAGCCTGTCTAGTAACATGTAGTAACATGGTGACGATATCTCCCAGCCTGTCTAGTAACATGTAGTAACATGGTGATGATATCTCCCAGCCTGTCTAGTAACATGTAGTAACATGGTGATGATATCTCCCAGCCTGTCTAGTAACATGTAGTAACATGGTGATGATATCTCCCAGCCTGTCTAGTAACATGTAGTAACATGGTGATGATATCTCCCAGCCTGTCTAGTAACATGTAGTAACATGGTGACGATATCTCCCAGCCTGTCTAGTAACATGTAGTAACATGGTGATGATATCTCCCAGCCTGTCTAGTAACATGTAGTAACATGGTGATGATATCTCCCAGCCTGTCTAGTAACATGTAGTAACATGTTGACGATATCTCCCAGCCTGTCTAGCAACATGTAGTAACATGGTGACGGTATCTCCCAGCCTGTCTAGTAACATGTAGTAACATGGTGACGATATCTCCCAGCCTGTCTAGTAACATGTAGTTTACATGGTGATGATATCTCCCAGCCTGTCTAGCAACATGTAGTAACATGGTGACGATATCTCCCAGCCTGTCTAGTAACATGTAGTTTACATGGTGATGATATCTCCCAGCCTGTCTAGCAACATGTAGTAACATGGTGACGGTATCTCCCAGCCTGTCTAGTAACATGTAGTAACATGGTGACGATATCTCCCAGCCTGTCTAGTAACATGTAGTAACATGGTGATGATATCTCCCAGCCCGTCTAGTAACATGTAGTAACATGGTGATGATATCTCCCAGCCTGTCTAGTAACATGTAGTAACATGGTGACGATATCTCCCAGCCTGTCTAGTAACATGTAGTAACATGGTGATGATATCTCCCAGCCTGTCTAGTAACATGTAGTAACATGGTGACGATATCTCCCAGCCTGTCTAGTAACATGTAGTAACATGGTGACGATGATTTTAAAAAAAGAATATGAAATAGGGCCGACACACACAAATGCATGAGTAGTACCAACACTTAATACTGTTATTATTGCCAGTGCTGCCGTATAAGCTAAGTATTTTACACTTAAATGTCAAGCACACAACTTTAACCAATGTATTACAATGGTTTATTACAGATTTAGAAACCATCTATAAACGAATAATTTTATCCGTTAAAAAGCCATTGGGTCCGGGCTCTATCATTTCTAATGACTCCAGTCCATCAGTGTTGTGGCTGGGACCTTTAATAATAACCACAGTATTAATAAGAACTGCAAACAAAGGGCCATGCAGGGCCCAGCCAGGGTCTCATCTGCTCTGAGCTCCGTTCCAAACAGACTAAGCTGAAACTGTCCAAAACATACCCCCCCCCCCCACCATCGTGCCCCTCATCCCCACTGAGGGGGTCATCTCATATCCTGAGAGGTAGGAGGCCAGGATCAAAGTTCAACTGAGACCAGAGAGGAGAAAAAAGGTTTCCCTTGGATTGAATATACCATCGCAAACCAGACAGGGGTGAAAAATCCGACGGACAGACAGTAATGTGAAACAGTTGAGCTTCAAGGCAGGGAAGAGGGTTGAAATGTGGGAAAGAGGCAGAGATGTAAAGTACTTAGGTAAAAATACTTTAAAGTACTACTAAAATCGTTTTTGGAGTATCAGTACTTTACTAATTATATTCTTGACAACTTCTACTTTACTACAAACCCCCCCCCCCTTTTTACTCCATACATTTTCCCTGAAACCCAAAAGTACACGTTACATTTTGAATGCTTGGCAGGACAGGAAATGGTCCAATTCACACACTTATCAAGAGAACATTCCTGGTCATCCCTATTGCCTCTGATCTGGCGGTCTCACTAAACACAAATGCTTTGTTTGTAAATGATGTCTGAGTGTGCCCCTGCTAATCCGTAAATTAAACAAACAAGAAAATTGTGCAGTCTGGTTTGCTTCATTTGAAATGACTTATACATTTACTATGGATACTTAAGTATATTTTAGCAATTACATTTACTTTTGATACTTAAGTATATTAAAAAATATATGTATATTAGACTTACTCAAATAGTGTTTTACTGGTTGACTTTCCCTTTTACTTGAGCCATTTTCTATTAAGGTATCTTTACTTTTACTCAAGTATGACAATTGAGAACTTTTTCCACCACTGGAGATAGGAAACCATTAGATGTGGAGTTTGACATTCACTGCATTTCTCAAATTGTAATTCATTTGATGTGAACTACCAAAACAATATCACAAGATGACTATGTTGATCAAACCTTATACATTATTTGAGTGAGCTTGTACTTACAAAAAGCCTCTCTGGTGAAATAATAATTTACCCTTAACATATCAGCACATTTCTGAGGCATGCCATTTGGTGTGAGAGTGAAATGTCAAACATGATTTTTTTACACGGTTTGTTAATCTTCACCACAAGCCAGCGCTACAGGCAGCCTTCTCCAAAGGCTCACCATGGACAGTGTTATTTATGTCTCAAAGCAAAGCACCCTTATCACCACTAATTTAATGATGTCTCCAGCCATGACAGAAAACATACAGCCCACAGGTTAATCCAGATGAAGGTTCACACTGTCCTGTCCTGTACTCTGACTGGGTCAGGCTGAGGAGAGGACTGTACTGTATAATCATTCTCTATTCAGAGGTCCTCGTTGGTTTATGTGTGGTTAGCATAGGTTACAGCACAGGCAACAGGTCTGTTTTGTGCTCCCTCACCATTAATGCAAGAGGGAGAGGCTGCAGTGTAAAAAAACAAAGCAATCAAATCTGTTCGAGCATTGAAAAACAAACTAATCTTCGGCCTTTCTCTTGAGCCTTTTTCGAGATTGACAGCTTCTCAGGCAGAGAGAGAGAGAAAGAGAGAGACTGTCTGAGACAGAGAAAGAGGCTGAGGTTGTTTTCCCTGCAGAGGCCTTGCCTTGCTCTGGCCCCTCTTCTTAAATGCTAACAGAGGTTTGCCAGGCAGTCAGCCAAGACGATGACTTTGCCTGACCTGCCTGTCAGTCGATCCTGCTGCCTAGCGCCAGACTAAACACTGACACTTTCGACAAGCCTCATTGGCTGCAGCTGCCCTCTCTGGGGCCAATCAGCAGGGAGGGGAGGGATGAAAGACACGGACCAGGGTTCTGAGTGGTGGGGAGAGGAAGAGAGTTGTGCAGAGATAACAGACACACAAAAAAATCCAACCAACCAACCTAGATAGGTATAGCCTCGAAAGAAGGAAATATCACACGACAGGAACAACAATCAATCTGTACTTTTTCTTCCTGACAGAATGACTTTCTATTTCCTGCTATCAAGTTTTTTTCACTGAAATGAGACATTAATAATTCAGGGTAGGTTGTCTAACAATGAATTGGTCCGGGGCCACAGGGTGTCTCTAGTGGTAAATGTCCACTGATAGTCCCTATAAAATGACATTCACCTAAAACAAAGCCTTTGGGGAAGGGATGGTATCCAATTAAGATACGCTATACAGTAGTAGTCATTACACGGATGTAGAGATAGTGGATGCTTTCCGCAAAGGCAGCAAATGTTGAAGGCAGCCAAACAATAACAAAATGAAAGGGCATCAGTCTTTGAATAGCACCGAATTGATTACCTGGCCTGGGCTGGGCAAGCCTTCAGATAGGACCGCTATCAGACCTTGTGCTTTTATACAAGCGTTACTAAAAATGATCAATACCTAATGAATTCCAAACACCAGGAGTTTGGAAATCAAATATGTCCTACACGTGTGTGCACAAAGTCCTCTCAATGGATCGATGGATACGGCATAACACAAAGCTGGAGAAATGCAATGTCTTAATTGACCTGAGCCATTTCAATTAATTCAAAAGACAATTCAAATTGATTGGATTTCTATTGCCCCTTTCATCCTGGAATCTCTGAGAGCTTTACATTGTGTCGCTGACTCCCCTCATGAACTGGCATTGCGTTTTAATTACCAAGGCTTCATATCACAGCTCTCAGGCATTACAACATTAGAACAAGGACACTGGAAAATGCTAATCTTTACACATAGCCATTGGCTTAAAAGCCCAGTGCAATCAAAAATGTGATTTTCCTGTGTTTTATATATATTTTCATACTATGAAGTTGGAATAATACTGTGAAATTGTGAAAATTATGAAAATGTCATTTTGGTGTAAGAGCTTTAGTGTAAGAGCAAATAAATACCAATAATACAAGAGTTTCAAACCTCTGCAAATAAGAGCATTCTTTCCTTCCCACTCAGACCACTCCCAGACAGTCCTAGCTAAATTCTTGCATGAGAAATTGTGCTTTGCTAAGAAGCTATTTGTTTCTATTTACCATTTTAATTGAAAAAAACACTTACAGCAAGGTACTTAATTGTTACACAGAATTGATTTGATATTGAGATAAAAACAGCTGCATTGGGCCTTTAACATTTAAAAAGTGGTAGGCCTGATTGAATTACGAAAGGATTGAGATAAAACTCCAGTATTGCCACCGTATGCAATGTAGTTACAAAGTTCCAGACTGATGGGCCAAAGTCTGCCCGGTAATATGGAGATATCTTTCACTACTCTACCCTCCTGCTGCTGCAGGATAGAGTGATGAAAGATTTACCAAGATGACTACAACTTCTTATGTCACAAAAAAATTGGGGCAGGCAATGTGCTATGGCACTTCCATATGGAACATTGGAAATAATTAATGAAATGGTACAAATCTATGTTATTACATTTCTTATCACAAAAAGATTTCATCTTTAAAATCATACACTGTTACTTGAGCTATCCCATATCCTATAAGGTCCTATTGTGGTAGTGTTAAACAGGTGCTGTTTGTAAGAGTATGTCAATTATTTCAACCCATTGACTCCTTTCTGGAGTCTAGAGAAAAATGTTTGAAATATGTTTAAAACATCAAACAACGTTCACTTCTTTATCCCACCAGATATTTTCCACAGGCCTCTCCAGACAGACAGACAGACAGACAGACAACGAACAGGCTGTAATCTACTGTATTAAGGATAACTTTTCATTTGGCAAGCAGAGTAGGCCGTTTCCATAATGATACCTTCTCTCAGCTTCTCTCAAACCAAATGCTTTCCCCAAAGATAATCCCCTTCACAACCTCTCATTATCAAAGCAATTGACTGACAATGGAAAAAGGAGCACTGGAAATGACACAAATTAGTGTACGCCTTTGGAAAAAAATATTACCCATCTAAGACTGTAATTAGGCTCTTTGCAAAGCAATCAGACACAATTAGGAAGTACCAGTCAATAAGGTAAAACTCACAAGCCGAGGGGAGATGAATTAATATTTTATTGTTTTGAAATGACTATTTGTGCTATTAGATGCCTTTTCCCCAATCCCCTGTAATGCGAAGCCCATTGTTTAGGTAGGGCCTTAGTCTTTCCAGCTGCTGCAGTCCGTTTCTAGGCTAATTCTTCTCCCAAAACAAGTGGTAATGAGCAGCCAGCCAGGTGACTTGCAGGTGAATCAGCTGTATTGCCTCACAATGAGGAAAACCATTAGCCTGTAATTGGCAGTCTTAGTGCCTTCGACTGAGGACGTTCTGTAGGTATGATCAGAATGTTTAACATTACTGTGTTGCTGCTGGCACAATTTCTCAGGTTGTCAAATAACTATTCCATGTACATTCCCATAGCCAGGTTTTGGTGTAGTCTACCTCCATAGCTTGGTCTATGAATTTGAGAGTTGTTTCATTTCTCCAGGCCCAACACTTTATTTTTTACCGAAACTGTGGTGGGGTGGCGGCTTTGTTATTGTTTAAATTAAGGATTCTAGTTTTTAAATGCAAAAATAATTTGGACACACAAAAACAATAATTCACCGTCTACTGTCAAAAACATTGACCAAAATATGTACACTGTATATCGCAAGCTGCCTGAAAGTCTTTCAAAAACCCACAAATAATGTAGGTTACAGAGAGGATTGGATTCAGGTTTTTATTTCAGCACCAATCTTTCTGTGCTGTCTGAAAATACCACAATAATGTTGGATGTGAAAATAAAGCTCCTACCTCTAAATGCTCCCTGATTTGAATACTCATGCAATATGCATTACATCTCACAACTACTTCATGTTTTGATGGTCTACGTTATGTTTCTCAATTCTTACACAACAGAATTAGGTATTTCAACATTTGTCAGATATTGCTGAACTTTTTCTTAACAAATAACCCCACACAACTCTCACTGTATGACAAATTCACATTGTTTCTGCACTGCAAAAAAATATATAATCATTCATGATAATAAAATCACAATGATTTTTATCCGCAAGATAAGTGGGAAATTGTTTTCCATAAGGGACAGGAACAATACTATTTCAGCTAATTGTTCAGGAATATAATGTGGTAAACCATAGTGTTCAGGAATGTAAAAAAAAAAGAGCTCTCAAAATATAAAGGAGAAATGATTGTAAAACGAAAATGAGAGTAATTTAACTATTTTGAGAAATGTTGTTGCATCAACCAGCATAAAGTATATAACTTAATTCTACATGACGTGTTGCAGGGTAAAGACTAAACCATAGGTTAACATGCTGTAGGAGGGGACCCATGCTGAGCATTGGCTTAAAGTTCACGTTTTTGGAATTAAAAAATGTGTCTTCCATTATCATCATCTCTCTGGCCTGGCTTTAGCCAAGGTGACTGACATCCATGCATGGCCTGGAGCTACTGGTATAGCAGGGGAGCAGTCAGAAATAAGTGTTCCTGCTTAAAACATAACGTGTGGCTCCTCACCAAGAAAGCCATATACAGTAGCCTATGCAGGGAAGAAGAGACAGAAGGAGCAGAGCAGAGTAGCACGTGATTTAATCAGTCAGTCAGTGTTGTCAGCCCAGGTCATGGATGATGATTCCAGGCCATTGAGGTTTAAAAGAACTAGAGAATGAGTCCAAGATGGCCGACCGTTGCTTTCAACGTAATCTATTCATGTTCGCAAATGCCGATTCCTCGACCATCTATATCAGGGTTGCATTCGGTTTACTCGGCCCAACTTCACATGTGCACTAGCACTCAGTGCGCACAGGGAGCAGAGCGAGCAGCAATGACGTCATCACTTCATCCAAAAGCATGGCAGACATTGGATGAAAATAAAATATTTATACAGTATCTTCGGCTGTGAGTAAAAAATTATAATATAAAAATAAATTTAAAAAAGTTTGGCCTCAGCAATAATTAGTTGAATAATTCAATGGATTTTATGTGCAAAGGTAATTACGATTGTCTTATTCTGAATTTTCTAATCTGATTCTCTATTGGGCCATCTATGAGAATTGTCTTTCTGAGTCGGACATTAAACTGCAGTATCGAAGCAAGACTGTAGGTGCAGTCGAAAGCGTGCTTCCAGACCGGAACCCTGGCCCCTTGTTGAAGGCAAAGCAAACAGGATGGGACAGAGCAGAGGATTATACTGCAGCCCTGGTGCTTCTACTGGGGCCTCCCCTGCTGCGCTACATGTTCACAGCTCCTTTTGTCTGCTGTTAACCCGTTAAATCCCACGGAAGAGCCCATTCAGGCTGGTGTCACACACCCCGGGGGGCCATTTGGCATGGAACAATGATCTTAAAGGGGTTACATAGTATTGCCACTGATTCCCCCCCCTCCTTTTTGTTTCCTGGGAGGCTTGTATATTCACTTGTTATTCTTATGAACTGCCTCAAGTCGTCGTAAATACCTCTTACAACAAACGCACCCCTAAAGAAGGGAGTGTTCTCCTGGTAAGACAATAGGCACTAGTCATTGATAAGAACACACAGAGGGTATTCAGTGGTATCTCACAGTTGTTCATGATTGTTCATGATTTGTTTTAGTGTGAGGGTTGGAGCATTGTAAGCTGAGCTCTGGGTAACTATGTACAAAACAGATTTACTGCAGTAGTGCCCTATGGAATTCTCTGTGTGAGTGTATAATCTGTGTATATGTGTGCTCTGCAAGAATGTGTCAACACCACAGAATTACTCTCCAAGACATGATTGTGTGTGTGTGCTTGTAAGCAAAATGATGGACACTACAGGAAAAGTCTAATTGCTGCACTATCAAGGTGTGTGTGTGTGTGTGGGTGTGTGTGTGTGTGTGTGTGTGCGCCGAAGACAGAGAGCTGTGCATAGTGTTGTGGGTACAAAGTGACTGGTAGAAAGTGTAATTACTGCAGTAATGCCCTCCATGATTGATGATGTGGGCCCCAGCAACAGCAAAAACCAGTACATTGGGCCAATGGCAGATTACCCTTTTTAAAAATAGCAGCTGATGTGAACAGGGCTGAGCACAAAATGTCTCCCAATCCGCCCAAACGGCGGCCAATTAGTGCTTCCCCCTCAGCCACACAAACCACAGCAATATATGTGCTGTAATATATGTCAATGTGTGGTTCTGTGTATGTGTGTATATTTGTATATATGGAATTGTTTAAATGTCTGACTTATATGAATGTAAGTTAAATGATTGTTATGAGAATATAGCATAATTGAATATATACAAATGAATTTCAAAAGATTTTGGTATGAAGTTTTTCAAATGGGTCAGTCTGGACAAATTTGAGAGTAAAGAAATCTATTTTAATTATTGGAAGAACAATATAATTGTTCAACGATTCAAAACGCTAAGTATTTAAGTGTGAAATGGTCTGAAGTGAAATATGATAGACTATTATAATGCATTTGGCAGAACATATTAAAACAAGTCATTGCTCTGACAATTCCTTTGATTTTCACACTATTTTGTCATTTTGAGATAACCCATGTAATATTGTAAAATGGATGTACACAAAGAAACTAACTCTAATTGACCCAATATTTCTCAGTCAGAGGAGAAGAGCAGCTTTGGCTTTAGAGGCCAGACTTGGACTACACAATAACCCCGTGACTGCTGCACTGCACTGCTCTGTGCAGAATTATTGGAAGGTCTTTTGAAACATTCTTGAAATAAGTGAAGTTCACATTGCAAGTCAAATACTATTTACATTACTGCACTGCAGTATGCATAACCAATTCTCTGTTTTGATCTCTACAATCATCCCCCCACCCACACACCAACCCCATTTTCAGTTGGAGTGCACTTGTCTCCAACCCAATGGCACCTTTTAACTACTATTGAACCAAATGCCTTTTCGCTGGCAACTGTGATGGACCTTTTTTTTTCTCCCCGCATGGAACCTGGAATAGCAATCAGGGTCCTCTGTCTATCCAAGTCATTTTGTCTTAACTGCAGGGCCAGATCTAACCATTTGGGAGCCCTAAGCAAGATTTGGTTGGGTCACCCCCCACCTCTCTGGCAAAACATCTTAGTGAACCCACTTCTTGACGGTGGAGAGAATTTTTTGTTCATTATAGTTAACTTTTATTCTAAAAGGGAAGACATATATTTTACAAATGCACCCTTTATTTACAACATAAATATACATATTATACTCAAACTATATTTAAATATACACATTATACCCAAACTATCAATATATATATATATATATATAGTTTGGTACACACACACACACTACCGGTCAAAAGTTCTAGAACACCTACTCATTCAAGGGTTTTTCTTTATTTTTACTATTTTCTACAATGTATAATAATAGTGTAAACAATAAAATTATGAAATAACACATAGAATCATGTATTAACCAAAAAAGTGTTTAAACAAATCAAAATATATGTTATATTTGAGATTCTTCAAATAGCCACCCTTTGCCTTGAAGACAGCTTTGCACACTCTTGACATTTTCTCAACCAGCTTCACCTGGAATGCTTTTCCAACAGACTTGAAGGAGTTCCCACATATGCTGAGCCCTTGTTGGCTGCTTTTCCTTCGCTCTTCACATCCCAAACTGTCTCAATTTAGTTGAGGTCAGGGGATTGTGGAGGCCAGGTCATCTGATGCAGCACTCCATCACTCTCCTTCTTGGTCAAATAACCCTTGCATAGCCTGGAGGTGTGCTGGGACATTGTCCTGTTGAAAAATAAATTATAGTCCCACTAAGCCCAATCCTGGTGGGATGTCATATCACTGCAGAATGCTGTGGTAGCCATGCTGGTTAAGTGTGCCTTGAATTCTAAATAAATCAAAGACAGTGTTAACAGCAAAGCACCCTCACACCATAACACCTCCTCCTCCATGCTTTACGGTGGGAAATACACATGCAGAGATCATCTGTTCACCTACACCGTGTCTCACAATGACATGGAGGTTGGATCCAAAAATCTCCAATTTGGACTCTAGACCAAAGGAAACATTTTCACCGGTCTAACATCCATTGCACGTGTTTCCTGGCCCAAGCAAATCTTTTCTTATTATTGGTGTCCTTAAGTACTGGTTTCTTTGCAACAATTTGACCATGAAGGCCTGATTCACACAGTCTCCTCTGAATAGTTGATGTTGAGATGTGTCTGTTAGTTGAACTCTGAAGCATTTACTTGGGCTGCAATTTCTGAAGCTGGTAACTCTAATTAACTTATCCTCTGTACCTGGGTCTTCCATTCCTGTGTCGATCCCATGAGAGCCAGTTTCATCATAGTGCTTGATTGTTTTTGCGAATGCACTTGAATAAACTTTAAAAGTTCTTGAAATGTTCCGTATTGACTGATGTATTAAAGTAATGTTGGACTGTCGTTTCTCTTTGCTTATTTGAGCGGTTCTTGCCATAATATGGATTTGGTCTTCCACCAAATAGGGCAATATTCTGTATACCTTCCGCCCCACCTTGTCACAACACAACTAATATGGCTCAAACGCATGAAGAAGGAAAGAAATTCCACAAATTAACTTTAAAAAGGCACACCTGTTAATTGAATTGCATTCTAGGTGACTACCTCATGAAGCTGGTTGAGAGAATGCGAGGAGTGTGCAAAGCTGTCATCAAGGCAAAGGGTGGCTATTTGAAGAATCTCAAATATAAAATATATTTTGATTTGTTGAACACTTTTTGGGTTACTACATGATTCCATGTGTTATTTCATAGTTTTTATGTCTTCACTATTATTCTACAGTATAGAAAATAGTAAAAATAAAGAAAAACCCTTGAATGAGTAGGTGTGTCCAAACTTTTGACTGGTACTGTATATATATAAAAAATACAAAAACAGTCATGGGAAGCACAAATAAATCATCACATATCACCCAGAAGAACAGTTATATTCCTCCACAATAAGTCCCAAATCAATACTTTAAATTGTCCGAATGGCACCAGAACATCAAGATGAAATGTATTTTGAATTTTGTTCCAGCAATATGGTGCATTAAAACTAAAAGCAGATTTACCTCAGTGGAGACCCTAGGAACCTTAAGAGTTAACCAGTCATGTGAAGGGTTAGGAAACTCAGATGTCTATACTTCAACAGCAAAGTTAGTTATGAATGACGTTTATGAAGTAGGGCCTTGTAAACAATAAGTAATGTAGAGATCTATGGGTCGTTAGCGAAGTCCAGCCAACGTTTTGATACAGGATGCAGTGATGAGTATAGAAACTGTCACCTGTAACAAAATGAAGGGCACCATGGTAGATTGCATCCAAAGGTTTAAGAGTAGTAGCAGCTGCAGTTTGATAAATAATATCACCATAATCAAGAACAGATAAAAAGGTTGACTGAATAATCTGCTTCCTGCGGAGTAGAGAAAGGCACAATCTGTTTCTGTAGAAAAAAGCCTACTTTAAATCATAGCTTCTTAACCAGCTCATCTATATATTTTTTTAGAGATCATATCCAGATCAATCCAAATTCCTAAGTATTTATAAGCAGGAACATGTTCAATTAGAGAACCATTTAATGAGTGAACATGTAGTTCATCTGAAACATTCTTACGAGAGTTTGAAAACAACATGTATTTCCTTTTGCTCGTATTAAGCAAACGTTTTAAAATCAGCAAGGGGATCCTGCATAGCAATAAAATCTGACTGTAGTTTTGACACAGTCAGATAAACAGCCGGGGCAATAGCATGCATACTGTAATAGGGTCATCTGCATATATATGAAGTTTTTAACAGATTGGCCAATAGTGTTTATATAAATAGTGAAGAGAATACGTCCCAAAATTGACCCCTGTGGTCTGTATGTACATCAAGAAGACTTAACCCCATTAATCATGATGGCCTGAGTTCTGTCACTAAGATAATCATGAAACCATGAACAGGCGTCAGAACTCAGGTCTATCAAGGACAACTTGTGCAATAAAATCGCATGATCAACACTATCAAAAGCTTCTGACAAGTCCACAAACAAACAGCACATTTCATTTTAGTGTCTAAAGCATTGACAAGATCAATAACAACTAAAGTGGTTGCTGTAATAGAGATAAAGTCATTTTAAAGTAAATTTCCTGCAATTCTACACGTTTTGCCACAATATGTAGAGAAAAGGTTGCCATTTCAAAGTACGTTTTCTATAATTCTACACGTCGCCATGGGGCAGAGAGAAAATTTAGCAATTTTATAACACAATTTATGCAATTCTATTCATTTTTCCATAAGTCAGAGAAAAATAAATCTGTTTTACAGCAAATTGTCTGAAATTCTACCCATTTCGCCATGGGATGGAGATAATTTCAGCTTGAAAGAAAATTTTCTGGAATTCTATACAATTTGCTATGACTGATTTCAAGTGCTATCGGAAGCTCCTAGTTCCCAGTGGGAATTATTTTTGTTTTGTGTTTTGGGTCTTGGCCCCATAGCAGCCTGGGGCCCTAAGCGACCGCTTATGCCTGGAGCTGGCCCTGCTTAACCCGACATTTGGATATGAAGCCTGACCCAAAACCAAAGGGATCAAGTATGCCAGAATATTCTACATGTAATTATTAACAGTGTGTTAACTGTCCAAACTATTTGTTTTAGCTAATGGAATGGATACTGAAATACCCAACCATTTTTCCACAAGTTTCCACAAATAGAAAATACCATGGAATGACTTGACAGAAATAGCTGATGTATAGGGCTACATGGAATTTTTAAAGTACTCTAATCATGCTTATTATATAGCACATAATTGTAAAATGTATGATTTTATTTGCCACTATATACCTCAATTTACATCAAACCTTTTATTCTTTATGTTAAGATATACTGCTTACATCAACAACATAAATAATATTTACTTCTCACATCTGTTTACACAGCCCTATCTATGCCCTCACAAACCACAATGTATCATGTCTAATATTTGATAAAGCTAAGTTGGTGTTCTCACGCAACCACTTCCAATGAAGGATTACAAAGAAAACATGCCAGAAGAGAAGTATATTGTACCTACGATAACAAAAAAGTCATGCAGCTCCACACAGTTACCATGCAAATCTAGCAAGTTAAAATATAATAATAATTCCTATATACTTAAATTATTTGTAAAGAAGATTGAGAGAAACACCAACACCACTTTACCAACACCACTTTAAGCAGCTCAAAACCAAACGCAGCATTAAGGTGTGCTCACAGAGCCTAGCGTTGAGTCCCTTTCTCTACGTTAGTGTTCATTTCTCTCATTGGTATTTAATCCGGTCGCAGCTCCCTGAGCAGGTGAAGTCAGCCAAAGACTTTCCCACGGTCCGGGAGCAAATCCTCCGCCCCGAGCCCTTCCTCAGGGGCGGCCATCTGTCCGTTCTGTTTGGTGTGTGTTAGGGGGCAAGCATCAGCTGCATGACCAAATTCAACGTTCCAACACTCCCCCTGCCTGCCTGCCTCCCACTCTACCCCTATCCCCCTGCCCTCTAAAAGACATCAAACAAAACAAACTCAATGGTCACAGCCCAGGCCCTAAAAAACTAAAACAAACAAATGTGATTGCTATTTTTTAGGTATGTGACTTATCACTAAAAAATATTTTCACGTAAAAATGTATGTTATTACATAATTAGAGAAGGTTCAAATAAACAACTATACAGTAGCAAGAAAAAGTATGTGAACCCTTTGAAAATACATGTCTTTTTTGAACACACCGTGTAAACATTCACAGTGCAGGGTGGAAATAGTATGTTAACCCTTGGATTTAATAACTGGTTGACCCTCCTTTGGCAGCAATAACCTCAACCAAACGTTTTCTGTAGTTGCGGATCAGACCTGCACAACGGTCAGGAGGAATTTTGGACCATTCCTCTTTACAAAACTGTTTCAGTTCAGCAATATTCTTGGGATGTCTGGTGTGAACTGCTATCTTGAGGTCATGCCACAGCATCTCAATCGGGTTGAGGTCAGTAGTCTGACTGGGCCACTCCAGAAGGCGTATTTTCTTCTGTTGAAGCCATTCTGTTGTTGATTTACTTCTGTGTTTTGGGTTGTTGTCCTGTTGCATCACCCAACTTCTGTTGAGCTTCAATTGGTTAACAGATAGCCTAACATTCTCCTGCAAAATGTCTTGATAAACTTGGGAATTCATTTTTCCATCGATGATAGCAAGCTGTCCAGGCCCTGAGGCAGCAAAGCAGCCCCAAACCACGATGCTCCCTCCACCATACTTTACAGTTGGGATGAGGTTTTGATGTTGGTGTGCTGTACCTTTTTTCCTCCACACATAGTGTTGTGTGTTCCTTCCAACCAACTCAACTGTAGTTTCATCTGTCCACAAAATATTTTGCCAGTAGCCCTGTGGAACATCCAGGTGCACTTTTGCAAACTTTAGACGTGCAGCAATGTTTTTCTGGGACAGCAGTGACTTCTTCCATGGTGTCCTCCCATCAACACTATTCTTGTTTAGTGTTTTACGTATCGTAGACTCGTCAACAGAGATGCTAGCATGTTCCAGAGATTTCTGTAAGTCTTTAGCTGACACTCTAGGATTCTTCTTAACCTCATTGAGCATTCTGCGCTGTGCTCTTGCAGTCATCTTTGCAGGACGGCCACTCCTAGGGAGAGTAGCAACAGTGCTGAACTTTCTCCATTTATAGACAATTTGTCTTACCGTGGACTGATGAACATCAAGGCTTTTAGAGATACTTTTGTAACCCTTTCCAGCTTTATGCAAGTCAACAACTCTTAGTCTTAGGTCTTCTGAGATCTCTTTTGTTCGAGGCATGGTTCACATCAGGCAATGCTTCTTGTGAAGAGCAAACTCAAATTTTGTGAGTGTTTTTATACGGCAAGGCAGCTCTAACCAACATCTCCAATCTCGTCTCATTGATTGGACTCCAGGTTAGCTGACTCCTGACTCCAATTAGCTTTTGAAGAAGTCATTAACCTAGGGGTTCACATACATATTCCAACCTACACTGTGAATGTTTAAATTATGTTTTCAATATAGACAAGAAAAATACAATAATTAATGTGTGTTATTAGTTTAAGCACACTATGTTTGTCTATTGTTGTGACTTAGATGAAGATCAGATCCAATTTGACCTGAAATCCAAGTAATTCCGAAGGATTCACATACTTTTCCTTGCCACTGTACATCTGGTTCAATAATAATGTCGTATTATACAATACAAATTAAAATATATATATAAAGTTGGTCATCCATTTTAGACAATAAAAAAAAACGAAACAATTAAAGAGTACATTCAGTTCCGCAGTCATTTGCTCACATTATGAATCTATTAATTGTATTTGACAAACTGAGGCTAAAACTTTTAAGTTAAAGGCTGGGGGTGAATCCTCATTAAGAAGCTATCCCTGCCTTTCAAAAAAAAGAGTTCACCACATAAACCTTGACCTTTGTTCTCTGGGAAGATAAATCATCTACGCTGCTGACTTGCACAGAACAATACCCTTCCCGCAAACAAAAGCAAAGCCGCTTAAAAGCAAGAAGAATAAAAATTATATCTCACCTCCTCATCACAAAATATTTTACCTTGATTTTTGTTTCGCAGTGATCATGTGACGCACTTTCCTTTCCTCTCTCCTACGCACCCCGCCGCCCCCATCCCCAAACGTATACCCCTACTCCTATTTTGTCCTCAAACATGCCATGTGTTATAATTTTATTTACCACTCTGCTGCTGCTGTGGATATGGTCCTCGCCCCAGCCCGGCCCGCCCGTATTTTAAAATGCGTGACATTGCCTCAGAGGGAGCATGAGAACTGAGCTTCCTCAATAGCGGGGTTCCCATACCCGGCCCGTAACCATGGAAGCAGATGCCTGCCCTCCCGGCCCTCCTTACCTCCTGGCAGCCGCGGGCTTTGAGCTGCTCCGGCACTGAAAAGAAGGGCCCGCCTGGCTTTCTCCTCGCCCTGACCGAACTTGCACCGCTCCTCAAAAGGAGCCATTGAACAGGTCACTGGTCTAGACTTGTTTGCACGGTCCAGGGAGCAGCCTTGATGTAACCCTTGCTCTCCCCTCACTCTTTCTCTCTCCTCTCCTTCCACTCTGCCTGCCACACCAGCCGCCGAGCGACTGCAGACTGTGGAAGGGTGGCGGGGGGGACATCGGAGACGTGGATTTGAAAAGGAGCCCGTCCGATTTTGCCATTGTGCCTTTTCATTCATCGATCGAATGAATATCGAACCTTCTGTCCGTGCATGTGTGAAACAGATAGCTTAGCAAGCATTTTTTTTCTGCTCAGGTCTGGTTTGTGTTGTGGGCCAGACCAGTGTTTATTTTTCCGTTCTCTCTTATAAGACTAATTTTCCTTTCAATCTATTTTTACTGATGCTCCAACAGAACCATTATTCAATCATAGACTAACCTTATTTTAGCTTGTTATAACTGATTTAGATAATAGCGGTTATCTAATAATTTCAGTACAACCCACTGGTATAATTTGTCCTCCACTATATCTATTGATCTTGTCAAATGTTGATATTGTGATTTTAATTTAGATTAATAATTATGAATCCATGGTAAATAAAATGTCTCATTAGCATCAGTTATTATCACAATGATGAAGTACAGAGAAATAGCATCAGTTAGTATCACTATGATGAAGTACAGAGAAATAGCATCAGTTATTATCACTATGATGAAGTACAGAGAAATAGCATCAGTTAGTATCACTATGATGAAGTACAGAGAAATAGCATCAGTTAGTATCACTATGATGAAGTACAGAGAAATAGCCTCAGTTATTATCACTATGATAAAGTACAGAGAAATAGCATCAGTTAGTATCACTATGATGAAGTACAGAGAAATAGCCTCAGTTATTATCACTATGATGAAGTACAGAGAAATAGCATCAGTTAGTATCACTATGATGAAGTACAGAGAAATAGCCTCAGTTATTATCACTATGATGAAGTACAGAGAAATAGCATCAGTTAGTATCACTATGATGAAGTACAGAGAAATAGCATCAGTTATTATCACTATGATGAAGTACAGAGAAATAGCATCAGTTATTATCACTATGATGAAGTACAGAGAAATAGCATCAGTTATTATCACTTTGATGAAGTACAGAGAAATAGCTGGAATTGTATGTAGTTACAAAAATATTTGAGTTGTGAAAATATATATATTTCTATGTCCTCAGTATTCATTAAAACATCATCATTTCTGAAAATATTTCTAACTTCACATTTTTACTCTTTAGCTTGTTTTCAAAATGGTCACATCAATTTAAAGTGATATTGTATCTCCTTTGCCTCCTTCATATTTAAAACGGTGAGTAAGTTAATGATTGCATATTCATACTGTGCATATGAAGATTTGTATTATACTTTGTTTAATGATGTTTTATAAGTATTATTTGTTTGCATCATAAAAGATGTGGAAACAGCGCTTAAATAATAACTATTTTCAGCTTTCCGCAATCAACAGTAAATCACAAATGGTAGTCTATCCCAACATAAAAGCCCAGACTAAAACAACTCAAGATAATGACGGTTTCAACACAAACAAAATTACATCTGACATTTATGTAGTTTGTGTTTTCAGTTAGACTAACCTCCTGCTGTGCGTGTGTGTGTGTGTGTGTGTGTGTGTGTGTGTGTGTGTGTGTGTGTGTGTGTGTGTGTGTGTGTGTGTGTGTGTGTGTGTGTGTGTGTGTGTGTGTGTGCATTAGGTGGATTAGCTCTCCCAAACTCACCAATAGCCTTAGCAAAAGAGTGAGAAGATTAATGTCAACATTTCACCGTTGCTCACTTGAGGATGTGTTCACAATGATCTGCAGCCCCGTCAGCACAAGCTCTGCTTGCACATGTATTACATTTCTGCCACGACTTTTTACCTCTTATTTTTGACTCACTAATGAGATTGCAGTAAAATGTAAAAAGTAGGAATAGACTTCTAGGCAAGAAAAATGTGTAAAAGTGTGACTAGGGCCTACACAAAACCTACACACATTCACATACAGTATATGCGCACACGCACACACCCCCACACACACATACATAATTTGCTGCTGGCACTCTGTTCTTTATTTTTACTATTTTTGTTCTTCTTCTTCTTATTATTATTATTTATCCTGATGCCTAGTCACTTTACCCTGTCTTCATGTACATACCTACCTCAAATACCTCGTACACCTGCACAGTCATCTGGTACTGGTACTCCCTGTATATAGCTCCACAGTGATCTGGTACTGGTACTCCCTGTATATGGCTCCACAGTGATCTGGTACTGGTACTCCCTGTATATAGCTCCACAGTGATCTGGTACTGGTAACTCCTGTATATAGCTCCACAGTGATCTGGTACTGGTACTCCCTGTATATAGCTCCACAGTGATCTGGTACTGGTACTCCCTGTATATAGCTCCACAGTGATCTGGTACTGGTAACTCCTGTATATAGCTCCACAGTGATCTGGTACTGGTAACTCCTGTATATAGCTCCACAGTGATCTGGTACTGGTAACTCCTGTATATAGCTCCACAGTGATCTGGTACTGGTACTCCCTGTATATAGCTCCACAGTGATCTGGTACTGGTAACTCCTGTATATAGCTCCACAGTGATCTGGTACTGGTAACTCCTGTATATAGCTCCACAGTGATCTGGTACTGGTACTCCCTGTATATAGCTCCACAGTGATCTGGTACTGGTACTCCCTGTATATAGCTCCACAGTGATCTGGTACTGGTACTCCCTATATATAGCTCCACAGTGATCTGGTACTGGTACTCCCTGTATATAGCTCCACAATGATCTGGTACTGGTACTCCCTGTATATATCTCCACATTGATCTGGTACTGGTACTCCCTGTATATAGCTCCACAATGATCTGGTACTGGTAACTCCTGTATATAGCTCCACAATGATCTGGTGCTGGTAACTCCTGTATATAGCTCCACAGTGATCTGTTACTGGTACTCCCTGTATATAGCTCCACAATGATCTGGTACTGGTAACTCCTGTATATAGCTCCACAGTGATCTGGTACTGGTACTCCCTGTATATAGCTCCACAATGATCTGGTACTGGTACTCCCTGTATATAGCTCCACAATGATCTGGTACTGGTAACTCCTGTATATAGCTCCACAATGATCTGGTACTGGTAACTCCTGTATATAGCTCCATTCTTGTGTATTTTATTTTACTCCTCATGTTACAATTTGATAAATTTTTAGATCTAAATTGTTTAAAAATATTGGTTATTGGTTTGTTTTCCTTAATTAATCAGTGAATTATTTTACATAGATTTTGTTTAGAAGCGAATGTGCAACAACAAAATAGATATTTTTCTATGTGAATATAATTGAGGACATTTATTGAGAAGTTCCTATTCCATTTACTCTATTGTCTTGAATATATTGGTATGCTACACACGTTGTCAGGGATACAACTGAATACGTATGTAAATGTAACATATTTTTTAATGCCGAGTTAAACATACGACCCATGTCTATTGTCACTGGTAATGATGGCTTATTTTACACAATAAAATGTGATTACAATAGAACATTGAAAAATCTAATTCAGGAGAGAAAACTTGCTAAACATAATTGTGTTGATTTTCGTAGTTCTAAATTCTAGAGCCTTGCAATGAGAAGCAGCGATCTACTGCTGTCCATTTGACATGTTGCTATGGAGGAGGTGGAGGCAGGGCATAAGCAGGACAAAACGGGGCAGAAAATGAGCAAATTCAAAGGCAGAAGAAGGAAAATAATGTGTGGAGTGAGAAGACAAAGGCATTGTGTCCTCAGGATCCCTAAAACAATCAAGGCCTCCATAATGAACACTAGCCTGCCTTGAAACACATTGCTACTGCTGCTGCCACCACTTCTACTGCTGCCACAGCCCACATCCACCACAGAGCAACACACAGTAAATAAAGGAAACAGTGCATAAACACACAACCACATCACTTTAACAGACAGACTGAGAGGGCTGGTGTTGGGGTTATACCACAGAGATAGAAAAGAGAACAGATGCACTTCCTAAGCACTTTGTTCTGAGCTACAGAAAAAACACATCCAGGCAATTATGTGAAACCTGGGTGAACATAAGCATCTACAATGCATATGATGAACACATGTAAATTGCTAAGACGGCATGTTGTGGCAAGGAATAAATGGAATGGTAGATTGTGGATAAAATGGACTAATAGATTAGTATAATTGAAAACTTGAATCAAAATACAAACGACAGAGTGCATACAACTATGACAATGGATTTAAAATATTAACATATAAATACACCATACTGACATATACACATAACATCCGTTTAAGTATGATTTTAAATGTTTAGTTCAAATGTTTTTGGAAGCGGAGTTTAAGAAATTGTATTATTTGAGGCCAACCTTTTGTATTTCTGTCATATTAATATTGTGATAATAATCAAGGCTACATTAGATATTATATAGTATTATAAACTCACATTGAATCGATTATTATGAATTAGTTGCAAATAATACCAATCAAACTAAAACAATTTAACCATTGTTTCTGTTACTTGTATGATTCAACTTGTGTGAAAACGAAATATCAGGTTATAAATTCATTAAAGTAGGTATTTCTTGGTCAAATATAACCCCTTCAATATTCAGTATTTTACCTTTATTTAACCAGGCAAGTCAGTTAAGAACAAATTCTTATTTTCAATGACGGCCTGGGAACAGTGGGTTAACTGCCTGTTCAGGGGCAGAACGACAGATTCAGCTCGGGGGTTTGAACTCGCAACCTTCCGGTTACTAGTCCAACGCTCTAACCACTAGGCTACCCTGCCGCCCCAGTCTGTAGGATAAGTGCGGTTTGTGAGAAGTTATAACCAAAAACTAGTTTGACTTTTATATGAAAATGTATGAATGTAAATAATAGATATTTAACAAAGAAGTTGTACTTTGCTAATTCAATTTAACTGCTTGAAATAAAGCAAAGTACATGCATTATATGAGAGCATAACAACGTATGAACAATTTAAGTCTGAAGGGTGAAAGAGTGAGTTGTGAGAGATATGGTGAGACATCTGAGGAGACAAATGTGTATTGAAGTCTAGAGAAACTAAAAGGGAGAGAGGGGTGGAGATAGGGAGGTAGATAAGTATGTGACTGGGGCTCATTGGCCAGGAGAGGACATAAGGACTGCCACACAGACAGTGCCCCTTTGGTGGGAACAATAGCCACCGAAGGGGCACTGGGTCACAGAGCGCGGAGGGTTCGAGTTTAAACCTCTCTGTGAAGATATGTGCCGCACCGACACGGAAAGACTGACAAAATCAGCCACTGTGTAGGGCAACATGAAGACAGGCACACTCAAACATGCTGGCACACACACATAAAACCCAATGATAAAATACAGCAAATACTTTATATTGCATTCGTTATAGTATTATTAATAACATTGAATTCAGTTATTCTAGAAGCAATTCATGTTTTATATTTACTCTCTGCGGTCTCAGTCTATTTAATGCATGGGATCTGCATGGGATAAAGTACTGCCATAATATAAAATATACAATTTTGTATAGAATTAAAAGCTATGAGTATCTTCTCCTAAAATAGTCAAGCCACAGCAAGTGCTGGAACAAATCAGTCATGTCATCATGATAAGACACAATTCAGTTCAATACAATTTTCAACTTAACCTTGACCACCACTTATAATGAAAAGCCGAGCAGAATTAAAGCAAGCTTTCAGCATTGGACCAAGCGGGTCCAGCCTGATATTGCACATATTGTAAACCATCCATCACATTTGGCTCCTCACATTTGAATGACAGCAGAACAGAAATCGATTAAAAGGTAACGAGACATATTTTGATCCCCCCCCCCTCCCGCTATCCTCATCCACAAGCCCATCTCCGATGGTCAGCCTGGCCCGTGACCTGAACGCAAACAAGCAGCTCCGTCACCATGGCCCTGCCTAGAGACAGCAGCAGCATCAGCAAACTACACGCTACAATACAATCTAGTGACGCAATGTCAGAGCAGCAGAGAGGTGACCCAAGGATCCTAGCACAGAGCCATCACACATCGTTAAGAGCAGAGAATGTCAATGAGCCACAAGGGAAACTTTAGACATTTTAAAAACTTGGAGAAATGCATAGTCCATTCAGTTGTCAGATAGATAACTCTGTCTGTCCCCTACGTTTTGGTCGTGTCGAGACCATTCTTGCCTTTTTGAATGGCGATTGGATGGGCAGCATACCATGTGACTCATGAGCTAACATGTGACATCTCTGTGTTGAAGTTTTGATCCCGGTACTGTGTGCTTTGGGGAGGGGACCCTCACTGACACTGTTGCTTTTCACCACCATTCCACGTACTATGGCACATACATGCCCCCCACCCCCACCCCACACACACACTAGTTTAACACCGACACTGTCGCTCTCAATCCCTCTTCCCCTCTCAAACACCCACAAAGGCTTGTCACACCCTCTCTCAGGTCAAGCCTACAGGCACCCACACAAAGCATTGAGTGCATCATAATCTCCCCATCCTACGTAGTTAGGGCCCTCCAACACTAGCCTAAGGCATGCAGGCAGTCAGGCGACAGCAGGAAACATCATTAGTAATCTGGCTCTTGATGGTTGCCCAAAATTACCACAACATTTAAAAAGTTCATTTAAAAAGAGAATCACACAAGCTGACGAATTACATTTCAATGGTTCATTTTAAAGCAAATAACATGAGCTGACATTGTCATATGAGTACAATTCCCTAAAATACACAACTCTGCCAGAATACTGTATTACACACATACCATATTTGGCAGTGCTCAGAAATGTTTTCTATAATTTTATTGTTAACAAATTCTGGAGTTGACTGCAAAATAACATTTTTGTAATGACTCTCTCACAAACACAGAAGCTAGGATAATGACTGCGGTAGATTGGTACAGTTGTGTAGTACATACAAACACAGAAAAGCCTCTCATTTCAACACATTTAGTTTGACAAATTAAACTGTTATAACTCATGTATATCATTTGTAAGAGGATAGACTAAGCAGTGGACTACTTTAGGATACAGAACCTATGCACCGTGTGAGAGATAATCACAAAAGCAGTGTGAAAGCCAGCCATACCCTGCTTCTGTCACCACAGAAAAACACTAGCTTTAGAAGATGCTGTTGTTGCCTCAGAACAAAGAAGCCAGTCCCATTACCACAACTCAGAAGGCCCTTTAATTAGGTGGAAAGCAACAAATCCTCCCTATTCACAGAGAAGAGGACACTTGTGGTGGTGGAGTGGATTGTCAGTGAAAGACACTCGTCCTCATAACGCCACCGAAGGAGCATCCCTCTCACTAAGACACACACACCGCGCCGCCTTACAAATAGCCTGTGTGTGTTAACAAGCCCATCGTCTGCTTGTCCTGCTCAATTGTTGTTTAAATTAGGCCTAATGGAGAAACAAAACAGCAGCACACAGTCATTTAGGAGAGTGGTTGCTCTTTTAGTGATCACCACACTATGGTGTCTGTTACCTAATGCACTACACATCACTGCTAATGAGCTGATGACAGTCTTGAAAATGTCATAGAGAAAAAGGTAAATATCAAGATCAAAATGATATGATTAAATGGTATACGGTCAGAGAACTGTATACTCCCATATTACTAAATATATCTGGCTAAATAAACATGCAAATTAACTAAATATATATTTCCCCCAAAAATCTAAAAATAATATTACAATTTCAGGGAAAAATTACATATGCTTTATCAGTCTATAGATTTCCGAAGGCAACACAAGGCAGACCATTTTCTCTCATTTTCTGAGCAGCCATAATTACTAAAACCTATATAATTGATGTAAACATGTTTTTAAATTAAGTTTCTCAGATGAAAAATAAATCAAAGTTCTGTAAAGATTTGTGATTATTCTTTAATATGTAAAGATGATTTTGTTTGCCACGTGGGGGGAATAGACTGACAATTAATGTTTGAATAAAGAACATTTATTTCAATGTGTGATTCCATATTTTTTACATAATGAGCTATTAATTATTTTTAAGAAACAAATAAGTATATCTCTTTTTAAAATGTTTAAAATAGGTAAGTGCACAAACATAGCACCCTGTATGTATTTAACAATTTTGCAACACAGAGTAACATTAGCAGCCAATCGGGTGATAACATTTAATCCTGTAGGACAAAAAACAGCATATCCACTGAGAAAAATCTCATTATGGAACCTTGCTGATATAGTTCGGTCTGGAGATGACTTTACTTTGTATGACAGGAACACATACAAGGAAATGCAATGTATTAAATGTATTAAAGATGCAGGTCCTGAAATATGATTTAAATTCACATATAATAATACAAGGAGATAATCTAAAATGCAAATAAAAACACACTCTTTTGTTTACGAATTACCATGGAATTTAAGTTAATTTGAGGTTATACATTGTGACTCATTCGTCTTTAGTCAGCCACAGTACGTTTTGGCAAGAAGCCTAGGATATTGAATGACCTTTTACACATAAAATATTGCTTAACCAAACTGAGTGCAATACACAATTTAAACAAATACAATAACTAAAATGAATAACGCAAAATCTGAACAAATGTCAAATTCAATTGATCTAAGAGAAAAAAAATGAAAGAACTTTGAAATTGGTCAGTATTTCATTGAGTAATATTGTTGGGTATTAAGGCAGAAAAAAACTGCCTAGGTGGCTTAACACTGAAAACTTTAAACCAATTAAAATGTAAATTGAAATGAAGGCCTCTTAGGATAGGGAAATACATCCACTTAGTCAAGGAGAATCATGGTCATAGAGCCATACTAACAGTTTGGCTGGTCAACACACAAAAGAGAGAGAGTAAGGAGGGGAAAGGATACGAAATGACAGAAGAGGACAAATCTTGGGGCATGACTATCCGTCTACTGTATATTCATGTGTACCTAATTGTGCAAGTGTGTGTACATTATGAGAACGAGTTTCAGTGTCTGTTGGTGAGAGTGTGTGTGCACGCACATATGTGTGTGAATGTATGAGTTTGAGTGTGTGTGAGTTCCAGAATGTGTGTGAGTGTGAGTGTGTATAGTGCTGATGGAATGTGCTTTCCTTTCAGCTCTCTCCTGGTCCGGGAGCCAAAGGCCGCCAGCGGCATTAAAGCTGGAATCCTTAGTGGTGAAACTGCCACGTCCGTTTGCGATATTACACCAACAAAGACATTACTTCAAACAACGAACACTGTTTACTTTTCTTCTGATTGCACATCAGTGCATGAGTGATAGAACAGCAGAGGAGATGAGGCTTGGTCGGTATACCGTATGCCGGGGTATTTGGAAATAGTCACAGGATGGTTTTTCAATACCGTCAATACCTTTGAAACATTTTGTTTTTTACGTTTTTCAATACATTTTAATATATTTGTAGCTACTTTTTAAGTAAATACATACAGTAAGCTTGTGCAATACATTAGGAGATAAAGCAGATTGCGTTCTTCATTTCACCTGTCACATTATTTTACATTATGAAGCTTACTGTAGTTCCCCAAAACCGTCGAGCCAGTCATATGTTTGTTTGTAAATAGCAAAACAGGAGAAAGCGGGAGCAGGTGAGTCTAGCTGTCTATTGACAGGGTCACGTTTTATATTGAAAGTCAGTGTTTTTTTTTTTGCTTCAATAGAGTGATCGCGGACTTGCAACTATAGTTTTCCTTCACCGAAAATAAATTAGTACCACACAATCTGCAGAAAATAGCTTAATTGTCATCCGATGACAACAGAAGTGCAACACTATTTGGCTGGCAGCCACACAAGTAAATGAAAAAGCAAGGTATTTTTTTGCAAAAAAAACGATGCATGGCCATCAAATGTCTAATGTTTATCATAGAAAGAATGTAACCAGCTACATTTCCTAATGTTTTGCTTAAAGTTAATATTTTTGTTTGCGCTCATTAGCATATTTAGCTAGCAGTCTCCTATGGAAATGTACTATTGCTTGTGCTAATTTTGTTAGCATTCTGGTAATAGACGCTCAATGGGCTTTTTTGCATACTTTTGTGTGCGCCCCCTTGTGTTCTAAATCGGTAATACCGTAAATCCCGGTGTGAGAGAAGGACGGTATGAGGAAATAAAAATCTGGATACGCCCCAACCCTAGAGTAGATTAAAAAAAATATTCTTGATGCTCGAGCTCCTCTCAGGGTTTTAAGAAACAAAACAAAAACAATAACAAATGTGCCTGTGGCGGTCAGTGGCACTGTTTTCCCTAATGCAGATCTCAGCTTTAAGCCAGCACTGGCTGCCATTCATTACCACATCAAGTTAATGTGAGAACCTACCCCCCATTTCCATATGAATGCTTAAGAAAACCGCAGGATCCCTAGAACAAGGAGGCGACGCAAGGAGGGAAAACACACATTTTCTCCCCTGGATAATACATAGCTCACAGACCCCCTGCACCTCCCCAGCTCTCAGATCATGTGGATGACCCTGCCATATGAACGTCGTAAACAGCGAACACAGGCACACACACACACACGGACAGCCGTGCGTGCACTCACACACACACAAAGGTCAACCCATTGTCAGCACAGCAGCTTGTGAATCAAAACACTAATGCATACGCACGTGTAGACTCATACACACACACTTAGAATTCCGCCCAAACTGCACCCCAGCACCTCAGTAACAGAGTTCATCTAGACAAAGAGTGGAGCCAGAGTGACTCTACAGCGTGGAGCAGTAAGCAGCACTGCGACAACACTAGCGATTCACACTGATATTTCAAACAGTCACACATGCCGGATAGACACAAACAAACCGAGAGAAAATCAGAACACCTTTGTTCTCACATATGTATACAAAAAAAATATTACGGACATACACTTGCAATAATGAATACATTCACAAACTTAGACTGGCCATAGGAAACGTGTGGTGATGTACATAGCTCCTCTATGCAGACACGAGAGAGATTAGCCTGTATGGTTTATGACCACCACAGAGCACAGTGCAGAGCCACCGCCAGCCTACCTCCACCACTGGATCAGACCGCACAGTAAGAGTAGAACATCACACAAACACAGACACGCACCACCTGATGTAGTGGATGATGAATCCTGGCTGGGAGACCTATTTTAAGTTCAACTTCACAGTATCTAAAATAAAAAACAACTAATTTATTCAGGTCATCAACCACATTAAAGCTTGTGTGGAAACGACGACACTGTGCTCTCCTTGTCTGGTGGAGGGGCTGTAGCGCAAGCAGCAAACTGGCCTGAACGGCAGTAATCATAAACAATCAACACAGTGCAAAGCAAGCAGCACTCCACTATGATAATATCGCAGTGTGATTTGGTTAAAAACAAGCTGGGCGCTAGCTAATTGCATTCATATAAAACGGTAAATACTTGGCTGCGCTGAGCGCTTGGCGGGAGTGAAGCTCTCCTCCTCCATCTCTGTTATTTTTCTCTCTCACATCAGTGTTTTCCTGAGGACTCAGAGCAGACCAGGCTTCAATCCCCACGTGCCTAAGTCCCACGCACGCGCGAGCGAGAGAGTATCAGAAATATTTGTTGCTGTGCATCGTTGGCACACAGTGAGCATTGTGTGTGTTTTCTATTTAGAAGGAGCCAATCAGGAGGCCAGGATATAGGCTCCTCATCAAGGGAGGACAGACAGCCTCCTTTCCTCTGGTGGTGGAGACACTGGAGCTTGGTTCCAACGTCCATACTAGCAAAGGATACCACTTACAATGAATCCCGCTGAGACATTGATTCATTCTAGGTTTTAGCCTATTGCCAGTCTGGATATTATAATATAGTCACAATCTCTGAACTGTGATAGTGTACTTTCTGTGACACACATTTACATGACCCCAAATAATTCAATATTAAACTCAATATTAAACAAGACAGAGGAGATGATTGTGGATTATAGGGAAAGATGGACCGAGCAAGCCCCCATTCTCATCGACAGGGCTATAGTGGAACTGGTTGAGAGCTTCAAGTTCCTTGGTGTCCACATCACCAACAAACTATCATGGTCCAAACACACTAAGACAGCTGTGAAGAGGGCACAACAAAGCCTATTCCCCCTCAGGAGACTGAAAAGATTTGTCATGGGTCCTCAGATCCTCAAAAGGTTTTACAGCTGCACCATTGAGAGCATCCTGACTGGTTGCATCACTGCCTGGTATGGCAACTGCTCTGCCTCCGATTGCAAGGCACAGGGTTAGTGCGTACGGCCCAGTACATCACTGGGGCCAAGCTTCCTGCCACCCAGGACCTCTATATCAGGCAGTGTCAGAGGAAGGCCCTAACAACTGTCAGACTCTAGCCACCCTAGTGGCAAGCAGTACCGGAGCGCCAAGTCAAGGTCCAAAAGGCTTCTTAACAGCTTCTACGCCTAAGCATTAAGACTCCTGAACAGCTCATCAGAGGGCTACCCAGACCTCTCTTTTACACTGCTGCTACTACGTTTATAATCTATACATATTCACTTTAACTCTACCTACATGTAAATATTACCTCAGTTACCTCGACTAACCGGTGCCCCCGCACATTGACTCTGTACTGGTACCCCTGTATATATATTCGAAGCGGAAGCTCCTCAGAGAAGGAAGGGGAGGACCATCCTTAGTGAACCATCCTTAGAAAAACTGCGAAACATTAAAAAAAGTTATCCGTTTAAGATGAAACTAAACAAAATATATTCACATGTGCCCAAATCACTGATTAAAACACAGTGTTTGCAATGAAGGTCAACAGTAGCCTCACTCACCTACTTATTTTCCACCATAATTTGCAAATAAATTCATTAAAAATCCTACAATGTGATTTTCTGGATTTTTTTTCCTCATTTTGTCTGCCATTGTTGAAGTGTACCTATGATGAAAATTACAGGCATCTCATCTTTTTGAGTGGGAGAACTTGGACAATGACCCCAAGCATACTTTCAAAGTTGTGGCAAAATGGCATCAGGACGACAAAGTCAAGGTATTGGAGTGGCCATCACAAAGCTCTGACCTCAATCATATAGAAAAGTTGTGGGCAGAACTGAAAAAGTGTGTGCGAGCAAGGAGGCCAACAAACCCGACTCAGTTACACCAGCTCTGTCAGGAGGAATGGGCCAAAATTCACCCAACTTATTGTGGGAAGCTTGTGGAAGGCTTCCCTAAGCATTTCACCTAAGTTTAATATTTTAAATGCAATGCTACCAAATACTAATTGAGTGTATGTAAACGTCTGACCCACTGGGAATGTAATCAAATTAATAAAAGCTGAAAAAAATTATTCTCTACCGTTATTTAGACATTTCACATTCTTTAAATAAAGTGGTGATCCTGACTGACCAAAGACAGGGAATTTTTACTTGGATTAAATGTCAGAAATTGTGAAAAAATGAGTTTAAATGTATTTGGCTAAGGTGTATGTAAACTTCCGACTTCAACTGTATTTTCAGGTCTCTCCAGAGATGTTTGATCAGGTTCAAATCCGAGCTCTGGACATTCAGAGACTCCTGCATTGTCTTGACTGTGCTTAGGGTCATTGGAAGGTGAACCCCAGTCTGAGGTCCTGAGTGCTCTGGAGAAGGTTTTCATCAAGGATCTCTTTGTACTTTGCTCCATTCATCTTTCCCTCGATCCTGACCAGTCTCCCAGTCCCTGCCGCTGACAAACATCCCCTCTTCATGATGCTGCCACCACCATGCTTTACCGTAGGGATGGTGCCAGGTGTCCTCCAGACGTGATGCTTGGCATCAGCCAAAGAGTTCAATCTTGGTTTCATTAGACCATATAATCTTTTTTCTCATGGTAAGACAGTCCTTTAGGTGCCACGTTTTGGCAAAGTCCAAGCGGGCTCTCATGTGCCTTTTACTGAAGAGTGGCTTCAGTCTGGCCACTCTACCATAAAGGTCTGATTGGTGGAGTGCTGCAGAGATGGTTGTCCTCCTGGAAGGTTCTCCCCTCTCCACAGAGGAACTCTGGAGCTCTGTAGGAGTAGCCATCGGGTTCTTGGTCAGCTCCCTGACCAAGGCCCTTCTCCCCCTATTGCTCAGTTTGTCCGTGCAGCCAGCTCTCGCAAGAGTCTTGGTGGATCCAAACTTCATCCATTTAAGACTGATGGGGGACACTTTGTTCTTGGGGACCTTCAATGTTGAAGAAATGTTTTGGTACCCTTCTGCAGATCTGTGCCTCAACACAATCCTGTCTCAGAACTCTATGGATAATTCCTTCGACCTCATGGCTTGCTTTTTGCTCTGTCATGCGCTGTCAACTGTGGGACCTTATATAGACAGGTGTGTGCCTTTCCAAATCATGTCCAATCAATTGAATTTACCACAGGTGGACTGCAATCAAGTTGATGATCAATGGAAACAGGATGCACCTGAGCTCAATGTCGAGTCTCATAGCAAAGGGTCTGAATACTTATGTATATTTAAAACATTTTTTTTTACCTTTATTTAACCAAGCAAGTCAGTTAAGAACAAATTCTTATTTTCAATGACGGCCTGAACTGCCTGTTCAGAACGACAGATTTGTACCTTGCAACCTTCCGGTTACTAGTCCAACGCTCTAACCACTAGGCTACCCTAAGGTATCTGTTTTTTATTTTATAGAAATTCACTAAAATAAAAAAACAGTTTTCCCTTTGTCAGTATGGGATACTGTGTGTAGATTGATGAGGAAAAACATTTCTTTAATCCATTTTAGAAAAAGGCTGTAATGTAACAAAATGTGGAAAAAGTTTAGGGTCTGAATACTTTCCGAATGCACTGTACACGGCAATTATGACAACTTCTGGAGAATGTGTTCCAACCTATAGGAGTTCTTTCAGCATGAACTAACATGTCCACCCAATCAAAGGATCAGAGAAAGCATAAGCAACAGCCAGCTAGCAATGGAGTGCATAAAATGTGATGAGTAGTTGACTCAAAGAGGAAGACAGACAATTGTTGAACAGTTTTGAACAAATTAATTTCTTCAAAAATGAAGGAGAAGCAAGAGAGAGAGATATTTAGTTGTATTTTTTTCACTTTCACTTTGAATTAGTTAGCGAATGCAGCTAGCTAGTTTAGCCTACTCAAACACCCCGCTCAAACAGAGGGAGATGCTATGTTATCTAGCTGGCTATTTCCATCAAACTGGAAGTCTTCCAAGTCAAAGAAAGCTTTTGATTGTATTAATTTATTGGCACCTGGGCACGCCATTGTAACTTCTAAATTGCTTGCTGTAGACTGTACATAGCACTGCACTATTGTAGCGGGTTTACTAATGCTTTATTTCTATGTTGACTATGACGTTAATATGGTGACAGCCATGTAGGCTGTGTGAAGCGGTTAGCGGTTATGATATGGAGGTTTGGCTTGGAAAGGTTTTTTCGCCTGGTCACAGACATCATGTGTGTTGTACACTGAAGTCTACAAGTGAAGGGAAAATGTGAGTGGAGGAGAGCACATAGATGTGAGAAGTAATTATACAACGACCAAAGGGATCATGCTGTTTGTATGTGGCTGCTATGAAAGTGAACTGTGCTTAAGTGTAATCAGCGGTGTATTAATTTAGCAGATTCTGTTGAAAAACGTTTCTGAAACGGAAGCAAACAGAAATGTCACGTTCTGACCATCGTTCTTGTGTGTTTTCCTTGTTTTAGTGTTGGTCAGGACGTGAGCAGGGTGGGCATTCTATGTTGTGTGTCTGGTTTGTCTTTATGTTTGGCCTGATATGGTTCTCAATCAGAGGCAGGTGTTAGTCATTGTCTCTGATTGGGAACCATATTTAGGTAGCCTGTTTTGTGTTGGGTTTTGTGGGTGATTGTTCCTGTCTTTGTGTTTGTTCCACCAGATAGGGCTGTTTTTGGTTTTTTACATTTCTTGTTTTGTATATTGTTCATTTATCATCTTCATTAAAGATGTATCACAATAACCACGCTGCATTTTGGTCCGCCTCTCCTTCAACAGAAGAAAACCGTTACAGAATCACCCACCACAACAGGAGCAAGCGGCGTGGTAAACAGAGGCAGTAGCAACAGCAGCAGCAGGAGAAGCGACAGGTGCAGCAGGAGCAACAGCAGCAGCAGCAAAAGCAGCAGCAGGAGAAGCAGCAGCAGGAGAAGCAACAGAGGCAGCAGAAGCAGCAGCAGTGGGAGAGGCTGCACTATTTGGAGGAATGGACTTGGGAGGAGATCCTTGACTGGAAAGGACCCTGGGCAGAGCCAGGGGAATATTGCTGCCCCAAAGCCGAGCTGGAGGCAGCGAAAGCAGAGAGGCGGCATTATGAGGAGCTAGCATGGCAGAGCAGCTGGAAGCCCGAGAGGCAGCCCCAAATATTTCTTGGGGGGGGGGGACACAGTGAGAGTGTGGCAGAGTCAGGAGTCAGACCTGAGCCAACTCCCCCTGTTTACCGTAAGGAGCCATGGATGGAATCGGAGCTGTCGGCGAAGCTGAGTGTTGAGGATGTATTGGACAGAGAGAAAGCTGTTGGTTTGGCATAGTATGCACGGAATTCGCCCTGAAGAGCGTGTTAGCTGTCTGATGCCACCTGTGTCACTTCCTCATACTCAGCCTGCAACGTGTGTTGGAGTTCCGGGGGATTTGATGCCAGCTATACACACCAGGTCTCCAGTACACCTTCACAACCCGGTGTGTCCTGTTCCTTGCACTCACCCGGAGGTGCGTGTCCCCGGCCCGGTACCACCAGTGCCGGCTTCCCGCACCAGGCTGTTTCTCCATCCCATCAATACAGGTGCTACCGCCTGTTCGGCGCTACCAGTGCTTCCGCCCCTCAGTCCAGAGGCGCCAGAGCCCCTCATTCCAGAGGCGCCAGAGCTCCTCAGTCCAGCGCTGCCAGAGCCTTCCTATTTCAGTGCTGCCGGAGTTTTTCGCCTGTCCAGTGCTGCCAGAGCTTTCCTCCTCTCCAGCGCAGCTGGAGTCTCCCGCCTGTCCGGCGCTGCCAGAGCTCCCGCCCCTCATTCCAGAGGTGCCAGAGCCCCTCATTCCATAGGCGCCAAAGCTCCTCAGTCCAGCGCTGTCAGAGCTTTCCTCTCCAGCGTTGCAGGAGCTTCCCGTCTGCCCAGCGCCATCAGAGTTGCCAGTCTGCCCAGCGCCGCCTGAGCTACCCGTCTGCCCAGCGCCATCAGAGTCGCCAGTCTGCCCAGCGCCGCCTGAGCCACCCGTCTGCCCAGCGCCGCCAGTGCCGCCAGTCTGCCCAGCGCCGCCAGTCTGCAAGGAGACGCCAGTGCCGCCAGTCCACAAGGAGCCGCCAGTCAGCCAGGAGACGCCAGTGCCGCCAGTCAGCCAGGAGCCGCCAGTGCCGCTAGTCAGCCAGGAGCCGCCAGTGCCTCCAGTCAGCCAGGAGCCGCCAGTGCCGCTAGTCAGCCAGGAGCCGCCAGTGCCGCCAGTCAGCCAGGATCTGCCAGAACTGCCAGTCAGCCAGGATCTGCCAGAACTGCCAGTCAGCCAGGATCTGCCAGAACTGCCAGTCAGCCAGGATCTGCCAGAGCCGTCAGTCAACCAGGATCCGCCAGTCTGCCAGGATCCGCCAGTAAGCCAAGCTTACTTACTTACTTACTTAACCAACAATGCAGTTTCTAAATAAACTAAAGTAAAAAACAAGTAACACAAGAAATGTACATGCTGTAACAATAACGAGGCTATGTACAGGGGGTACCGGTACAGAGTCAATATGCAGGGCTACAGGTTAGTTGGTAATTGGTAAAGTGACTATGCACAGATGATAAACAGCGAGTAGCAGCAAAAATCAAGGGGGGGGAGGGTCAATGTATATAGTCCAGGTGGCCATATGACTAATTGTTCAGCATTCTACGGCTTTGGGGGAGAAGCTGTTAAGGAGCCTTTTTGCTCCTAGACTTGGCTACTAGACTTGGCGCTCCGGTACCGCTTCCTGTGCGGTAGCAGAGAGAACAGTCTATGACTTGGGTGACTGGAGTTGTAGACAATTTTTAGGGCCTTCCTCTGACACCGCCTAGTATATAGGTCCTGGATGGCAGGAAGCTTGGACCCAGTGATGTACTGGCCAATACACACTACCCTCTGCAGCACCTTACGTTCAGATGCCGAGCAGTTGCCATACCAGGTGGTGATGCAACCGGTCAGGATGCTCTCAATGGTGCAGCTGTAGAACCTTTTGAGGATCTAGGGACCCATGCCAAATCTTTTCAGTCTCCTGAGGGGGAAAAGGTGTTGTCGTGCCCTCTTCATGACTGTCTTGGTGTGTTTGGACCATGATAGTTTGTTGGTGATGTGGACAACAGGGAACATGAAACTCGACCCGCTCCCATTCAGCCCCGGCGATGTTAATGGGAGACTGTTTGACCCTTCTTTTCCAATATTCCACAATCAGCTCCTTAGTCTTGCTCACATTGAGGGAGAGGTTGCTGTCCTGGCACCACACTGCCAGGTCTCTGACCTCCTCCCTATAGTCTGTCTCATTATTGTCATTGATCAGGCCTAACACTGATGTGTTTTTAGCAAACTTAATGATGGTGTTGGAGTTGTGCTTGGCTACACAGTCGTGGGTGAAGAGGAAGTACAGGAGGGGACTAAGCACGCACGCTTGACGGGCCCCAGTGTTGAGGATCAGCGAAGCAGATGTGTTGTTGCTGACCCTTACCACCTGGGGGCAGCCCGTCAGGAAGTCCAGGATCCAGTTGCAGAGGGAGGTGTTTAATCCCAGGGTCCTTAGCTTAGTGATGAGCTTTGTGGGTACTATGGTGTTGAATGCTGAGCTGTAGTCAATGAACAACATTCTCACATAGGTGTTCTTTCTGTCCAGGTGGGAAAGGGCAGTGTGGAGTGCGATTGAGATTGCCTCATCTGTGGATCTGTTGGGGCGGTATGCGAATTGGAGTGGGTCTAGGGTTTCTGGGATTATGGTGTGGATGTGAATGATGACCAGCCTTTCAAAGCACTTCATGGCTACCGACCTGAGTAGTACAGGGCGGTAATAATTTAGGCAGGTAACCTTCGCTTTCTTGGACACAGGGACTCTGGTGGTCTGTTTGAAACAAGTAGGTATTACAGACTCGGTCAGGGAGAGGTTGAAAATGTCATTGAAGACACTTGCCAGTTGGTCCGCACATTTCAGTACATGTCCTGGGAATCCATCTGGTCCCGTGGCTTTGTGAATGTTGACCTGTTTAAAGGTCTTGCTCACATCGGCTGCGGAGAGCGTGATCACACAGTTGTCCGGAACAGTTGGTGCTCTCATAAATGCTTCAGTATTGCTTGCCTCGAAGCGAGCATAAAAGGCATTTAGCTCATCTGGTAGACTCGTGTCACTGGGCAGCTCACGGCTGGATTTCCCTTTGTAGTCCGTAAGAGTTTTCAAGCCCTGCCACATTCGACAAGAGTCAGAGCCGGTGTAGTAGGATTCAATCTTAGTCCTTTATTGACGCTTTGCCTACTTGATGGTTCGTCTGAGGGCGTTAGTGTCCCGCTCCTTGAAAGCGGCAGCTCTAGCCTTTAGCTCAGTGTGGATGTTGGCTGTATTGCATGGCTTCTGGTTGGGCTATGTATGCATGGTCACTCTGGGGACGATGTCGTCGATGCACTTATTGACAAAGCCGGTGACTGAGGTAGTATACTCCTCAATGCCATTGGATGAATCCCGGAACACATTCCAATCTGTGCTAGCAAAACAGTCCTGTAGCGTAGCATCCGCGTCATCTGACCACTTCCGTATTGAGTGAGTCACTGGTACTTCCTGCTTTAGTTTTTGCTTGTAAGCAGGAATCTGGTGGATATAATTATGGTCAGATTTGCCAAATTGATGTCGAGGAAGTGCTTTGTATGCATCTCTGTGTTTGGAGTAAAGGTGGTATTGAGTTTTTCTTCTCCTCTGGTTGCACATTCTGGTATAAATTAGGCAAAATGGAATTAATTTTGCCTGCATTAAAGTCCCTGGCCACTAGGAGTGTTGCTTCTGGATGATAATTTTCTTGTTTGCTTATGGCCTTATACAGCTCGTTGAGTGCGGTCTTAGTGCCAGCATCGGTTTGTGGTGGTAAATAGACGGCTACCAATAATATGAGAACTTTCTTGGTAGATAGTGTGGTCTACAGCTTATCATGGGGTATTCTACCTCAAGCGAGCAATACTTTGAGACTTCTTTAATATTAGACATCGTGCACCAGCAGTTATTGACAAAGAGACACACACCCCCGCCCCTCATCTTACCTGACGTAGCTGCTCTGTCCTGTCAATGCACGGAGAAGCCAGCTAGCTCCATATTATCTGTGTCGTTGTTTAGCCACGTCTCAGTGAAACATAAGATATTATAGTTTTTAATGTGCCGTTGGCAGGATATTCTTAATCGTAGATTGTCCAGTTTGTCTTCCAATTACTGCACGTTGGACAATAATACAGAGGGTATTGGTGGTTTACCTACTCATCGGCAAATTCTTCCCAGGCACCCCGCCCTCCTCCACCTTTTTCTCTATCCTTTCTTCATGCGGATGACGTGGATTTGGGACTTGTCTCGACAAAGCAGAATATCCTTCACCTCGGACTCATTAAATACATAATCCTCTCCTGTTCAAGGTGAGTAATCGCTGTTCTGATGTCTAGAAGATCTTTTCGGTCATAAGACACGGTAGGAGCAACATTATATAAAAGAAAGGAGTTACAAACAATGCAAAAAAACAAACAAAATAGCACAGTTGGTTAGGAGCCTGTGAAATAGCATCCACCCCTCTGACAAATGATTACACCCTAGATCAGCTAGATGCAGGCAAGAGTATGCAAGGCCGTATTCAATGTGTCAGTGTCTGTCAGGGTTCAGTAGATTGTCAATTTATTCTCCGGCGCACAAAGACGGTCACGCCAACACACAGGGCGCATACAATTGACCAGCCCAAAACACAGGACCAAAATAGTCCGGAGAATAAACACACGAAAACCACCATACAACAGAGTAACAAAAACAATCCCACACAAAACAAGGGCGGGACAACCTACTATATATAAGGACGCTAATTAAATTAAAATACACACAGGTGAAACTAATAAGACAAAACCATCAGACAAACGAAAAAGGGATCGCTAGTAGGACGGTGACGACGACCGCCGAGCACCGCCCGAACAGGCAGGGGAGCCAACTTCGGCGGAAGTTGTGACAGTTGTAGTAACCTCATGATGGGTATAGGGAAAATTAGTATCATGTATTAGCCTAAACCTGCCGTTGTTACATTGAGCTGGCTGAATGGAATATGAATGACAGTCATCCAATGTGCTGTAACAGAAATAAGGATATGCTCATAAAAGAAAAGTCTTCCCTTAAATGGCACTGACCGCCACTGGTAAACACCTCAATCGGCATGTATTTGATTTACGCATGTGATAGCACCAGCTGAGCTGGCCAACAACTGAATGTATGTGCCTTAGAAGTCGTTTTCACATACAAACTTCATATGTCCGAATGCCATCAGGTAACCTGATTTCAGATGTGTCCATGTAAACAGGATTATTAGGGAAATCGTTCATTTTGCAAAACATGTAAACGTTTAAATCAAACTATTATATTAATCTGACTATCCACAATAAATCGCATTATTGTGTGCACGTACTCATTGTGATATTGTTATTTTTCTTTTATGATATTGATATGCTGTAACAAACTGGGATTCATGCCTTCTATTCTTCTAATTGTTCTTCTGTGACACTCATACACCAGAGGACGCTGGTGGGAGGAGCTATAGGAGGACATACTCATTGTAATGGCTGGAATAGAATAAATGGAATATAATCAAACACATTAAAACGCATGATACACAGTGATAAAGTCATATTGGATATTTGGGTCTCTGTCTGATTCCCTTCAGGCCCTCCCTGCCTGGCCAACTGTAGGCCAGTCTTTCTGCTGTATTTACACTGGGGTAATCAAACCGGGATCTCAACCAGATTGGGTGTCTTATCTACAAGGGTGCTCCCTCTTGCCTGGATCAAAAAGCTGCCTGTCAGAAATATGAGCCAAGTCTGATAAAATCATCCAGTTTAAACTCAGAGTTCAAATCATGTCAAACCCAATCAAAGGAAAAATACAATCCAACAAAGGCAACAAAAAAGTTGTTTGAAGTCATTTTTTTCTTCTTCTAATCGAGCCATAGAGTTTTGTGGTGAGAGAGTTACAAAACCCAAAAGAGAAAAAGGCCTGTGGTTTTTATCTTCTTGTTTGGATAGTGTCCTGATGGCCCAAACTGTGTGTGTCCTAACTGAGTCATAGAGTAAGTAAGGTCATCCACCGCCTCTCCTCAGCTGTACCAGCTAGACAAACACAGAGAGAACATGACATCATTCCTCTGTCATCCCAAAGATATGCTCAAGGCTTACAGTTCAGCAGGCTACGCACAAGAAGGCTAATGTTAACTCACTATGACAGATCCCTCATACTGTACACACCATTTCGTCAACCAGCCGTCCCGCCACCGTCCCTCTCAAACAGACCTTGGCAGTCATCACAAGGAGATCGTGTTACTGCTTGGTCTGGGGCTTTTGACCCCCCTCCCCCTAGCCGCACTTCTGACCCCCCACCACGCCAGACCCCCATATGTCTGGCGACAGAGAGCTTTAGACAGCTCACCCCCCGCTGCGGACTGACCGGTCTGGACTGTAAGTGAGCAGCAACCGAGAACAGTCTCTTTTGGTCTCCCTCTTTTCTGGTCTCTAGCTCTCTTTCTGTGGGCCCAGTGACTAGGGCAGATGTTCTGTCTGTCTGTCTGTCTGTCTGTCTGTCTGTCTGTCTGTCTGTCTGTCTGTCTGTCTGTCTGTCTGTCTGTCTGTCTGTCTGTCTGTCTGTCTCGAGCTCTCTCTCTGAAAGTGAGACCAATCACAGCAGGAGTTTTATTGAACACACACATTTGAACACATGCACACAGGCCCGCACAGTTAATGTCGCACTGTTCATGGCGAACACCAGGAAATTATTTGGAAATAGTCTTCTATGACAAACATGCGCTTCCAAATGTTTGAAACTTTGACAGTGAGTTTAGGGCAGGGTTCCCCAACTAACGTGTCACGTGCCAAATTTAGTACACGGGTGGTTTTATTTGGCCCCCTAAGTTCTGAGCAAAAAAATCCCCACCCGGAAACCAGCTGCAAGTGATTTGAATTTTAGAAATCTGTTCCCAAATATTCCCCGACATAATAGAAAGTCAAATCTGATAGTATACACATGTCAGCAAGGTTTGAAATGATTATGTCAGTCTACAAATTATTTGTAATTATGTTCCAGAAAACAGAATAAAACACTCATGAAAAAAACATCTAGTTGATGATCCCTGGTTTAGGGTGATTCCTCATGGAACTAGAACAATAAAAAGACCAGGATTTGTTGGATTTTCATGACATTTAATCCACATAAAAGTGTCCTTTGTAGGAAGAATTGTTGACATATTTCATATTGAAATGAAGTTGGAACATTTGTGACATTTTGGCCTTACCCCATAATTACTCCATAATGTTTCATCTGTAGGTGCTACATAGCAGGAATGTGTGTTATATGAAGCACTACAGCTTCCTTTAATATTAGTAGTATTTTGTTTTTCTTAAATTAATAAAAAAACATATTTGGCTAATTTGTCGATATATTATTGAACATAGTATACTCTATGGGTATATAAAAGTTCCAGAGTGGGATCACTGCTAATTTCAAAGGTATGGCCCATTTTACACAGAGAAATTGGCATAGTAGGCACTGTAACCAATCACAGCCCTCCTTTTACTTGTATCATTGCACATCCTGCAAATAACCTATCATAGGACGACCATTTAAAAATCCATTTTCACATTCACACTGTTGGTAAAGCTTACAAATTGGATCCTAACTGAAAGTAGCTGAGATCCCCACTCTGGAACTTTGATATGCCCATAGAGTATATTATGTTCAACAATCTATGGAACACATTGCCAAATCAAAAATAGTATGTTTTCAATATTTTCAATATTTATAAATAAATCTAAGATCATTGTTATTGAAATAAAAATAACACAACTACTATAGAGCAAGCGGTAAAGCTTAATATGATACCAATGTTTGCTTTAGCGCCTACAAATAAAACATTATGTTGTCATGAATCATAAAGGAGGCCTGAGTAAGGACAAAATGTCACAAATATTCCACATTTAATTATTTATCAATTATACTAGAAGATACAAAATGTCAAACAAATGGCAACAATACTTCCTCCAAAGCACCCTTTTGATTAAATGTCGTGAGGAATCACCCTTAACATACTATTATAGAAACACTATTTTAGTTCTCCTGAAAGAACGGTGGTCATAACCACTACATAAACATATCATGACCTATATGTTTTTTATTCACTCATCATAAAAGAATGAGGTTTCACCAGGTTTCTGATTTTTACAGCAAAATATGTCAGGACAGATGGAGGGAAAAAGAGAGGGGAAAACAGCAGTCCTCCATTTGGCCCACCATCTATTCATTGGCTCTTTTATTTCTTTTGGGTGCGTAATCCTTTCACTTTTAATGGCAAATTTAACCGTCCCCAAGGCCCCCGCACCAGACTGGTCAATAGAAAACCAGACAACTAATTACTGCGCACGCCACACTCCCTCACTCTCTTCCATCTTCCCTCTTTCTATCCAGCAGCTGTAAGGTTCATGTACACAGAGCAACAGCCAAGCAGTGTTAGGTTTCCACTCCCCCAATCTTCTTTAAAAGCTTCTAAACCTGTCTCACTACAGCCCTTTAGTCACACATACGCAGAATAACACACATACACACACCTTCACTTGAAACATTTTAAAAATAGTAAATAGATATTTGTCCTGTACCTGATTTGATTGGAATGTTCACATTTCTCTAGAATTAAAATGGTTCCTAAAATGTATATTCTTAAAATAAACCCAATTTATAGTAGATTTACATTTAGTGAAAAAATATGAGGAAGAATCTAAAAAATCAATAGCAAGAATGTTTTCTCCTCTTGCTTTACTAGCACATAATAACCACGCGATTGTCATGTTATGGTAAAGCATTTCATGTGGTAAAGTGTGTCATTACTGAATAAATAGTTACTACCGTTGTTGTAAATGCTCAACTAAACTATCATCATTATGGGACAAACACTGCTGATTAGATCAGTAGATAACTGGATAATAAAACATTTGTTCAACCAAAAGTATGACAGTAATTTATACGTTAGGGTCATTTCTTTATGGTCTGACATCAGCATGATTTTTTTTGTCAGCAAGAATCAAGAATAATATTTTCTGATTTTGAATTTACAGTCAAAGCACCTTTTCTTTAGAGAACTGTATCCTTTAAAATGTGTACTATTCTAATTGTAACTGTGTAATATTATGTTGGCTCCCCTGGTCTGAGTAAATAGCCTGGCGATGATAATACCATAGTGAATATTCAGGCTCTGTGTTAACACAACCCCATGTTGTGTGGTGCTGTGTCTGACTGACTGCTGTCCAAACTACAGCCTTCCTCTCTCTCCCCATCTCCCAGGCTTTGACCATGACCCTACCCTACACCCCAGTGTCTCATCACTCAGTTGCAGAGTCCCTAATTTGCCAGTGGGGTTTAAAACCTCCCTCAATTAAGATCACTAGTGTCAGACAATGGGACGAGTTAGCCCCCCGGTGACCTGCATAGGGCAGTCCTTTGTCTTACAGCCAATGTTTGCCTTAGCCTTTTGTGCCTGCATTATCCTCCACCTCTACTCCACCCCCTCACACACACACACACACACACACACACACACACACACACACACACACACACACACACACACACCCAAGATGGAGACAGAAAATATAATTTTGGAAGCCATTTCCAAATATACCCCTTAAGTACGGCACGTCCACTCCTCCCCCTCTCAGTCCCCTCCCACCATTGTCTGTCTGTATGACTGGCCCATCAAAAGGCTGGCCTGGAGCAGAGGTGGTTAAAATGGTCCAGAGGCTAGTGGCTCACACCAGTCAGCCCCACACACAACTCACAAGCCAATGAAACAAGCCCCCTTTGCAAGCACAGAGGATGAGCTCCTGTCAGCTCCAAAGGAGAGGAGACAAATTGCCCCATGATCTCTTGACCCTCAAACACAGGGTAACTGCCCAAAATAAACTGCTCTTAAACTGATGAAAAACAAAATTGGACAACTTAGTTCTGCCCAATGGAAAAATACTGTAAAACTTAATTAATAGCCCAGGTGTTTATTTGTTTAAATTACTGAACACAACAGGTGCTTATTAGAGACAGGCTTCTATTTGAGCCTAATGTGTTATTTACACACTTTCACATTTCTTTTGTCTTAATATGCCTCCATAAAGAAAAATACAAAAATAACTTTTTCTTGACAGAATAATAATTCTCATCTTTGACTGTGCATTTTCAGCAGTTCACCACTAGAGGGAGATCATCCGATTTCTAGGAGTCTGTACTTCCAACGTTTTTGACTGTTTTCGTGCTTGCCAGTAAACTAGCAGTTCTCAGCTGTTAGCAGCCAATGTCTAGTAGTTTCTTACTAGTGATAAAAATGGATGATTGACATAATTATTTACAGTCATTACTGAAATATTTAATGTAACAAATCAACACATTAAACCTCGTAAACAATTAATTTAGACCTGGCATTTATTTGAAACGGGCATTTATCTGCTGAAATGTGTGCCATTGCCCGGCTATTAAAAGCGACAGGTGTCGATTTAAGAATCTGCATTTATTTGAAATTTTACAATACGTAAATGGGAAAGCAACGAGCCACAGAAGAAACATCAGCACTTTACATAAATAACGTGTTGGAATCGCTCAAGTTTGGGCAGAGTCTCTTCATCTGGCCCTAATCTCTTTTATTAGTCGTGAATACATTTATCTATGTAAAGCTGGCTAAATAAAAAAGGGATACATTTGCTTGAGAATTGGGAATGGTGGTGGGTGGTATTGAGGGAGAAAATACAACCCCCCTCCTTTCATTTTCTGTTTTGTGTCAGTCAGGACAGCTGGATAAGAAATGGATCAGTGGTGGAGGGACACACAGTCGCCATGGCAGACATGACATCATTCTCTGTACAACCAACCCGATGGGAACCAGTATTGGGAGAGCTCTATCCTATGCAGGTCCAACACTACAAACACACACGTGTGTGTCTGCATATGCGCTGAGTGTATTGCATATATTTGATTTGGATGTCCTATCAATTTAATTGATATAGACCGACTAACTGTACCAATTTCTTCCATAAGGAATATGGGCTTGTAACATTTCATATCTGATTTATACAAGGCCAGATCAATGAGTGTGATAATGATATCAACGTTCACATCTGGTCATTTGTTCAAACCCCTTAACTATGGCTCAGCATCACGTGCGCCAAAAATGACATGAATAAAAATCAGTCCATACACAAAATAATTCATAACACATTCAAACCATGGCAACATACAGTACAAGACACAAGCCTCTCTTTTTTCCTGCTGTTCTGAGAAAAGCTGTTTCCTGAATCTGAGTCTTGGTTCCTGTTAGAGTCTCTGGGTTGTGTTTTCATCCTGAATGGTACCTCTGTCAGTCACTTAGCAACTAGCAGTTGGCAGCAGGCTAGCAGTTAATAAAACACTAATTGAGCTTTTCCTTCCATTCCCCACTAACAGCAATGAGACTAATATATAGAATGATGAGAGGCTGAGGGAAGGACACACTGAGTAACCTGTCACAGACAGACATACAGACACGGGCTAAACACCATTATAGATAAACAGATGCCTATCCAAGGCATAGAAAAATACATGACCTGGTACAGATACAGACAACTTACTTTTACAGAGGATGCAACATAGACACACCTGACATAAGATTAAAGTACAGCACAGGTTAATTAGACACTTACCCCAACCGGACACAGGTAAAAGATGTCACCAGATCTGCACCAAAACAGCCAGAAAGAAGTCATTCTGGCTTCACAAGTCTGGTGGTTCTTGCCACCATGTTTCCAGAAATTAGTTGAAGCCACTCTGCTCTATTATAGAAGCGCACATCTCCTAGAAGGCACCTATAGTTCAGTTTGTTTCAGGTTACTTTCACACCAAGAATAGCTAGTGGGATGTGATAGATAGCTGGGATTAAAGGAGGACAGATTGAAAGCAGACAGCCATGTCGCGAGAGAGAGAGAGAAAGAGAGCGAAAGAGAGAGAAAGAGAACGAGAGAGAGAGAAAGAGAGAGAAGTAGGTGTATGACTGAAGGGCCAGTAATGTGGAGCAGCAGCCACTTCTATCTGCCCAAAATAAAACCACAATGACTTCATCATCAGGCCTCGTTAGGGAAGGTGTGTGATTCTGCCACTTCAGGAGATAGTGACCTACATGCCCAAAATAGAGAACTAGATTCTGTAGAGGACATACTTTGTGTGTATTTATAAAAGTGCTAGGATGACAGACAGTCAATGCCCTTGATATCTTGCCTCTCTTCATACGAACACTTCAAGTTGTGCCCCAGAAAAAGACGTTGGCAGTGACAGCGAGCGGAGCCCAAAATAAAATCATGCTAGCGTTACTCCACGTTTTTTTGCTTTCCTTTTCCATGCCGGGAGCCATGTTCTGAAATACCAACATTCGCAGGAGAAAGCAGTCCATTAACGCCTGTCAAAACACTTCATTCCTGTGTCACAGGGACATCTGATGGATGGACACTCAGGAAAGAGAGAGGAGGAGAGCAATTGAAATGTCTCTATTCTTCCTAAACTTTTGTGATGAATGTTTACTGTTAATTTCTGATTATTTATTTCACTTTTGTTTATTGCCTATTTCAGTTGTTTCGGCAATGTAAACATACAGTGTAAGTATTCAGACCCCTTGACTTTTTCCACATTTTGTTACGTTACAGCCATATTCAAAAATTGATTAAATTGTGTTTTTTAATGCCTCAATCTACACACGATACCCCATAAAGACAAAGCAAAAACATGTTTTTAGAAATGTTTGCCAATTTATAAAAAATAAAAAACAAATATCACATTAACATAAGTATTCAGACCATTTATTCAGTACTTTGTTGAAGCACCTTAGGCAGTGACTACAGCCTCGAGTCTTCTTGGGTATGACGCTACAAGCTTGGCACACATGTACTCCCATTCTTCTCTGCAGATCCTTTCCTCTGTCAGGTTGAATGGGGAGCGTCGCTGTACAGCTATTTCCAGGTCTCTCCATTCACAGTGGGTTGTGCTGTTCACCAGAGTAGTGTACACTCTTAGATGGTGCCATCTAGAACCTTAAAGGGTTATTTGGCTGTCCCCATAGGAGAACACTTTGAAATAACCCAAAATAGTTCTACCTTGGAAAAAAAAGGGTTCTACATGGAACCAAAATAAGCTTCCCCTATGGGGACAGCCAAATATCCTTTTCCAAACCCTTTTTTCTAAACGAGTGTAGCAGAGAACTCCATCAAGGAGGCTAGATATTCTGTGTGTGGGCTAAATAGAGTTGCTGTGTCATTCCGAGTAAAATCGACGGTAATTCTCAGAGTATTGCTAGTACCTATTTCACGTTAAAAAGCCTGTGTCTACATGTCAAATGAGAGGGTTCTTGATATAGTCTAATGCGATTTCATATAGTCTAATGAGAAGTGAGAAGAACCAACTCAATCTGTTTCATAGTTCTAATCAGTCAGACAAATCAGATTGATTGATCCCTTTGAGCGAGGATACAGTAGTTAAGCAATAAGGCACGAGGGGATGTGGTATATGGCCAATATATGACAGCTAAGGGCATCGTGCCTGGACACAGCCCTTAGCAGTGGTATAGTGGCCATATACCACAAACCCCCAAGGTGCCTTATTACTATTATAAACTGGTCACCAATGTAATTAGAGCAGTAAAAATAAATGTTTTGTCATACCCATGGTATATGGTTTGATATACCACAGCTGTCAGCCAATCGCATCTGACATTCGGAGAATCAAACCCTGTTATAATCCTGGGAAGTTAAACAATGTCACAGTCAATTTATAAAAATATAATGTATAACAATGAATATCTTTACATGCATACTAATAATTCGATATTAAACTGATTATGGTAGTAGGCCGAGTATGGAAATATTAATGTAAACACACTCTGCTTATCTTAAATCGGAGTAAGGTCAAAACTGAAGTAAGCATACACTGATTAAAAAACCTGGTTTTCTGAACAAATCTTTCAAATTCTTAGGGCATGTAAACAGCTTAATCGGCATTCCAGCAGTGTATTTGATCTTCGCATGTGCCAACACCGGTAGTGCAAGCCTCTCTCTTATGAGCAAGTGAAATGAGTTCAGAAAAACTGTTTTCACAGGGGTCTCCCGAGTGGCGCAGTGGTCTCGCTGTGCCACTAGAGACCCTGGTTCAAGTCCAGGCTCTGTCACAGCCAGCCGCAACCAGGAGACCCATGGGGCGGTGCACAATTGGTCTAGCGTCGCCTGGGTTAGGGGAGGGTTTGGCCGGCAAGGATGTTCTTGTCCATCGCATACTAGCAACTCCTGTGGCAGGCTGGGTTGAGTGAGCAGTGTGTCAAGAAGTTTGGCTTGGGTTGAGTTTTGGAGGATCTTGACCTTCGCCTCTCCCGAGTCCATACGGGAGTTGCAGCGATGGGACAAGACTAACTACCAATTTGATACCACGAAAAGGTGTTATGAAATCCTTTAATGTCAAAATAGCAAAGTTTCTCTGAACAAAAAGCCCTATTTTCCTCATAACCAGTTACGAGACGCTACTTCATGAAGACGAACCCCAAACAAACTGCCAACAAGCAGCCTTTCTATTGAAATCAGGATTCATGAGGGATATAGCAGTCCAGAGCCTGACAACGTCAGGATTATGCCTCTGTCTGTGGACCACACAGTGCACATTGCACACTCTAAATTAGCTCAATGAGCTGCAACACAATTGATTTATTTATTCTGCATTTTGCAGGATGAAATCTCTTGAGATGCACCATCTCATTTTCAAGAGTGTCCAAATACAATAAGGGCAAATCAAAACAATACTTAGTAAAAATAATAATATGCCTGTCTAATAATAATAATAACAATGAGATTCTAAAACACAAAAAAATTATATCATCCGCATAAAAAAAGTAGTTGTACAACTATTAATAGGACTATAACTAATAACAACTTGTTCAACTACTAATACAAATAATAAATCCAGGGTAATTCCTGGAACAAAATGGGACTTAGGTTGTGGCGCGTGGTGAGGGCGTGGCCAATGGTGCATTCGCTGACCGAATATTTTAGAGGCCCTCCTGCTGGCAGCAGTGACAATTAAAAAAAATAAAAAATTTAAAGCAAATTTCCTGCAATTGACACATTTTACTGTTTGGACATAGGCGTCCCGAAAAAATACTTAGGCGGCCCGCCCAAGACTTTTCTATGCAGAAAAATCCCTATAAAGAACCTATAAAATATACATGCATATTTACAAATATTTTCACATTGTGATGATTCTATTAGTTCAAAAGACAGTTTATTCTTAACATTTCAAAAAGTGTTTTCTTCACTATGTGATTTTAATTCTCAGATTTCCGTAGTTAAAATATTCCAGTCAATTGGGCCTTTGTGCTTGAAAGATCTTACTCCAAATGACATGATGTGCCCTTGCAATTTGTCATTGCTGCCATTGCTATTGTGTGAGTCTTGTAAGGTGTTCCATAATATATATGGCGAAATTTAAGTTGACCCTTTAAAAAGAAATTGGTACCAATGCAGTCATCTTCTGTTTGGGAGTGACAGCCAATTTATTGATTCATACATTGTGCAATGTGTCTTATAATGGCAAACAAGAATGCATCTGCAAAGATTGTAATAAAAGACAGTCTTAGTTGCGTTGTGATAGATGATGTCACCATAGTTTAGGAAGCAGTAGTTGGGTTACTAAGGTCTTTCTAATGGATACAGTAAACAATTATTAGATCTTTATAGTAACCTAAGGTTTTAGTAATATAATCAATATGCTTTCCAAAAGATATTCAGAATCTATCCTCTAACCCAGGTATCAACATTTTTCTATCACTTGCAAGAATTTTGAAAATGCCAGTTGTGGAGTTTATTCTTTGCTGTGTACCAAAAAGCATGAAAAAGGACTTTGTTTTATTTAAAACCAACATCTTTGCAAGACAACCGTTTTTGTTGCGCTAAAATCTGCAAAATATTTGAACTTGATGTATAGAGCACTGTATCATCAGTGTATAAGTGAACATGTGTATTCTGCCAAATTAGAAGTCATTCATTTATGAATATAGAGAAAAGGGGGGCCAATACTGAGCCTTCAGGTACACCTCTACTGAGTCCAAGAAGTTGTGATTTGTGTTCTATGAAAACATATTTTCTATTGCATGGAACCAGTTTAGTGATCTGTTAGTGAAACCAATGTTTAAGTTTTCCTAGTAAGATAGAATGATAAACTAAATGCTTTCGATAAATCAATGACGATGGCACCAGTAAAGATAACACCAATAAGTCAGTTGAGGTTCAGTCCTTTTCCAGGCATGTTTCACTAGAACAAGCACTAGCACTAGTTGACAAGCACTTGTGGGCTGTGATGAGGAAAAAGACAAGCAGCAGTTTTGCTGAGTTTATGCTATTATTTTTGACCTGATATTATGAATCTGGTTTGTTTAAAACACACAACCCCCTCACACACATTCCCTTCCCCCATCACCCTACCTTGTACCCCCCCACCTTCTACCTTGACCCTCCAACACAATTCAAAAGCACAAAGCCCTATTTTCACTGGAACACTGCAATTCAAACACATAACACATCAACAGTTCTCTGCCGACTAGAGACCAAGAAAAGTTAGAAATCAAAATAGAAAAAGGAAAAGATTGAAAAGTATGATAAGAAAATAGAAAATGATGATAAGACAATTGAGGTAATAAAAATAAACAACAAATAATGAATAACAAGAATATGAAGCATCAGTTTCGGGAACCCGCACATTCCTAAGAGCACAATTAGGTGCTTAAGTTACTGTTCCATAGAGTAAGAAAAAGAAAAAGAAGGAGAGAGAAACAAACACTTACCACTACGCAGAGCAGAGCATGACATCCAACACCAGGAGTGAAAAGATTCCCCTCTCCCTCCTCGGATCCACTCCCCCCCCACCCCCGTCTTCGGAGAGGGAGGATGGCGGTAGTCCCGTTGTTGGGATGGGGAGCTCAAGAGTGAGAACCGGCTTCTGCTTTCTACGTGCAGCTGTGCATCCCCATCAGTATCTTCACCAATCCTCTACACTATGTGTGCCTGCGGCACAGCAGAAAATGGGAACAAAGTGATCCCCTCACACCAACACACACACACACACACACACACACACACACACACACACACACACACACACACACACACACACACACACACACACACACACACCAGCACAGAGAGAGGGAAAGAGGGAGGGAAAGAGGGAGCACAAAATAAAACAAGTAGGGCAGTCAGTGAGAAGGCAGTGGCAGCTGGAGAATAGCAGGTTTACGTTTTTTGCCGTTTCCTTTAGTTTGCGGGAGAACCGCTCAGCTGAGAGAGAGAGTGGGAGGGTACATGGCAAGAGCTTCCAGGCAAGGAAACAGCACATAATCCCTGCCGGCAGAGACTTCCTTCTCCCCCACACTCCCTCTCGCTCCCCCCTCTCCTTCTCTGTTAATAAGCCTGGCTACGACCCCCTCCTTGGGGCCCTGGAATGTAAAGGCCAGAGTTTCAAGAGGCCCAGTTAGACAAGCCTCAGAGTCACTGCACAGTGACCCAAGGGTCAGACACAGCAAGCGAGCAATGGAGAGGTGGGAATGGAGAAGAGGGGGTTGAAGTGTGTGTGTGTGTGTGTGTGTGTGTGTGTGTGTGTGTGTGTGTGTGTGTGTGTGTGTGTGTGTGTGTGTGTGTGTGTGTGTGTTCGTGCGTGCGAGTAAGAGTATACTAAAATCTCTGTGGCCAGTTTTGCCTCATAAGATCGCATAACCTGACCTAGAGCCACGTAACAAAGATAAAGCGGTTTCTAGTTACTCTCATAGCAGCAGATGTAAATACTACTAGCATCACTCACATGGTTAAAGCATGGTTATTAGGGCTGTGACGATACCAGTATCGCAATATTTCTTTAATGGCAAAAATGAAAACACGAAGCAGACCAAACTATTTAGTCCTTTAAAAATCTGCTGTATGTATATATTGTGTGCAATAGCCTGGAAAATAAATGTGACTCTGGATGACAACATAATGATGTTTGTTTCCAAAATTAGGACTGTTTTGCTAAAGTGAATCCACTTTGTGTTGCTTCCTTGCCACCAAACTAACACATATTGCGATACTGGCATCGTCCCATACCTAATTTACTGCAAGACAGTCAGTTTAACATCACTATGATTCACAATTCAACTTTACTACCTAATACTAAGATTTTCACAAACTACAGTGCCTTTAGAAAGTATTCATACCCCTTGACTTGTTCCACATTTTGTTGTGTTACAGCCGGTATTCAAAATGTATTAGATCTATTCACCAATCTACACACAATACCCCACAATAACAAAATAAAAAAATGTTTTTAGAATTGTTTGCAAATTTCTTGAAAATGAAATATAGAAATATCAAATTTAGATAAGTATTCAAACCCGAGGAAATACTTTGTAGAAGCACATTTGGCTGCGATAACAGCTTTGAGTCATCTTGGGCATGTCTGTATTAACTTTGCACATCTGTATTTGGGGATTTTCTCCAAAAATGGATTTTCTCTAAAATGGCGCCGGAAGAAATGGCAGTAGTTTTACAGGCGACAAACCAATTGTGCTATTATGTGGGGGGGGGGGTACGCTTTATTTGTGCATAATGTTTCTGCAACCGTATCTTATGGCAAAAAGAGCTTCTGGATATCAGGACAGCGATCACTCACCTTGGATTATACAAAGATTTTTTCTACAACAAGGAGGGCCCAAGACTTTCTTCAAACACCCCACAGGGCCAACATCCCCGTTATTTGCAAGAGGAAGCGACGCAGGTACAGAGGACAAAGGGCCAGATGCCTGGTCAGGACACGGAGAAGGCGAGTGGGAAAGCTGCCGTTACCGTCAATACTACTCGCCAACGTGCAATCATTGGACGATAAATTAGATAAGGTACGATCACGAATATCCTACCAATCCTACCAATGGGACATCAAAAACTGTAATAAACTATGTTTCATAGAATCGTGGCTGAATGACGACATGGATATTCAGCTAGCGGAATATACGCTGCACCGGCAAGATAGAACAGCACACTCTGGTAAAACGAGGGGGGGCGGTCTGTGCATATTTGTAAACAACAGCTGGTGCACAAAATCTAAGGAGGTCTCTAGATTTTGCTCACCTGAAGTAGAGTATATTGTGATAAATTGCAGGCCACACTACTTGCCTAGAGAGTTTTCAGCTATACTTTTCGTGGCTGTTTATTCACCACCACAGACAGATTAAGACCGCACTCAGTCAGCTGTATAAGGAAATAAGCAAACAGGAAACCACTCACCCAGAGGCGGCGTTCCTAGTGGCAGGAGACTTTAATGAAGGGAAACATATCAGTTCAAACAAATTTCTATTAACATGTTAAATGTGCAACCAGAGGGAAAAAAATTCTAGATCACCTGTACTCCACTCACAGAGACGCGTACAAAGCTCTCCCTCGCCCTCCATTTCGTAAATCCGACCACAAATCTATCCTCCTGAATCCTGCTTATAAGCAAAAATTAAAGCAGGAAGCACCAGTGACTTGGTCAATAAAAAAGTGGTCAGATGAAGCAGATGCTAAACTACAGGACTGTTTTGCTATTACAGACTGGAACATGTTCCGGGATTCTTCGGATGGCATTGAGGAGCACACCACATCAGTCACTGGCTTTATCAATAAGTGCTTCGAGGACGTTGTCCCCACAGTGACTGTACGTACATACCCTAACCAGAAGCCAAGGATTACAAGCAACATTTGCACTGAGCTGAAGGGTAGAGCTGCCGCTTTCAAAGTGAGGGACTCTAACCCGGAAGCTTACAAGAAATTCTGCTATGCCCTGCGACAAACCATCAAACAGGCAAAGCGTCAATACAGGGCTAAGATTGAATCATACGACACCGGCTCCGACGCTAGTCTTATGTGCAGGACTTGCAAACTATTACAGACTACAAAGGGAAGCACAGCCGCGAGCTGCCTAGTGACACGAGCCTACCAGACGAGCTAAATCACTTCTATGCTCACTTCGAGGCAAGGAACACTGAGGCATGCACATCAACATCAGCTGTTCTGGACGACTGTGTGATCAAGCTCTCCATAGCCGTCGTGAGTAAAACCTTTAAACAGGTCAACATACACAAGGCTGCAGGGCCAGACAGATTACCAGGACGTGTGCTCTGGGCATGTGCTGACGAACTGGCAGGTGTCTTCATCGACATTTTCAACATGTCCCTGATTGAGTCGGTAGTACCAACATGTTTCAAGTAGACCACCATAGTCCCTGTGCCCAAGAACACAAAGGCAACCTGCCGAAATGACTACAGACCCGTAGCACTCACATCTGTAGCTATGAAGTGCTTTGAAAGGTTGGTAATGGCTCACATCAACACCATTATCCCAGAAACCCTAGACCCACTCAATTTGCATACCGCTCAAACAGATCCACAGATGATGCAATCTCTATTGCACTCCACACTGCCCTTTCCCACCTGGACAAAAGGAACACTTATGTGAGAATGTTATTCATTGACTACAGCTCAGCGTTCAACATTATAGTACCCTCAAAGCTCATCAATAAGCTAAAGATCCTGGGACTAAACACCTCCCTCTGCAACTGGATCCTGGACTTCCTGACGCACCCCCAGATGGTGAGGGTAGGTAACAACACATCTGCCATGCTGATCCTCAACACTGGAGCTCCCCAGGGGTGCGTGCTCAGTCCCCTCCTGTACTCCCTGTTCACCCACGACTGCATGGCCAGGCACGACTTCAACACCACCATTAAGTTTGCAGACGATGCAACAGTGGTAGGCTTGATCACCGACAACGACGAGACAGCCTATAGGGAGGAGGTCAGAGACCTGGCCGGGTGGTGCCAGAATAACAACATATCCCTCAACTTAACAAAATCTAGGGAGATGATTGTGGACTACAGGAAAAGGAGGACCGAGCACACCCCCATTCTCATCGACAAGGCTGTAGTGGAGCAGGTTGAGAGCTTCAAGTTCCTTGGCATCCACATCAACAACAAACTAGAATGGTCCAAACACACCAAGACAGTTGTGAAGAGGGCACCAGTCATAGACTGTTCTCCCTACTACCGCACGGCAAGTGGCAGAGTGCCAAGTCTAGGACAAAAAGGCTTCTCAACAGTTTTTACCCCCAAGCCATAAGACTCCTGAACAGGTAATAAAATGGCTACCAGGACTATTTGCATTGTGTTCCCCCCAACCCCTCTTTTTCCTCTGCTGCTACTCTCTGTTTATCATATATGCATAGTCACTTTAATTATACATTTGTGTACATACTACCTCAATTGGGCCGACCAACCAGTGCTCCCGCACATTGGCTAACTGGGCTATCTGCACTGTGTCCCGGCACCCACCACCCGCTAACCCCTCTTTTATGCTACTGCTACTCTCTGTTCATCATACAGTGCCTTGCGAAAGTATTCGGCCCCCTTGAACTTTGCGACCTTTTGCCACATTTCAGGCTTCAAACATAAAGATATAAAACTGTATTATTTTGTGAAGAATCAACAACAAGTGGGGCACAATCATGAAGTGGAACGACATTTATTGGATATTTCAAACTTTTTTAACAAATCAAAAACTGAAAAATTGGGCGTGCAAAATTATTCAGCCCCTTTACTTTCAGTGCAGCAAACTCTCTCCAGAAGTTCAGTGAGGATCTCTGAATGATCCAATGTTGACCTAAATGACTAATGATGATAAATACAATCCACCTGTGTGTAATCAAGTCTCCGTATAAATGACCTGCACTGTGATAGTCTCAGAGGTCCGTTAAAAGCGTAGAGAGCATCATGAAGAACAAGGAACACACCAGGCAGGTCCGAGATACTGTTGTGAAGAAGTTTAAAATAAAAAAATAAAATAAAAGGTCTATATACAGGAAATCAATATGCCATGCTGGCGAAGTAATTACAATATAGCAATTAAACACTGGAATGGAAGATGTGCAGAAGATGAAAGTGCAAGTAGAGATACTGGGGTGCAAAGGAGCAAGATAAATAAAAAATACAGTATTGGGATGAGGTAGATAGATGGGCTGTTTACAGATGGGCTATGTACAGGTGCAGTGATCTGTGAGCTGCTCTGACAGCTGGTGCTTAAAGCTAGCGAGGGAGATATGAGTCTCCAGCTTCAGTGATTTTTGCAGTTCGTTCCAGTCATTGGCAGCAGAGAACTGGAAGGAAAGGCGACCAATGGAGGAATTGGCTTTGGGGGTGACCAGTGAGATATACCTGCTGGAGCATCATATTTGTTGAGTAGAGTTTTGGAGGCTATTTTAAAGGTGACATCGCCGAAGTCGAGGATCGGTAGGATGGTCAGTTTTACGAGGGTATGTTTGGCAGCATGAGTGAAGGATGCTTTGTTTGCAAAGTAGGAAGCCAATTCTAGATTTAATTTTGGATTGGAGATGCTTATTGTGAGTCTGGAAGGAGAGTTTACAGTCTAACCAGACACCTAGGTATTTGTAGTTGCCGTCCAGAGTAGTGATGCTGGACGGACGGGCAGGTGCGGGCAGTGATCGATTGAATAGCATGCATTTAGTTTTACTTGCATTTAAGAGCAATTGGAGGCCATGGAAGGAGAGTTGTATGGCATTGAAGCTCATCTGGAGGTTAGTTAGCAGAGTGTCCAAAGAGGGTCCAGAAGTATACAGAATGGTGTCGTCTGCGTCGAGGTGGTTCAGAGAATCACCAGCAGCAAGAGCAACATCATTGATGTGTACAAAGAAGAGAGTTGGCCCGAGAAATGAACCCTGTGTCACCCCAAGAGCGACTGCCAGAGTTCTGGACAACAGGCCTTCCGATTTGACACACTGAACTCTATCAGAGAAGTAGTTGGTAAACCAGGCGAGGCAATCATTTGAGAAACCAAGGCAGTCGAGTCTGCCAATAAGAATGTTGTGGATGACAGAGTCGAAAGCCTTGGCCAGGTCGATGAATACGGCTGCACAGTAATGTCTCTTATCGATGGCGGTTATGATATCATTTAGGAACTTGAGCATGGCTGAGGTGCACTCATGACCAGCTCTGAAACCAGATTGCATAGCGGAGAAGGTACGGTAGGATTCGAAATGGTCGGTAATCTGTTTGTTAATTTGGCTTTCGAAGACCTTAGAAAGACAGGGTAGGATAGATGAAGGTCTGTAGCAGTTTGGGTCTAGAGTGTCACCCCCTTTGAAGAGGGGGATGACAATGGCAGCTTTCCAATCTTTGGGGATCTCAGACAATACGAAAGAGAGGTTGAACAGGCTAGTAATAGGGGTTGCAACAATTTCGGCAGATCATTTTAGAAAGAGAGAGTCCAGATTGTCTCGCCCGGCTGATTTGTAGAGGTCCAGATTTTGCAGCTCTTTCAGAACATCAGCTATCTGGATTTGGGTAAAGGAAAAATGGTGGGGGCTTGGGCGGGTTGCTGTGGAGGGTGACGGGCAGTTGACCGGAGTAGGGGTAGCCAGGTGGAAAGCATGGCCAGCCGTAGAGAAATGCTTATTGAAATTCTCAATTATTGTAGATTAATCGGTGGTAACAGTGTTTCCTAGCTTCAGAGCAGTGGGCAGGTGGAAGGAGGTGCTCTAATTCTCCATGGACTTTACAGTGTCTCAGAACTTTTTTGAGAACTTTTGTACTACAGGATGCAAATTTCTGTTTGAAAAAGCTAGCCTTGGCTTTCCTAACTGCCTGTGTATATTTGTTCCTAACTTTCCTGAAAAGTTGCATATCACGGGGGCTATTTGATGCTAATGCAGAACGCCACAGGATGTTTTTGTGCTGGTCAAGGGCAGACAGGTCTGGATTGAACCAAGGACTATATCTATTCCTAGTTCTACATTTTTTGAATGGAGCTTATTTAAGATGGTGAGGAAGGCACTTTTAAAGAATAACCAGGCATCCTCTACTGACGGGATGAGGTCAATGTCATTTCAGGATACCCTGGCGAGGTCAATTAGAAAGACCTGCGCGCAGAAGTGTTTTAGGGAGCGTTTGACAGTGATGAGGGGTGGTCGATTGATCGCAGACCCATTATGGATGCAGACAATGAGGCAGTGATCACTGAGATCTTGATTGAAAACAGTGTTGACCCTTCTTTTTCAAGACCTCTGCAATCCGCCCTGGCATACTGTCAATTAACTTCTGGGCCACATCCTGACTGATGGCACCCCATTCTTGCATTATCAATGCTTGAAGTTGGTCAGAATTTGTGGGTTTTTGTTTGTCCACCCTCCTCTTGAGGATTGACCACAAGTTCTCAATGGGATTAAGGTCGAGGGGGTTTCCTGGCCATGGACCCAAAATATCAATGTTTTGTTCCCCGAGCCACTTAGTTATCACTTTTTCCTTATGGCAAGGTGCTTCATCATGCTGGAAAAGGCATTGTTCGTCACCAAACTGTTCCTGGATGGTTGGGAGAAGTTGCTCTCGGAGGATGTGTTGGTACCATTCTTTATTCATGGCCGTGTTCTTAGGCAAAATTGTGAGTGAGCCCACTCCCTTGGCTGAGAAGGAACCCCACACATGAATGGTCTCAGGATTCTTTACTGTTGGCATGACACAGGACTGATGGTAGTGCTCACCTTGTCTTCTCCAGACAAACTTTTTTTCTGGATACCCCAAACAATCGGAAAGGGGATTCATCAGAGAAAATGAAAAGTCCTTAGGAGTTCAATCCCTCTACCTTTTGCAGAATATCAGTCTGTCCCTGATGTTTTTTCCTGGAGAGAAGTGGCTTCTTTGCTGCCCTTCTTGACACCAGGCCATCCTCCAAAAGTCTTTGCCTCACTGTGCGTGCAGATGCACTCACACCTGCCTGCTGCCATTCCTGAGCAAGCTCTGTACTGGTGGTGCCCCGATCCTGCAGCTGAATCAACTTTAGGAGATGGTCCTGGCGCTTGCTGGACGTTTCCTGGGCACCCTGAAGCCTTCTTCACAACAATTGAACCGCTCTCCTTGAAGTTCTTGATGATCCGATAAATGGTTGCATTAGGTGCAATTTTACTTGCAGCAATATCCTTGCCTATGAAGCCCTTTTTGTGCAAAGCAATGATGACGGCACGTGTTTCCTTGCAGGTAACCATGATTGACAGAGGAAGAACAATGATTCCAGTACCACCCTCCTTTTGAAGCTTCCAGTCTGTTATTTGAACTCAATCAGCATGACAGAGTGATCTCCAGCCGTGTCCTCGTCAACACTCACACCTGTGTTAACGAGAGAATCACTGACATGATGTCAGCTGGTCCTTTTGTGGCAGGGCTGAAATGCAGTGGAAATGTTTTTTGGAGATTCAGTTCATTTGCATGGCAAAGAGGGACTTTGCAGTTTATTGCAATTCATCTGATCACTCTTCATAACATGCTGGAGTTTATGCAAATTGCCATCATACAAACTGAGGCAGTAGACATTGTGAAAATTAATATTTGTGTCATTCTCAAAACTTTTGGCCACAACTGTAGACATGGGTGTTTCTTTTTAAATCTTGTCCAAATAATTGAATTGGCCACAGGTTGACTCCAATCAAGTTGTAGTGACATCTCAAGAATGATCAAAGGAAATTGGATGAACCAAAGCTCAATTTGGTGTGTCAAAGCGAAGTGGTGTGAATACTAAATAAGATATTTCTTTATTTCATTTTCAATACATTTGCAAAAATGTCTAATAACATGTTTTCACTTTGTCATTATGGTGTTTTGTGTGTAGAAGGGTGAGAGGAAAAAATATATTTCATCCATTTTGAATTCAGGCTGTAACAAAACAAAATGGAATAAGTCAAAGAGTATGAATACTTTCTGAAGACACTGTACTTACGCCCATTGCTTTCCATTGAGTAGTTTACAGAGGGTGCATAGATAAAACAAAACATAGTCGTCTACCAAACTAGGTATTTACTTTGCGAACTCCCTGAAATGGGGGAAGGGGATGGCTCCTCAGTCCGGTCTTTATTCAGTCTGACCTATTAAAGTTATAAACAAGGCAGAAACACGCATGCTTCCAGCCAAGGAGAAATGTGCTGCTGATAGATTAATAACACAGCTCACTGGGTATGAGTGGATGACGCAGACACAGGGCTCAGGCTGCATCCAAACCTTCGGATGAAAATGAGGGACAATTACAACCGGCTGCTTGAATGAACTCAGCTAACTCACTAACCCCATAGTCTCTGTGGTTTTTGGATGACATGTCAACTGCAAATTAGGGAGAGGAATGATGGCAAACGTTGCTCTCCATTTGGCCACGACCAGTTTCTTTGCCGTTGAAGCTGGCAGTACTACAGTATGTAGAGTTCTTTAATGATATAAATCATACATCTGATTAGCAAATGCTTTAATTATAAGCCGCTTAAAAGACAAACTACTACCAATATATAAAATTAAGAACATGAAACAAATAAGTAATGATATACAGTATGTCTATGTTACAAATAATAGGCTTTTCCAAAGGGAATTTCACAGTGAACACGTTAATATGCATCATTCACTTTTAAATCTTTTCCCCTTCCAGTGTAAAGTTTAGAAGTCACTCAACAACAGTAAAGTTCTTATCCATACTCTGCTCTGAATTCTATCACATCCAGTGTAAATCTATGCTCCAGGTAAGGGTGAGGATCAAATAGAACATATATTTTGATTTAATCCCAAAAAATTGGAAATTGTAATACATAAGAGTGTGTGCAAAGAAGGAGATGCCAAATATGCAAACGTTCTTTCGTGGAGAGCGCCTGTGTTAGTAAACGTATCATAATTAATACATTTAGGATTGGCAAGGACACGTCAGACATTACTCACTGTAGAAAGGGCTTTTCAAAACCTTCTCAGAAAGCAAGTTCTCTGGCATCTAGATCAGTCAAACTGCTGATATAAAGAAAGGTTTCTTGAGGACAATCTCATAAATACCTTTAATGCAAGTTATTCGCTCTTCCTGCCAAATATTTCACGGGTTATACATAAAACTAGATATGCCAAGGGATTTGGCAGGGGAAACAATGCTCTTAGTGAGTCCCTCTGATCTGAGACGGGAGCTAGGGGAGGGCAAATTAATGGAGTTGAAAAAACTAACTGAAGGGGCTTGAGATAACGATTTATAACCCTGCGGTTTGAAATGAATGTTTCTTCATACGTTAAATACATTTCTCGTTTGCTGGCTTGACATGAAGAAGCAGATCGAGGCATTTTCTGCTGAATATAACTCTGGCTTTGGATGCATGGTTAATGGCATGCCTGAGGTCTGAAGCCTGCTCTGCCTGCAACCTACCCATGACAGGGCCTCTCTCTGTCACTCCCTTTCCCCGTCCTTCGCTCTCTTTACCTCAGTCTCTGTCAATACTCATGAGCAGGGCGAATGCTGAGGACACTCAGCACATAAAGAGACCAGTGCCCACTTATCATCACAAGGTTGGGATTGAAATATGCATGTCATCTAGCTAAATGAACAAAAAAATGCCAAACCAAAAACATGGTTCAGATGGTGCCTCAAAATGCCTGAACCACAATGACTGCCAGTATAATGGTCCTAGTCTCTTAGAATATCTGTTATCGAAGGCAAGTACAAAGTGTTTTCTTTAACATGGCCCAAACTCTTCACATAGATGCCTAATGTGTTTCTATGAGATAAAATAGATAGAAGTTACTACACAAAGCATGTGGAAAGTATTTAACTAAGTGAAATGCAAAGGTGGCTGACTATTATAAACATAGGAACCCCTGACTGTGACCATCCTCTGGTGTCAGTGCTGCATCTTGTTGAAGTCCTGTCTATGGACGACCACCCACTGGCCCGTTTTCTACATAGACTGATTGCATGGAGCGCATGAACAGTGTGTAGGCAGGCAAACCTGGAGGCACTTTTATACTCTTTCTTTTCAAGTAAGTTCCCATCGTCCAGACTGAGGCACATTATTACAGAAAGAAAGAACGGATACACACAGAGAGAGAAAGAAAGAGAGAGAGAGAAAGAGAGCGAGAGAGAGCATATCAATCAAATGTATTTATAGAGCCCTTTTTACAACAGCAGTTGTAACAAAGTGCTTATACAGATACCGAGCCTAAAACCCCAGAGAGCATGCAATGCAGATGTAGAGGCATGGTGGCTAGGGGAAAAAAAACACCTAGAAAGGCAGGAACCGAGGAAGAAACATAGAGAGGAACCAGGTTCTAAGGGGTGGACAGTCCTCTCCTGGCTGTGCCAGGTGGAGATTATAAGAGTACATTGCAATTAAGGCCAGATCGTTCTTCAAGATGTTCAACGGTCATAAACTCAGCAAAAAAAGAAACGTCCTCTCACTGTCAACTGCATTAATTTTCAGCTCACTTAACATGTGTAAATATTTGTATGAACATAACAAGATTCAACAACTGAGACATAAGCTGAACAAGTTACACAGACATGTGACTAACAGAAATTGAATAATGTGTCCCTGAACAAAGAGGGGGTCAAAATCAAAAGTAACAGTGAGTATCTGGTGTGGCCAGATACTCCTCCTCATGGACTGCACCGGATTTGCCTGTTCTTGTTGTGTTACCCCCATTCTTCCACCAAGGCACCTGCAAGTTCCCAGACATTTCTGGGGGGAATGGCCCTAGCCCTCACCCTCCGAACAAAAAGGTCCCAGATGTGCTCAATTGGACTGAGATCTGGGCTCTTCGCTGGCCATGGCAGAACACTGACATTCCTGTCTTGCAGGAAATCATGTACAGAATGAGCAGTATGGCTGGTGGCATTGTCATGCTGGAGGGTCATGTCAGGATGAGCCTGCAGGAAGGGTACCACATGAAGGAGGAGGATGTCTTCCCTGTAACGCACAGCGTTGAGATTGCCTGCAATGACAACAAGCTCAGTCTGATGATGCTGTGACACATCGCCCCAGACCACGATGGACCCTCCACCTGCAAATCGATCCCGCTCCAGAGTACAGGCCTCGGTGTAACGGTCATTCCATTCGACGATAAACGCAAATGCGACCATCACCCCTGGTGAGACAAAACCACGACTCGTCAGTAAAGAGAACTTTTGCCAGTCCTGTCTGGTCCAGTGACGGTGTGTTTGTGCCGACAGGTGACGTTGTTGCTGGTGATGTCTGGTGAGGACCTGCCTTACAACAGGCCTACAAGCCCTCAGTCCAGCCTCTCTCAGCCTATATGCAGACAGTCTGAGCACTGATGGAGGCATTGTGTGTTCCTGGTGTAACTCAGGCAGTTGTTGTTGCCATCCTGTACATGTCCCGCAGTTGTGATATTTGGATGTACCAATCCTGTGCAGGTGTTGTTACACGTGGTCTGCCACTGCGAGGACGATCAGCTGTCCGTCCTGTCTCCCTGTAGTGCTGTCTTAGGCTTCTCACAGCACGGGCATTGCAATTTTTTTGCCCTGGCCACATCTGCAGTCCTCATGCCTCCTTGCAGCATGCCTAAGGCACATTCACGCAGATGAGCAGGGACCCTGGGCATCTTTCTTTTGCTGTTTTTCCAGAGTCAGTAGAAAGGCCTCTTTAGTGTCCTAAGTTTTCATAACTGTGACCTTAATTGCCTACCGTCTGTAAGCTGTTAGTGTCTTAATGACTGTTCCACAGGTGCATTTTAATTAATTGTTTATGGGTCATTGAACAAGCATGGGAAACAGTGTTTAAACCCTTAATAATGAAGATCTGTGGATTTTTACGTGGATCTATTTGGATTTTTACGAATTATCTTTGAAAGACAGGGTCATCAAAAAGGGACGTTTCTTTTTTTGTTGAGTTTAGAATACCAGTAGTGTCAAATAATAATCGTAGTGGTTGTAGAGAATACATAAATAGAGAGAGGAGAAGACAGGATACACAGAGAGAGAGCGAGAGAGAGAGCAGGGGAAGAGATAATGCAGAAAAAGAGAAGGGGGAGAGAGGATACACAGAGAGAAATACGAGGATAGTCATCCCACCAGCAGTGAACACACTCAGGTCCCACAACTGCACTGCTCCTCCATCATTGAGAGGGAAAATGTCATAGAGCTGGAGAGAGACATGGTGGAGTTCAGAGAGCTAGTCCACACAATACAGAGACAGAACAAACCCACAAAACAGACCAGCACAACAACACCACCCCCAACAAGACCCCGAGGGCAGAAGGTGAAGATAGACGGCTGTCTGAGAGAGCTGGCTGCTCTACGGACTGAGGTGATGGAGAGAGATGAGGTCATGAGAGAGAGAGGTCATGAGCAGATGCAGAGCTCCTGCATTTTTCAGCATGTTTTTACAAAAAGATAGATTTAGGGATAGATAAACTTGAGACCCCAATAACTACTGTGGGATATGTGTCAACAACAACCTTGGGGAAATCCTCGGCATTATCATTAACAGCAGACTAGTTAATTTCCTAAGTGAAAATAATGTACAAAGCAGATGTCAATGCTTTTTACTAAATTACTGTACGACAGACCACTAATTCACCCTGGACACCGTAATTTACAAACAAACAGACCAAAACCAAGGCAGTCTTCTCATGCTTTGTTGATTTATTTCAAAAAAGCTTTTGACACAATTTGGCATGAGGGTCTGCTATACAAATTGATGGAAAGTGGTGTTGGAGGAAAAAACATACAACATTCTAAAATCAGGTGTTCACAAACAACAAGTGTGCGGTTAAAATTGGAAACAAAAAAAACACATTTCTTTCCATGGGGCTGTGGGGTGATACAGGGATGCAGCTTAAGCCTCACCCTAGCAGAATCTGAAGTCAAATGTCTACTGTTTGCTGTTTGCTGATGGTCTGGTGCTTCTGTCACCAACCAAGCAGGGCCTACAGCAGCCCCTAGATCTTCTGCACAAATTCTGTCAGACCTGGGCTCTGTCGGTGAATCTTAGTAAGACAAAAGGAATGGTGTTCCAAAAAATGTCCAGTTGCCAGGACCACAAATACAAATTCCATCTAGACTCCGTTGCCCTCGAGCACACAAAAACGATACATACCTCGGTCTAAACATCAGTGCCGCAGGCAACATCCACAAAGCTGTGAATGATCTGAGACAAGGCAAGAAGGGCCTTCTATGCAATCAAAAGGAACATAAAATTTGACATACCAATTAGGATCTGTCGAAAAAATATTTGAATCAGTTATAGAACCCATTGCCCTCTATGGGTTGTGAGGTCTGAGGTCCGCTCACCAACCAAGAATTCACAAAATGGGACAAACACAAAATTGAGATGCTGATTACCCCGACCAGCTGGACAACTAATAGACAGAGTGTAATCTATCTGAGAAAGGCAATATGCTAAACATAATTTATTACCGCATGATGTAAATGAGCTTCCTCCTCAGTGAAGTCAGTAATTGGCTGGGATTGACGTGGAGCTGAAGGATGGGTTGGAGCAAGGTGCCGGGCCAGGTAGCTCGATTTTCTGCTGACAGCGCTGCCTCGCTGTGCCTCCATGGTAGTGGTACCTTAGGAGGGTCAACTGCTCCCCCTGCCTACCCACCA